>NC_137081.1:90846231-91396231 GCF_951640355.1 Cnephaeus nilssonii
CCCCCAACCCAGTGCACAAATGTTGTGAACCGGGCCTCTAATATATATGTATATATATATATATATATATATATATATATATATATATATATATAAAATGATTTGATATACCTGCACATTGTGATCATCACAATCAAGCAGTTTAACATATCATCTGACATAATTCTTTTTATCCAGTGTATGTTATATGTCTTAGAGTGTAGAATGCATACTATAAAGATTTATTAAATTGAGTCTCACACTATCACTGTCTCTGTCTACTGTGTTTACTCTCTTTCTCTCTGTCACACACACACACACACACACACACACACACACACACACACACACGCACACCCCTCTTTCTCATTCTATCATTGTGAACATAGACATAAAATCATGTAAACAAGATCATTGCTATCTCCAACTGCACCTGAAAGCACTGACCTGTAATAGCATTTTCCTCTACATCCTATATTTTACTAGCAATCTTTATACTTTACCCCCAACAGCAGCATAGAGTCCCAATCTGCTCTCTCTGGACCCCTAAGACATCAATCCTATCAAATCTAATTGAATCAAAGCACAAGCATTCATCAATGGAATGCAGTTGGACAAATAAAAAGACAAAGGAGACATGTATCCAACTGGTATTTTCACTTTAAGATTTTCCTAAGATAATGCTTTGTGGTTTCCTAAAAATGTCCTCCCATTTTTTTCAGGCTCTTTACTAGTGATAATTTTGTTCTCTTCTTAGAAACATTTATACATCTTCAACATCAGTTCTGATTCAGTGCAAGTATAATGGCTCCCAGGGCACACACTGAGCATGCCACTCTGTGATAGAACACTGTCCACGTTCCTGGGAGGCCAGCCGTGGGGGCAGCTTGGGATTAATGACAGTGCTGATGGAGGTCAGGGAAGACACCGCGGGTGCCATGCAACTTGTGCCCCACAGTCAGACTCTATTTGATTTGGACTTGTTGCCGTTGTAAAATCTCAAGATATTGCTCCTGAAAATCACCTGCGTCTGTGTGCTCTCTGACTTGCCTCAACTCAGAAACCAATCTCACTGCAACTCTCCTTCTCAGGGTAGTGGGCACCCATGCAGTGGTGGGCCAGGAGGCAGCACGAAGGGCCCCCATGGCACTGGTAATGCAGTTTTTCTTTATCTCAATGTTGGTTATGGTGGCGGCGGTGATTATATTTTGTATAAGCTCAGAAAATTCTGCTTTTTTTCTGTATTCAAAGTATATGTCAATAAAAGTTACTTAAAAGATGCTATCTTAAAGAACTAGGCATACTTCAACACCGTTAAGGCATTTTGTCTAGGGCTGGTAGTATTATATAGCCTATACTAGTGGTCGGCAAACTCATTAGTCAACAGAGCCAAATATCAACAGTACGATTGAAATTTCTTTTGAGAGCCAAATTTTTTAAACTTAAACTTCTTCTAATGCCACTTCTTCAAAATAGACTCACCCAGGCCGTGGTATTTTGTGGAAGAGCCACACTCAAGGAGCCAAAGAGCCGCATGTGGCTCACGGGCCGCAGTTTGCCGACCACGGACTTATACCATAGCATAAGAAAACTTAGAGTCTTTAGACTCCAATGAGAATTCCATGTCTGCTCTTTACTCTCTGTGTGTTTTCCCTTCTTATTCTGTTTCCCCACCTGCTATATGGAAATTATATTGCCTTTTTAATAGAGTAATTGAGAAAATTGAATTATACATATGACAGAAAAACACAGTGCAAAGAGAAGCCAGTGTTTGGTGGCTACCATTAATAGCAGCAGTACAGCAGCTGAGTTAGATGAGGATGGTGGGCTGAGGTGTGGTCACAACAGCAATAACAGGCTTTTAGGAGGATGGGAGGCAGGAAGCACAAGTGAAATCTATACAGAAAGAAGCACTGCAATGCATACAAATCCCGCAGTACAGAGTCCCACCAAGGCTGGCCTCACTATTTGCCTCCTTGTAGTGTGTGTCTGTGAAGGGAGCCTACCTGCCCCCAGGGTGTCCATTCTCTTAGCATGTTCATTTATAAGCTAATGATATGCTAAGGCGGCTCAACCGCTCACTATGATGTGCACTGACCACCAGGGGGCAGATGCTCCGACTGGTAGGTTAGCTTGCTGCTGGGGTCCAGCTGATCAGGACTGAACGAGATGAGCTGGACAGCCCTGGAGCCCTCCCGTGGTCCCTCCCCTGGTGGCCAACCTCCTGCATCCCTCCCCAACCCTGATCATGCACCAGTGGGGTCTCTTGGCTTGGCCTGAGTCCTCTCACAATCCAGAACCCTTTGGAGGATGTCAGAGAGCCAATTTAGGCCCAATCCTGCAGGCCAGGCTGAGGCACCCCACTGGTGCATGATTTTGTGCATCGGGCCTCCAGTTATTTATAAAATAGTACATGATAGGTACTAGACTAAAAGGTATTTAACACACTCTTTAGCTGAATAATTGACGGAGTGGTATTTTCCTTCAATACAGAAGATTTGACAACAATTTATTTATAAGTGAGGCTTTTTGAATAAAGGTCAAGCAGAACAAATCAGTGGGATTCTCCTTTTCTTAGGAGATAAAAGTGCTTGTGGATGTGAAGATGAAGCGTTTGTCCCTGGAAAGAGAAAAAAGGTGGAAAGTAAATGCATTCTAGTTACTTCAGAACACGTGTTAACCCTTTGCACTCGCTTGCTTTTTTCTCGATTCCTTTATTCTACTCGGGATATAATTTTTTAAATTCCCCAGATTTTACAAATCGAGGCAGTAGACTAAAAAACTGGAGTTTCTTTTCATACAAATTTATTTATTTGGATTTTTTTATATTTAAAATTATTGATACATTCAAAGAGTATAAAAAGAGCTGCTACCGATGCTAACCATGTCGAGTCACACTCGACATCCGAGTGCAAAAGGTTAATGAAGAGAAATGAAGGACTGAACAATGGAAAACATTCTTTACTAAAGGCCTGGTGCACAAAATTTGTGCACTTTGGAGAGGGTCCCTCAGCCAGACCTGTGCCCTCTCGCAGTCCGGGAGCCCTTGGGAGATGTCCAACTGATGGCTTAGGCCCGCTCCCCATGGGGAGCGGGCCTAAGCTGGCAGTCCAAAATCCTTAGCAGTGCCACTGAGGTGGGAGAAGCCATGAGCCTGGCTTCTGGCTGACCAGCACTCCCACTGTGGGAGTGCAGTGACCACCAGGGGGCAGCTCCTGTGTTGAGCATCTGCCCCCTGGTGGTCAATGTGCAACATAGTGACTGGTTGTTCTGCCATTTGGTCGATTTATATATTAGCCTTTTATTATATAAGATAAATATCCTACCTAATAAAAGAGTAATATGCAAATTGACCCTAACTCCGCTACACCCACAAGCCATGCCCACAAGCCATGCCCACCAGCCAATCAGGAGCAAATATGCAAATAAACCCAACCAAGATGGCTACAGCCACAGAGAGCAAGAGGGAGGCTTGGGTTTCCCCAGTAACAAAGAAAGCCAAGCTTTTTGCTGCCGTTGTCAGATTAAGCCTCCACTCAAGGCTACAAAGTTTCAATTATAGAAAGTAAACAAATCCAAACAGAAATGGTGGCAGCCACTGAGCTGGAAAGAGCAGGAGGCAAGGGTTGCCCCTGGCAATGGAGGAAGCAAAGCTTCTGCAGCCCTGGCTGGCCTAGGCCTCTGCTCTAGGCTATAAAGCTTCAATTATAGAAGATACATCAATCCCAAGAGAAATGGCTGCCAGCCACCGAGCGAGCAGGAGACTTGGCTCCGCTCCAGGCTACAAAGTTTCAGTTGTAGAAGGTACATAAATCCCAGATACTAGGGCCTCTACTTGGGTCGCCAGGGGGCATGGCCGGCCTGCAAACCACCACAAGCCCTTCACCCAGGCGGCCCCACACCCCAAGGGAACCCCCACCCTGATCCAGGATACCATTCAGGGCAAACCAGCTGGCCCTCACCCATGCACCAGGCCTCTATCCTATCTAATAAAATAGTAATATGCAGATTGACCAACACTCCAACACACAAGATGGCTGCCCCTATGTGGTCAAAGATGACTGCCCCCATGTGGATACAAGATGGCCACCACAAGATGGCCAGCAGGGGAGGGCAGTTGGGAGGGAAGAGGCCTGCAAGGGAGTGCAGTTGGGGGCAATCAATCCTGCAGGGGAGGGCAGTTAGGGGTAACCAGGCCAGCAGAGGAAGGAAGTTGGCGGTGACCTGGCCTGCAGGGAAGGGCAGTTGGGTGGGACCCAGGCCTGCAGGGGAGAGCAGTTGGGTGGGACGCAGGCCTGCAGGGGAAGGCAGTTAGGGGTGACCAGGTCTGCAGGGGAGGGCAGTTAGGGGCAATCAGGCTGACAGGGGAGCAGTTAGGCATCAATCAGGCTGGCAGGGGAGTGGTTAGGGGGTGATCAGCTGGCAGGCAGAAGCGGTTAGGGGCAATCAGGAAGGCAGGCAGGCAAGCAGTTGGGAGTCAGCAGTCCTGGATTGTGAGAGGAATGTCCGACTGCCCATTGAGGCCCGATTCCACCAGGATCGGGCCTAAATGGGCAGTCGGACATCCCTCAAAGGGTCCCAGATTGGAGAGGGTGCAGGCTGGCCTGAGGGACACCCTCCACACTCACCCCCTATGCATGAATTTCGTGCACTGGTTTAAAATAAAAGCAAATCTAAATTATAAAGCAAGTGAGAACAAGTCCAATAATTTTCACATTTTTCCTATGATGACTACTTCAAAGCTTAAAGACACAATCCAAGTATCATATATATATACATATACACATGTATATGTATATATATATGATACTTGGATTGTGTCTTTACACATATATTAGTACATATATACATATATATACACACACACATAATGTGTATGTATGTGTATGTGTGTCCCTCTATTCACGGAAAAAATAAGGTGGAACAGATCAACCAGAAAGATATTTTTTAATAAAGAATAAAATAGTTTGTCTAGTGGCATCACTCTGTGTGCTTAGAAAACAAAATGTAGATGGAAATATAGATGGATAGATATCAAATCTTTAGATAAAAAAATGCCTTCAAATAAAGTGGTTAAATCAAAAGGAAAACTGACATTTCAAAAGTTCTTTAGATGATAAATAAATAAGTAAAGATAGCAAAGAGAAAATGGACCATATTAAAAATAAATATAACATTTTATTTTAAATAAAATATTTGCTGGAAAGTTAAATCTCGCAGGAGCAGCAGGGGCTGGGAGAGAGCCTCTCTTTGACAAGGAGAGACTACCACTGCTGCAGGCACTCCCAGGAAGGCGGGACTCCAGCACGGAGCCCACGCCATCTTGAAGCAGAGAACGGCCAATTTTAGAAACTCATCAACACCACCAACAAGACAGGCCTTGGAACTGCCCCGCGACCCAGCAGCCACTCCAGCCAATATCCTGCTACCCCAGCTGCAGACCCGCAGACCCTGGGACCTCCACCTCCAAAGATACACCATTCGGCAGCTGTAAGTACAACTCCCCCTCCCCAACAGCAGAACCCCAGATTGGCACATTCCCAATCCCATAGGCAAGCCAGGACACTTTACTCCGGGTTTGTGTGTATCTCCTTGGGCAGCGCCTGGGAGATGCCCAGAGCAACCAAGGGTGTGATTCTGTGCAGACGGGGGCGCATGGCCCCGCAGTGGAAATTCTGAATTCCCTCTTCCTGGAGGGTTGCCTACATTCACCCAAGCTGCTCAACTGCAGTGCCGGGACCCCTTGGAGTGCATTGGAGCTCTGCGCCCGGAGAGCGCGCCTCCACAGATGCGAGGTTCTGGCAGCCGGGCACACTGAGCCCAACTAACCACAGGGCGCTAGTGGGAACCACTGTGAGCTCTCCTTGGGTGCGATCTTGAACAAGCAGGGGGCGCACTCCCCTCCAGCAGTAGAAGCTTTGAATTCACTTAGACTGGATACTGGCCCACAGGCACCTCAATTGCGCAGCTAACACTGTCAGAGCCCTTCAGAGTCCTTCAGTGTGCCTCACTGGCAAATGTACAGAGGGTGCTCCTGTGAACCGCCGCTGAGAGTAAACGCCTATCCACCACAGGTGCAACAGCAAAAGCTGGGTCTTCCCACCCCACGACTGCAGAACTCTGGGCACCACAGTCATGCCTTTCCAAAGATCAGGTCCCCTGAGCCCCAACATCCTAACAGATGGTTCCTGGGGGCCACTGTGAGTCCCTGCTAGGCACGCGTGATTACAATTACGGATGCAAGACAGCAAAAATTGGGACACTCCCCTCCACAGCGGCTGACTTCTAGACACCGCAGTTGTGCCTCTCAAGCTCGCAGGCCTACATCAAGAGAACCCAAATAACTCGAGTAGGGAGCTACACTAGATTAACAAGCCCAGGAGAACTGAGAGATTACGCCAGTAGCACCATCCCCAAAAGAACCTGGGTAGCAAAGCAATTGGATCCACAATTAAAACATTACAGGAAAACATGGGAAGACAAAAAAGCAATCCCCAAAGGAAAGAAAAAGAGGAATCACCAGAAAGGGAGTTAAATGAGTTTGAGGCTAGCAGCTTATCAGAGATAGAATTCAGAGTAATGGTTATAAGGATGTTTAAACGGCTGGATGACAAATACACACAAGTCAATGACAAATACACACAACTCAATGAGAACTATAAGGAGCTGAATGAGAATGTCACCAACATGAAAAGAAACCAAGAGGAGATGAAGAATGACATAGCTGCAATAAAGAACACAATGGAAGGCTTAAACAGTAGACTAGAAGAGGCTGAGGACCAAATCAGCGAATTAGAAGACAAGGCAGAAAAACACACACAAACACAGCAGCAACTGGAAAGAGACTTAAAAAGCAAGAGGAGAGCCTAAGGGAGCTTTGGGACAACACAAAACTAAATAACATTTGCTTAATAGGTATACCAGAAGGAGAGGAAGAGAAGCAAGGAATAGAAAACCCATTTGAAGAAATAATCACAGAAAACTTCCCTGATATTGGCAAGAAAAAAAATGATCTAAGTCCAAGAAGTACATAGAGTCCCAAACAAGTTGAACCCCAAAAGACTGACATCAAGACACATCATAATTAAATTGGCGAACACCACCAACAAAGTAAGAATCTTAAAGGCTGCAAGAGAGAGACAGAAAGTTACTTACAAGGAATCTCCTATTAAAGTATCAACTGATTTCTCAACAGAAACACACCAGGCCAAAAGGGAATGGAATGAAATTTACAAAGTAATGCAAAACAAGGGACTGAATCCAAGAATACTATACCCAGCAAGGCTATCATTTAAAATAGATGGTGGAATCAGAAGCTTCACAGACAAAAAAGGGCTAAGAGAGTTTATCACTACCAAGCCATCAATGCAAGAAATGCTAAAGGGACTGCTGTAAAAAGAAGAAAGAGAAAGGCAAGAAGAAACACAAACACTAAGGAAAAATATGATAATAAACAGGTACTTATCAATAATAACATTAAACGTAAATGAATTAAATGCACCAATCAAAAGACATAGGGTAGCTGAATGGATAAGAAAATATGACCCATATATTGTCTGTGTACAAGAGACCCACCTCAGAGCAAAGGATTCTCACAGACTGAGAGTGAAGGGATGGAAATGAGAAAAAAGCTGGGGTTGTCATACTTATATCAGATAAAATAGACCTCAAAGTAAAGGCCATAATAAGAGATAAGGAAGGCCACTACATAATACTAAAGGGAGCAATTCAACAAGAAGATATAACTCTGGTAAACATATATGCACCCAATGCAGGAGCACCCAAATACATAAAAAATCTCCAGGAAGATATCAAGGGAGAGATCGGCATCAATACAATCATAGTAGGGGACTTTAATACACCACTGACACCACTGGAGAAATCCTCTAGACAAAAAATCAGCAAAGAAACAGCAATTCTAAATGACACACTAGATCAGATGGACCTAGTTGACATCTTCTGAGCATTTCACCCCAAAGCCATGGAATATACGTTCTTTTCAAGTGCACATGGGACATTTTCAAAAATAGACCACATATTGGGTCACAAGCAAAGTCTCCCCAAATTTAAAATAGATTGAAATCATATCAAGCATTTTCTCAGATCACAATGGCATAATATTAGAACTAAACTACAATAAAAGCACTCCAAAAAATTCAAACACTTGGAAGCTGAATAGCATGCTACTAAACAATGATTGGGTTATCAATGTCATCACAGAAGAAATTAAAAACATCCTGGAGACTAATGACAATAAAAACACAACATTGCAAATCCTATGGGACACAATGAAAGCAGTACAGAGAGGGAAGTTCATAGCTCTACAGGCCTACCTCAAAAAACAAGAAAAAATGGTAATAAATCATCTAACTCAACAACTCAAAGAATTAGAAAGGGAGCAACAAGAAAAGCCCACAGTGAGCAGAAGGAAGGAAATAATAAAGATCAGAGCAGAAATGAATGACATAGAGACCAAAAAAAAAAAATACAAAAGATCAATGAAACCAAGAGCTGGTTCTTCAAAAGAATAAACAAGATTGATGAACCTCTAGCCAGGCTCACCAAAAGCAAAGAAAGAGGACCCAAATAAACAAAATCAGAAATGAAAGAGTGAAATAACAACAGACCCCACCGAAATACAAAGGATTGTTAAAAAATACTATGAACAACTCTATTCTAACAAACTAGACAACCTGTATGAAATGGACACATTCCTAGAAAAACACAATCTTCCAAAACTTAGGAAGAGTCTAAAAATCTCAATAGGCCGATAACTATGGAAGAAATTGAAGCAGCCATCAAAAAGCTTCCAGCAAACAAAAGCCTGGGGCCAGACGGCTTCACAGGGGAGTTTTACCAAACATTCAAGGAAGAACTAAAACCTATCCTCCTCAGACTATTCCAGAAACTTCAAGAAGAAGGGACACTTCCAAGCTCCTTCTATGAAGCCAGCATCACCCTAATACCAAAACCAGATAAAGATAACACAATGAAAGAGAATTACAGGCCAATATCCCTCATGAATATAGATGCCAAAATCCTCAACAAAATTCTAGCAAATCGGCTCCAGCAGTACATCAGAAAGATCATACACCACGACCAAGTAGGATTTATCCCGGGGATGCAAGGATGGTACAATATTCGCAAATCAATAAACGTGATACATCACATAAACAAATTGAGAGATAAAAACCATATAATCATATCAATTGATGCAGAAAAACCATTTGACAAAATCCAACACCCTTTCTTGATAAAAACTCTCAGCAAGCTGGGAATAGAAGGATCATACCTCAACATAATAAAAGCCATATATGACAAACCCACAGCTAACATCCTACTCAATGGGAAAAAAACAAACCATTTCCCCTAGGAACAGGAACAAGATAGGGATGCCCACTCTCACCACTCCTGTTCAACATAGTGCTGGAAGTACTAGCCATAGCGATCAGACAAGAAGAAGAAATAAAAGGCATCCAAATTGGAAAAGAAGAAGTAAAATGGTCCTTATTCGCAGATGACATGATACTGTACATAGAAAACCTTAAAGACTCCATCAAAAAATTATTAGACTTAATAAACGATTTCGGCAAGGTACCAGGATACAAAATCAATGCCAAGAAATCTATGGCATTTCTATACACCAATAATGAACTTACAGAAAGAGAGACTAAAAAAGCAGTCCCATTTACCTTTGTACCAAAAATATTAAGATACCTAGGAATAAACTTAACTAAGGAGGTGTAAAAGACCTATACGTGGAAAACTACACGACACTGAAAAAAGAGACAGAGGAAGACGTGAACAGATGGAAGAACATACCATGTTCATGGATTGGTAGAATCAATATCATTAAAATGTCCATACTACCCAAAGAAATCTATAGATTCAATGCACTCCCCATTAAAATACCAAAGACATATTTCACAGACCTAGAAAGAACTCTCCAAAAATTAATCTGGAATAAAAAAAAAGACCCCGAATAGCCACAGCAATCCTGAGAAAGAAGAATAAAGTAGGAGGGATCTCAATACCAGACCTCAAGCTGTATTACAAAGCCACTGTTCTCTAAACAGCATGGTACTGGCACAAGAACTGACATATAGACCAATGGAATAGAATAGAGAATCCAGATATCAACCCAAACCACTATGCTCAATTAATATTTGACAAAGGAGGCATGAACATACAATGGAGTCAAGACAGTCTCTTCAGCAAATGGTGTTGGGAAAATTGGACAGATACATGCAAAAAAAATGAAACTAGACCATCAACTTACACCATACACAAAAATAAACTCAAAATAGATACAGGACTTAAACATAAGACGCGAAACCATAAAAATACTAGAGAAATCCACAGGCAGCAAAATATCAGATATATGCCAAAAGAATTCCTTCATTGATCCTGCTCCTAAGGCAATGGAAGCTAAAGAGAAAATAAACAAATGGGACTACATTAAAAAAAAAAAAAAGCTTTTTCACAACAAAGGAAACCATCACTAAAACAACAAGAATGCCCACTGCATGGGAGAACATATTTGCCAATGATATCAACGATAAGGGTTTAATCTTCAACCTTTACAGAGAACTCATACAACTTAACAATAAGAAGATAAACAACCCAATCAAAAAATTGGGCAACTGATCTAAATAGACACTTTTCGAAAGAAGACAGAAGGAAGGCCAAGAGACATATGAAAACCTGCTCAAAGTCACTAATCATCAGAGAGATGCAAATCAAAACAACAATGCAATACCATCTCACACCTGTCAGAATGGCTATTGTCAACAAATCAGCAAACGACAAGTGTTGGCGAGGATGCAGAGAAAAAGGAACTCTTTTACACTGCTGGTTGGAATGCAGTCTGGTACAGCCACTGTGGAGAACAGTTTGGAGTTTCCTTAAGAAACTAAAAATGGAACTTCCATTTGACCCAGTGATCCCACTTCTAGGAATATATCCCAAGAAACTAGAAACACCAATCAGAAAGGATATATGCACCCCTATGTTCATAGCAGCACAATTTACTATAGCTAAGATTTGGACACAGCCTAAGTGCCCATCAGCAGATGAGTGGATTAAAAAACCGTGGTATGTCTACACAATGGAATACTACTCTGCGGTAAAAAAGGAGTTCCTACCATTTGCAACAACATGGATGGAGATGGAGAGTATTATGCTAAGTGACATAAGCCAGGCAGGGAAAGATAAACATCACATGATCTCACTCATTTGTGGAATGTAATGGACGGCATAGACTGATGAACAAGAACAGAACCAGAGACTGAGTAACGTGGATCAGAACCTCAAACCTCAGGGAAGGAGGGGGTCAGTGGGAGTAAGGGGGAGAGATCAACCAACGGACTTGTGTGCATACATATGAGCGTAATCAATGGACACAGATAACACGGGGGTGGGGCATGAGTGTGGGGTAAGGGGTAATGGGGGGATAAGGACACATATGTAAAATAATAATAATAATAATAATAATAATAAAATAAAAAAAAAGAAAGTGTGAGGTAACCGGAACCCTAAGAACACCTGAGAACGTCTTTCATGCCATGCTAGCAGTCATCAGCTGTATGGTAATATTACCTGGTGCTAATGGGAAAATATTTTGGACTTATGTTCCTGACCGTTCATGGATGGGAGCCCTTACGTGGGCTGATCCCCTGTCTAATGTAGTCACTGATGATACCAAACACCTTGGTCATCCAGGAGGACCATGGGTGGGGCAAGAAAGTATAATTACACAGGGGTCACCACCCAGCTTCCCTTCTGTATGACACAAAATCAAACCACTGCTCCTTTGTGTGTAAAATTAAAGAGAGGTTTCTGGCTTGCATGGACACCAAAGGAAGGGACTACCACTACTTGCTCCTGGGAGATGTGCAGAAAATGTAACTAAGACCTTGTCTATACAAAAAGAAATTGACAGCCAGTTTGAAATGGAATTGCCATGGCCTAGCGCAAAGAATATCCTTACATGACATACAATGTCATTATAATTTTCCCCAGATTTGTGTTAGCCCCATTACCTATAATAGTACCTCGCATCCTTGGAAATCAATAAAAAATCATCTTTTTGGTGCTTGGAGACAAAGGTAACATATCTCTTGATATTTTAGAATTACAACATCATAATGTACAATTATCCCAAACAATCTTACAAACCAATTATTTGAATGTCTGGCAGCAATTTAAAAACAACATGAAAGGATTTAATCCCTTCCACTGTGTAGAGGACCCTCTGGGAATGCATCTGAGCATTCTATATTGGCCCCTCTTGACCTTTTGGCCAAGAGGGACCCTCTTCTCATGGTCCAGTTGCCCACAGCTGTTGCCTGAGCTTTCAGGTCATGCCAAGGTTGAAGCATCATGGTGGCTGGTACCATGGATCTGTCTCTCGCCCAGTGGGGTGAGCTGGACCCTCCCTGGAGAAGAAACCTGGGTTCCCCAAGATATGTGATCAGTTTCCGGGGCCTCGCCAGCAGGTGAGGGGATCCCAAGGCAGGTGCTGGGCGTAGAGGCCACGGGGGCATTGGCTACCAAGGAAACAGAACTGAACCTCACATCACTCTGCTTGGCCCCGGAGGATGGCTGGTTAGCCAGAGATGGGTAAGATTCCTCAGGGAAGGAACAACCTAAGACAGGCACAGTCGCAGAGGGGCCATCAGGAGAGAACTTGGGGGTCAACAGAGGTGGGGCACAGACCCTTACCCCACCCAACTTTGCAGGGGCCTGAACCTTCACCCCTTCTGAGGGAGGTCTCCTGCCCCCATGGATGCTTCGCTTCCCATGCACAGCTCAAATTGGGACCCAGGTAACAGACAGAGACTTGGCCGACAGCAGCTGCCCTCTCACTGCAACAAGACTTGTTTGAGTTGTCTTGTACCCATGGTGTGGGGAAGTGGGTTTTTGATATCCAAATCCAGCCTAATACCAGGAATGCTCAGGGCCTACTCAAGAAGGCAAATAATCCTTTCCACTAATATACACAGGGTAAAATAAGATTGTTGTTAGAGTGTTGAGTTTGACAGTAGAATAGTAGTCAAGTTTTCAGAGTAATTTAAATTGGCTAATTGAAATAAGTGAATATTCTAGAAAAATTGATTGTACTGTACAAAAAGCTGTTCCTAAAGTGTTAACGAAAATTTTTATTAGCAGTTCATCTCATGGTAAAATTGCATAACATGTAATGAACCTAAAGCAGTCATATCTTAGCACAAAAAATTAAAATGTAAAAGCTATCAAGACTACATTATAAAATTTCCAAAAGCCTCCTAATATTTAAATTAAAAAGGGGTGATAGTAGAAGAATATCATGTAAAGAAAAATAGCCTGTAAGTAAATTACATCTAGAAAATTTGTACTTTAGAAAATTAACTTTCATTTGTAATGCTAACAGCAAGACACCCATGAAAAACACACATGATGTCAAAACAAGCAAGAGGAAAATCATTTGGGCAAAAAATGAAAAAGGATCCCAAGTCAAATTTATAGAAAAAATTCCTTAATTAACTTTTGGTAGAGAATATGTTTCTATATTTCTAGAAAACAACTCCAAGACCATGTGGATTCCTGCAACAGAGAGGAATTGACAGGACTGCTCCAGCCATGAAGACAGAAGAGAAACAGTCCAGAGATGGAAGACGCTGACAACGCCTTGCCATACTAGCAGACAGCAGCTGTGTGTCGCTGAAGGATGCCCAGGACCAAACCAGAGATGGTTGGACCTGCATCACCACCATTTGTCCACCATCCAGAATTGAAATATCATTGCTGACATGTACACATAGGAACTGTTTGACATTAAAATTGGGACTCAAAAGAACTGTTGGCCCAGAAAGAAATTCACTACAGACTGATTCATTTGCCTCTCAGCATAACCATTATGGCTTGTCTCCTTTTCGGTTCTTATAAGTGTATTTCTTGTATCACATGATCTCACGCATCTAGGGGAAATAATGAACAACATAAACTGATGAACAAAAACAGACCCGGAGACAGGGAAGTATCGATCAGACTGTCAAACCTCAGAGGGAAGGTAGGGGAGGGTGGGGGAAAGGTGGAGAGATCAACAAAACGACTTGTATGCATGCATATAAGCCTAACCAGTGGTCACGGACAACAGGGAGGTGGGGGCATATGTGGGGAGGGGTTTGGGATGGGAATGGGTGGATGAGGACAATTATGTGATACCATAATCAATAAAGAAATTTTTAAAAATAAATAAAATATTTGCTATATAAAAGTCATATGAGTTATGAGGGAAAAAAAATTAAGGAATCAATCAGATAAATGGGCCAAAGTACTAAAAATGTCCATTTTAAATGAGAATATGAATTCTCAATAACATCTATATATATAAAAGCCTAAGCGACTGTCACAACCGAAACAACTGAAAGGATGACTGAACAGGCTGAGTGGGGCGACCAGGCCGGCAGGGGAGTTAGTGAGGGACAACCAAATGACTGAACAAGCAGGCTGCGTGGGGCAACCAAGGTGGCAGGGGGTTAGTGAGGGACAACCAAATGACTGAACAGCAGGCTGCATGGGGTGACCAGGCTGGCAGGGGGGGCATTTGGGGGTGACCAGGCCAGCAGGGGGGGTAGTAAGAGGCAACCAGGCCAGTGGGGGAGGCAGTTAGGGGTGACCAGGCCAGCGGGGTGTGGCAGTTGGGGGTGACCAGGCCAGAAGGGGGGGAAGTTGGGGGATACCAGGCCAGCAGGGGGAGCAGTTAGGGGCAATCAGGCTGGCAGGCAGGTGAGCAGTTAGGATCCAGTGGTCCCAGATTGTGAGAGGGATGTCCGACTGCCGGTTTAGGCCCGATCCCCATGATTGGGCCTAAACCGGCAGTCGGACATCCCGCAAGGGGTCCTGGATTGGAGAGGGTGCAGGCTGGCCTGAGGAGACCCCTTCTGTGCATGAATTTTGTGCACTGGGTCTCTAGTATGGAATAATAATTAACCTGTATAGTAACACAAAGGAATTCAAATAACCTTGTGAGACATCTTTTCTCATCATTCAAATCATTTCAAGCACTGTGATGGCCTGGTAGGTGATGGGAAACAGTGTCCTCTCACACACTGTTGGTGAGGTATGTTGAAACTTCGGAGGCATGTTAGCAATATATTTTAAAAGTCACAAAATATTCACATGTAGTTTAAATGACACAGTTGTTCTGCTCTGAACATTAAATAAAGAATCATAAATACCAAAAATATGATTTGAGTTGATATTCATTCTTGTGCTAATTATAGTAGAAAATTAAAGGAAAAAAACTATTGAAAAAGTATACTTATACCCCTTTAATAAATAAAGCAGATAAAAATTAAAACCCCAAACAATTAATAAGATGACATGTATGCATTTCTTTTTGTTGAAACCATCATTTCTCGCCCCCCCCCCCCCCCCCCCCCCAGTCAGGATTAATCCAGAGCAGTCAGGGAGATATGGCGCAACAATTCACAAAACAGTTTAAAGGAATTTTCAGTCACCAAATACATTTTTGCATTTTTGGAAAGAACATTTAAAGTATTCAGACTGGAGGAAGCAGTTTATTATGCAGTTGACCCATTCTCACTCAAGCCAACCAATCAATACATCATCCCAACACAGTCTGAGCAGTCTGTCTCATCATATCAGCCACTGCTCTGCTTTGAGCCATCCTGTCCTCTATGTTAACAAAGACATAGTCTTCCTACTTAACCTCTTCTGTACTAACTCCTTTGAAGACTAAATCTTCAACTACTTCTGCCCAAAGTGCTCCGCCTTTCCATCTTTATTCCTCTTTGTAGCTTTACTGTAATCACTTTTTGTTTCACCTCTTCATATATTTTCTATTCAAACAGAGAAATAGTATGTACCACATACCACACTAGGTGCTTTTATTTGTGTATGCATATATGTATGCTTGTATTTTTACTTTCATTGTGAAATATACAACACATAAGGAAATAGTACCAAACCGAAGGGCATGATGCATTTTGTTACTAAATAAATAGCCTTGCATGTGGCTTTGCAATTCTCCCAGTACCATTTGTTAAAGAGGATTTTTTCTCTCCATTGTGTGTTTTTGGCCACTTTGGCAACAATTATCAGCCCATATACATGTGGCATTATTTCTGGGCTCTCAATTCTCTTCCATTGATTTGTGCGTGTTTTACTGCCAATACCATGCTGTTTTGATGCTCATAGCTCTGTAGTATAATTTGAAGTCAGTAACATGATACATTCAGCTTCCTTCTTTTTTTCCCAGGATTGCTTTGGCTATTCAGGGTCTTTTGTGGTTCCATACAAATCTGATGATTTTTTTTTTCTATTTCTCTAAAAAATGACATTGGGGTTTTGATAGGGATTACACTAAATCTGTATATCGTGTTGGGTAATATGGCCATCTTAACTATGTTGATTCTTCCAATCCATGAACACAGAATATCTTTCCATTTCCTTGTGTCCTTTCGATCTATTTTAATAATGTATTATAATTTTCAGTATATAGGTTTTTCACACCCATTACTATGTTTATTCCTAGATGTTTTATTCTTTTGGTTGCCATTACAAAAGGAATTCCCTTCTGCTATGAGATGTCTGAGATTTTGCTGCCTATTCTTTTTTTTTGGATTTTTATGATTTCATGACTTACATTTAAGTATTTTACCCATTTTGAGTTTATTCTTGTATATGATATAATTTGATGGCCTAGTTTCATTATCACTAAGGCAAAATAAAGAAATGGAAAAATAAATAAATTAAACTATATCAAAATAAAAATCTTCTGCACAGCAAAAGAAACCATCAAAAAATTGATAGAGTAACCCACTGTATGGGGGAACATATTTGCTGATGGTACATCTGATAAGGGGTTAATTTCCAAAATATGTGGAAGGGGTCAAAGGGTGACATTTTAAAAAAAATAATTCTTTATTTAAAAAAAAATATTTAGTGTTGAAAGTATTACATATACCTTCCATTGACCCCTTTTAGCCCACCCCAGCCTTCCTTACATATTCCTTACCTCCCATTCACCCGTTCTAGCCCACCCCAGCCTCCCACCCAGGCTTTTACCACCCTATTGTCTGTGTCCATGGGTTATGCATAGATGCATACAAGCTCTTTGGTTGATCTCTTCCCACCTACCCCTGCCTTCCCTCTGAGATTCAACAGTCTGTTCCATGCTTCTATGTCTCTGGATCTATTTTGTTCATCAGTTTATTTTGTTCATTAGATCCCACATATGAGTGAGATCATGTGATACTTGTCTTTCTCTGACTGGCTTATTTCACTTAGCATGATACTCTCCCGGTCCCTCCATGCTGTCTCAAAGAGTAAGAGATCCTTCTTTTTTACTGCTGCATAGTATTCCGTGGTGTAAATGTACCACAGTGTTTTTTCCCCACTCATCCGCTGGTGGGCAGTAGTGCCATTTCCTGATTTTAGCTATTGTAAATTGCACTGCTATAATACTTTAAACAATACAAATTTTAAAATAAATGTACAAATAAATAAATAGCAATAAAAATGCTTTTTTTTCCATTTCTTCTTCTGAAATTTAGTTGTTATTATACAGGAAGGTAGTGGATTTTTGCACATTGACTTTATATCCTAAAACTTTACTATATTTGTTTATTGCTTCTAATAGTTTTAAAATATATTTTTATTGCTTTCAGAGAGGAATGGAGAGGGGGAGAGACAGAAATATCAATGATGAGAGAGAATCATTGATCTACTGCCTCCTGCACGCCCCCTACTCGGGATCCAGCCCACAACAGGGCATGTGTCCTGAAGGGGAATCAAACTGTGACCTCTTGGTTCATAGATCAATGCTCAACAACTGAGCAACACCAGCTGGGAACTAATAGTTTTTGTATGAAGTATTTAGAGTTTTCTATATGCAGAATCATGTCATTTGCAAAATGTGACACTTTTACTTCTTCCTTGCCAGTTTGGATGCCTTTTGTTTATTTCTTTTGCCAGATTGCTCTGACTAGAACTTTCAGAAGTTAAGTTGCATCTGGATTGTCTTGCTCCTGATTTTTGAGGAAAAGCTTTCAGTTTTTCACCATTGAGTATGATATTACTTGAGAGGTTGACATATATGGCCTTTATTATGTTGAGGTAATTTCCTTCTATACCTATTTTATTGAGTGTTTTAATCATGAATGGATATTGTATCTTATCAGATGCTTTTTCTGCATCTATTGATAAGATCATATGGTTTTTATCCTTTATTTTTTAATGTGATGTATTACATTGATCAATTTGTATATATTGAAGCATCCTTGTGTCCCTGGAATGAACCCCTCCCCACCCCTTAATCGTGATGTATTATTATTTTTTGATGTATTGTTGTTTTCAATTTGCTAGTATTTTGTTTAGAATTTTTGCATCTGTATTCATCAGAAATATTGATCTGCAGTTTCCTTTTTTGGGTTACCTTTGTCAGGTTTTGGTATCAGGATTATGTTAGTCTAATAAAATATATTAGGAAGTATAGTAATTTCTTTAATTTCATGGAAGAATTTGAGAAGGATAAGTTTCAAATCTTCTTTGAAAGTAGATTACAGTTTCCCCCCATGTATAAAATTAATTCAAAATAGATAAAAGACCTAAGTATAAGACCTGAAACAATAAATTGCATAGAAGAAAACATAGGGATTAAATTTATGTACCTTGAGTGTAGAGAACATTTTATAATTTTGACCCCAAAGACATGGAAAGAAAACGTAAAAATAAATTAACAAGACTATATCAAACAAAAAAGCTCTGCACAGCAAAAGAAACCTACAACAAAACAAAAAGGCAACTGACATTTTTCCCACAAAGGGTTAATTTCCAAAATAAAACAAAGAACTCATAAACTGAATGCAAAACAAATAATACAATTTTTAAAAATGTGCAGAGGAAGACATACAAAAGGCCTACAGATACAAGAAGAGATATTCCACTTCACTAGCTATTAGAGAAATACAAATCAAAACTACAATGAGATACCACCTCACATCTGATGGAGTGGACATTATCAACAAGACAAGCAATAACAAGTGTTGAAGAGGTTGTGGAGAAAAGGGAACCCTCAGCCACTGCTGGTTGAGAATGTAGATTGGTACAGCCAGTCTGTAGTTCCTCAAAAAATTAAGAATAGAGTTACCATATGACTCAGCAATCCATCTCCTGGGTATATTCCTTCAAAACTCAAAAACAAGCTTTCACAAAGATATATGCACTTCTATGTTCATTGCAGCATTATTCATGGTAGCTAAGACATGGAAACATCCAAAGTATCCTGTGATAGAGGACTGGATAAAGTATATACAATGGGATGCTATGCAGCCATAAGAAAGGATGAAACACTGTCATTTGGATGGATCTCTAAAATATTATGCTAAGTGACTTAAGTCAGTCATGGAAAGCTAAGAACCATATAATTTCACGCATATGTGGGATATAAAACTGAAAATTGTGGACACAGATAGCAGTGTGGTGGTTTCCAGAAGGGAGGATATGGCGGGGGCGATGGTAGGAAGTGGAGTGTGCCTAATATATGGTGACAGAAGATGGTTTGAATTTGAATTGGTGGGCAAATAGTGGAACATACAGATTTTGTATCATAGAAATCTACACTTGAAATCCATATCATCCTATTAACCTATGTCACCCCAATACATTTAAATAAAATAATGAATAACATTGTAGTCACCCCCACTTTTTGCCATATGGAGGAATCACCCCAGAGGCCATCTTCACATCCCTCCTTATCAGTATTCTTCACTCTTCTTAGAAAGTTAGTATGCTCTGACTCTTATCCTATCTAATAAAAGTATAGTATGCAAATTAACCATCACTCTGCGATAAAGATGGCCACGCCCATAGCCACAAATATGGTGGTGCCCATACCCACAAAGATGGTAGCAACCGCTGGAGCCATGGGGCCAGCAGAGCAGGTGGGAGGCTTACGAAGGAAGCCAAGCATCCTGCATGCCCAGGCCGGCTGCTGAGGGAGACATGCGGGGAGTGAGCGAGGTTCCCTGTCTGGGGGTTCCAAATCCGCCATTGGTTCCTTTCACTGCTGATTCCCCTCCTCGCAGGTATTCTCCACGCAAAAGCTGTTCCATGCAAATAGGTCATGTCCTAATGGGTGAATCCTAAACAGAATGGGTGTCACATCTGGGCAACCTAACTCCCGTTAGAAAAAGGACCTGAGAGGAGGGATTTAGGAATCATGAAGCCATCATGACCTGCTCGGTCTCCGGAACTGCTGTCAAACACAGACAGTCTGAGACCCTCCCAAACACCACCTGAGCTAAACCTGAGAACCAAGATATTTTCAAGGCCCAAAGGTGACGGGGGTAAGGGGACAGGGGAGCATAACAAGCAGAACAGCCAACTCAACCATAGATGCAGGAGCCTAAGATAACGCAGAGAAATGTCCTGGCCACAGATGCTCTCCCACAGACGTGAGGCCCACACCCAGCTGGGGTAGGGGGTGTGTACATGCAGAATTTAAGGCCACCAGCAGGAGGGAAAGTCGAAGCATGCCTAAGGATTTTTTGTACATGTCCCACAGTTGAGAAGCAGAGTCAGAATCAAGAAGCGAAGTCTTACCTCAGTGCTGGGGTGTTTAAAAGTATCTAAAAATAGCAGTTCCACTGCCATGTTTGCCATGGATGGGAGGCACGCAGAGGACTTTCAGGGCAGCCCTATAACCTCGGGGGTGACAGCAGCTCTTGAGAGGGAGAGACTGAAGCACTTACCGTGTTCAAAGAGCTAGCACTGCAAACCTTGGCTAATCCGGAAGCTCAATGCTGCTGGAAGTTGCTGGTCCTGCCTTCTCTAGCATGGAGAGGAAAGGTGGATATGGTGGCTCCAGTGGTCCAAATCTTGTCATTGTCTCAGTGACCTAGCCTCTGCACCCTCCAGGACAGCCTCAGTACCAGTGCAGAGGAGGCTTTGGAGAGGATAGTGGTGAGGAGAATGCTTCTGTCTCTGGATACCAGTGAAACTGCTGTCAAGAGCCTTTTTAGGGCTGGCAGGAAAACCCAGCAATGAGGGAAGAATAATGTCCCAAAACAAAGAGGTTTTTTTTTCTTTTTTGTTTTTTCTCTCATCAGCAAAATGTGAATATTACCTAAACGACAGACTTTGCAAGAATTAATTAAAATAAAATTCCAGAAATTGTATAACAGCCAGGCTGAAGTGGATAGGTTGGTTGAGCGTGAATGTGGTCCTGTGCACCGAAAGGTTGCAGGTTCGATTCCAGGTCAGGGAACACACCTGGCACATACTTGGGTTTCAAGTTGGATCCCTGGTCAGGGCTCCTAAGGAAGGCAATTGAAGGGATGTTTCTTACCTTGATGTTTCTCTCTCTCTATCCCTCTCCCTTCCACTCTCTCTAAAAATCAATGGAAAATGAATTAATGCCATATTTACAAATATGGATAATCTAAAATGAAAAGAAAAAAATAAGTGTGGGGGCCCTAACCATTTTGGCTCAGTGGATAGAGCATTGGCCTGTGGACTCAAGGGTCCCAGGTTCGATTCCGGTCAAGGGCATGTACCTGGGTTGTGGGCACATCTCCAGTGGGGGGTGTGCAGGAGGCAGCTGATTGATGTTTCTCTCTCATTGATGTTTCTAACTCTCTATTCTTCTTCCTTCCTGTCCGTGAAAAAAATCAATAAGATATATTTAGAAGGAAAAAAAAAGGGTAAAAGAGGTTGAATGTATTGTATAATTTAAAGTGTGTAAAATAATATAACTTTTTAGGGGCATAGATATGTTATCTATAGTAATAAAAGGGTAATATGCTAATTAGACAAGACAGACATCTTTCGGACATCCATCCGGACATTCTTCCAGACAAAGCCACGGTGATGGGGGTCAAGGCAGAGGCCATTAGGGGCAATCAGGCTGGCAGGGGAGGGCACTTAGGGGCGACAAGGTTGGAAGGAGAGCAGTTAGGCATCGATCAGGCTGGCAGGGGAGTGGTTAGGGGGTGATCAGGCTGGCAGGCAGGCAAGTGGTTGGGAGCCAACGGTCCCGGATTGTGAGAGGGATGTCTGACTGACGGTTTAGGCCTGATTGGACCCTGAGGGGTCCCAGATTGGAGAGGGTTCAGGTTGTGCTGAGGGACACCCCCCCCCCCCCCCGTGCATGAATTTTGTGCACTGGGCCTCCAGTTTTTTCCTGTAATTTTGATAACTAAACATGCATCCATGTGCCTACATTTTTGTTCTCTCTGTCATTGTAATATTCATCATAGTATAAAAGGAAAGGCACATTATGTATTTACTAGAGGACTGGTGCATGAAAATCGTGCCCTCGGGGGGCATCCCTCAGCCTGGCCTGCTCCCTCTCACAGTCTGGGAGCCCTCGGGGAGCAGCCCTAAGCTGTCAGTCAGACATCCTTAGTGCAGCTGCAGAGGCGGGAGAGGTTCCTACCACCACTGCTGTGCTCTCCAGCCATGAACCCTGCTTCTGGCTGAGCAGCGCTCCCCCTGTGGGAACACACTGACAACCAGGGGGCAGCTCCTGCATTCAACGTCTGCCCCCTGGTGGTCAGTGTGCATAATAGTGACCAGTTGTTCTACTGTTTGGTTGATTTGCATATTAGCCTTTTATTATATTGGATTTGTGTCCGCTCCCTTGATTCAGCATTATGTTTCTGAGATCTATCTATGTTATTATGCACTAGAGGCCTGGCACACGAAATTCGTGCATGGGGGGGGTGTCCCTCAGCCCAGCCTGCACCCTCTCCAATCTGGGACCCCTTGAGGGATGTTTGACTGCCCGTTTACAGGGATCCGGCCATGGGGTGTGGCCAGCCTGGGTGAGGGGCTGATAGCTGTTTTCAGGCTGGCCAAGCCCCCCAGTGGAGACCCTCACCCCATGGGGGTGTGGCCAGCCTGGGTGAGGGGCTGAGGGCTGTTTTCAGGCTGGCCACACCCCCTTCAGGGTGGGGGTCTCCATTGGGGTGCCTGGCCAGCCTTAGTGAGGGGCTGATGGCTGTTTGCCAGCTGGCCACACTCTCCGGCAACCCAAGCTCCCAGCCCCTTCTTTTATTCTTTTCTTTCTTTTTTTTTCAGCACCTCCTTGAGCAGAGGCCACGGCCGGCTGGAAGTAGGTATCTGGGATTTATTTATCTTCTATAATTGAAACTTTGTAGCCTTGAGCAGAGGCCAGGGCCAGCCACGGCAAGCAGGAAGTTTGGCATCCTCCATCGCCGGGGGCAACCCAAGCCTCCTGCTGGCTCCAGCTCCGTGGCCACCGCCATCTTGTTGGGTTAATTTGCATACTCGCTTCTGATTGGCTGGTGGGTGTAGTGGAGTGATGGTCAATTTGCATGTTTCTCTTTTATTAGTGTAGATAATTGTAATGGGTTTGTATTAATGTTTGTATATTATTTTCTTGGTATCATAATACCACAAATTAACCATTCTATTCTGGTCAGACATTTGGATTGCTCTTTTATTGGGATAGTGTTAAAATGCAATGATGTATGTGGTGTTAGTACAGGTATTTTGACATGCATGTGCATCTATAATCCTCTTGGGTAACCTAGGAGGGAAATTGCTCTGACATATAGTATATTTTCAATGTCAGTAGAAAACATGGAAAAGCTTCCTTAATTAGTACTGCTTTATACTCCCATCTAGAAAAATGAAAATTCTGCAATTCTCCAATAGTTTGATATTATCAGTTTTTTGTTGTTTTATTTTTTGCTACTCTGGTGATTATATGGTTGTAAATTATTGTGATTTTAAAATGTACTTTCAAGGCAAATACCATGTGATTTCATTCATATGTGGAACCTAGCGAACAAAACACACTAACAAAATAAAAAACAGACTCATTGATAGAGAACAGACTGAAACCTATATAATATTATTAATCAATGTCACTTCAATAAATTCAATAAATAAGCTTTTTAAAAAAGTATATTAAATAAAATGCACTTTCCTGATTACTAAGAAGCATTAGCATTGTCCACACTTGAGTCACCCACTTGGGTGTCTTATTTATTCTTTTTTATTTTTAACCCTTTAATTTCAGTCAGCTCCATATTAATGCCTCCCCTTTTATTTCTGTAATTTGAATTCTTTTTTTTCTTAATTTAGATAAAGTTTGTCAAATTTATAGATTTTTCCAAAAAAAAAAACACAGCTTTTGCTTTCATTGAATTTCTTTGTTTTTCTATTCTCTGTTTCATTATTTTTGTGCTAATTATTATTATTACCTTTCTTCTGCTTTCTTTGGGTTGAGTTTGCTATTCTTTTACTAGTTTTTTTAAGGTAAATAGTTTGATTATTGATTTTAGATTGTTCATCTACTTGAATATAGGACTCTGTAGCTATTACTTTCACTCCAAGCACTTCTTCTGCTCCACTCCATGTTTTAGTATTCAGTGTCTTCATTTTTATTCATCTCAAAGGATTTCTTCTTGTACACATTGGTTACTTGAGAGTGTGTTATTTTATTTCAAATATCTGTGTGTGCGTCTTTTGTTGTTGTTGTTATTGAGTTCTTGTTTAATTTCACTGTGGACAGAGAACATACTGTGTATTATTTCTGTCCTTTTAAATGTATTGAGGTTTGTTTTATGGACTAGCATTTGATCTATTCTGGAAAATGTTTCATATGTACTTGACAAGTGGCCTATAGGTGTTTATTATGCATAATTAGTTTATAGCATTCTTCATTTCTTGTGTTCATGTTGAGCTCCTTCCTCATTGTTCTATCTATTATTCAAATGGTAATAAAGAAGACTACAGCTGATAGTGTTAAATTACCTATTTTCCTTCATTTCTGTCAGTTTTTGCTTAATTCACTTTAATACTCTGTTATTACATGTATATATAATATATTACATGCATGTGTAATTATTATATCTTCCTTGTGTATGGACACATTAATCTTTATAAAATGTCTCTCATTATCTCTAGTATGATTTTTGTTTTAAATTCTATTTTGCCTCACCCTAACCGATTTGGCTCAGTGGACAGAGCGTTGGCCTGTGGACTGAAGAGTCTCAGGTTTGATTCTGGTCAAGGGCACATGCCTGGGTTGTGGGTTCGATCCCCAGTGTGTGGTGTGCAGATCAATGATTCTTTCTCATCATTGATATTTCTATTTCTCTCTCCCTCTCCCTTCCTCTCTGCAATCAATAAAAATATTTTTTTAAAAATACAAATAAATTCTGTTTTGCCTGATATATTGGAAACCTCCAGGTTTCTTGTGGTTGCTGTTTGTATTACTTTTCCCCACACTTTTTCTTTTAAACTATTTGAATCTAAAGTGTATTCCACATAGACATCATGTGGTTGGATCATATTTAATCTAGTCTGGTAATCTCTGCCATTTTATTGGATTCTTTAATCTCCTCACTGTTATCATTCTTATTGATGTAGTTGAATTGATATTTGTCATTTTACTTTTTGTTTTCAATATGTATCATGTCATTATTATTATTATTATTAGTAGTAGTAGTAGTAGTACTTCCTTACTGGTTGCTGTAGGGCTTACTATATATATTATCCAAACTTACCAGAATTAACATTATATTCATACTAACTTAATTATAGAGAGATATAGAAGTGTTGCTAAATAACTGTATTTCCTTCTCCCTCTCTTTGTGGTAATTATTATTCTATATACATTTATATGTATTTTAGGAGAGCTGACATAAAAATGGAAAGTAAGTATATAATTATACTTTCTATAATATTAATCTTCTTATTTATCATTTCTGATTCTTTTAATTTGTCTTTTGTAGTTTGCATTACCATATAAAGTCATTCTGTTAGCCCAATATATTCTGCTCCTATTCACCTCCTATATATTACTATTAGAAAGTTTGTTACATCTATAAATTATATGCCCTATAATACGTTACATACATATTATTTTGTACTAGAGGCCAAGGACATGAAATTCATGCACTGGTAGGGTCCTTAGAGGCTGCCAGCTGCCAGTTGGGTATTCCCTCCCTTCCCCCAGCTGGCCCAACCCCCGCCACCTGTTCAAATTCCTGGAAGAACTCCAGTTGAGGGGACAATTTGCATACTACACTTTTATTATATAGGATAATTTCTCTTTAAATAGGCTAAGAGAATAAATGAGAACATATGCACTTATGTTGTCATTTATAATTACACTAGTGGCCCAGTGCATGAAATTCATGCACAGGGGGTGTCCCTCAGCCAGCCTGCATCCTCACCAATCTGGGACCCCTCAAGGATCAGGCCTAAACCAGCAATCAGAGATCCCTCTTGCAATCCGGGACTGCTGGCTCCTAACCGCTCTCCTGCCTGCCTGCCTGATTGCCCCTAACCACTCTGCCTGCAGGCCTGCTCACTCCCAGCTGCTGCCCCCCAGCCGGCTGGTTCACCCCTAACTGCCCCCCCTGCCTGCCTGATCACCCACAACTAACCCTCCCCTCTTGGCCCCTAACCACCTCTACCTTGACCCTGCCAAAATACTTTGTCCAGAAGAATGTCTGGAAGGTCTCCTGGAAGGTCTTCTAGTCTAATTAGCATGATACCATTTTAGTAGCATAGATAGAGGCCTGGTGCACAGGTGGGGGCTGGCTGGTTTGCCCTGAAGGGTGTCTGGATCACGGTGGGGGCTCCCTTGGGGGGCGGGGCAGCCTGGGTGAGGGCCTGTGGTGGTTTATAGGCCAGCCACACCCCCATGGGGTGAGAGTCCCCACTAGAGGGGTGTGGCCAACCTGGGTGAGGGCTGAGGGATGTTTGCAGGCTGGCCACACCCCCTTCAGGGTGGGGGTCCTCATTAGGGTGCCTGGTCAGCCATGGTAAGGAGCTGAGGGCTGTTTTCAGGCCCCTCCATCGGCGGCCCTCCTGGACAATCCAAACCTCCCATGTGCTCATACTGGCTTCATGGCCGCCACCGACAGGCCCCTTCTTCAATGGCTGGCCAGAGCAGGCAGGAAGCTTGGGTCGCCCTTGGCGAAGGAGCCGCCAGGGGTGACCCAAGCCTCCCGCTCACTCTGGCCTGCTTGTGGCTGCCGCCCACAGGCCCCTCATTTGGCGGCTAGCCCAGGTGGGTGGGAAGCTTGGCTTCCTCCATCGCTGGGGGTGACCCAAGCCTCCTGCCTGCTCCAGCTTGCTCCATGGCTGCCGCCATCTTTGTCCCACTAATTTGCATATTCCCTCCTGATTGGCTGTGGGCGTCGTGGAGTGACAGCCCATTACCATATTTCTCTCTTATTAGTATAGATAATTCTTGTAAGCAGTGCTCTCTGTTTTTTGTGGATTTGAATTACTATCTGGGGTTACTTGCTATCAGTCTAAAGACCCTCCTTTAATACTAGAGGCCCAGTGCACAACATTCGTGCACTGGGGAGGGCGGATCCCTCAGCCCAGTCTGCACCCTTTCCAGTCCAGTAGCCCTCGGGGTATTTTCTGATGACTCATGGCAACTTTTAATTCAAAGTATGGTATATTAAATTTATTAAGAAATCTAATAAAAATTACTAGCATCTGATATTTCTCAGACTGATTTAACTAAGAGATACATTATTAATTTTAATATTAATATTTACTTGATTGTCAAGAGGCATCTTGTTTCCACTTACTTTTATTCTGAGGGGCTCAAAATTAATGGATTTTAATTGAAATAGAGGTAAAACTATTTAAAACTTTCAAACATTTTCAAGTATACTATCTAATCAACTCAATCATGTAAATTGTGTACAATAGAAAGATTTACCTAACTCTCTTAAGGTACTAATTATAAACATGAAGGCTTAAAACATTTTCCAATTTGCTTGGAAGATATGAATAAATACTTCCGAGATAACTTGGAAAAATGACAAATAACAATGAATATATTAGCTTAGAGAACATGATCATAGTTAAACTTATTTTTAAAACAACTTCATTGCCTGGTACATCATTGGTCATGTGAAGCATCCTTAGCATTTTTATGTCTGACATTAAATTATAACTTTTATAAAAGGGTCACTGCTGAATTCTTATGTATTAAATAAACTAGACTTGACATAAAATATCAATAAGATGCAGGGGATATAATGGGAAATTGCTACCATGATACACTTCCATATCAGTTTTAAGTTCTAATAGAATTATTGTTCATCCAATTTATGGCTCTCTACACAGAATAGCATCTTTCAATTTTATAGACATTTATATTTACAATTTCCATATTGCTTAAGGTCCAAACTATATTTAAATGTGGCGATATACAGCATTTTCCCCAGAATATACTATTAATCAAATAAATTTTAAAATTCATTTCATAAGTGCAATGCAATTAAGCTTGTTGCAATACTACATAGATATTGTAGTTAAAAGCATATTAATCAATGTTAAAGTACTTGACATTCCATTTTAAAGAGAATCCATTCCATGCAGTGTATAAGGCCCTTCATAATATGCCCCTCACCCCTCTAATGTTTTCTGCACATGCCTATCGCATGTGGACTTTATGGAACTACTGTTGCTTAACCAATTTTATTATGCTTTTTCAGCTTTCCCTCTTGCTATGAAATAACCTTTAGCTTAGAACATGCTTTTCTAGGATTCATTATTTCAATTTGTTATTCAACAGTCAGCTAATTTAATCAAAATGCCTGAAAACCAATTTCTGACAAATATCCTGAGATGTGACTTCTTCAGTGGTCTCGCTGCCCCCCATACTCCGTGCTGACTTTTTTTTAGCATATACCACATTGTATTGTAATTTTTTACATTTTTCTTCTTATGAAACTGTAGTCTGAATTTAGATAATATGCTATCTCTGTATCTCAAGTACAGTTAGTACAATGTCTATCACTCAATAGAATCAATTATATTTTAAAAAGGAAGGAGAAATATATCTATATCTATATCTATATCTATATCTATATCTATATCTATATCTATATCTATCTATATCTATATGATAATGAAGACAAAAGAGAGAAACAAAGATGAAAGGAGTAGAGTGATGAGATTTTAATCTCTATCAAAATCCTCCAGGGACCTCTCCCCCCCGAATCTCACTAAGAGTAATAATAATTGATTCCATTGGTCTGGAAGGCCCATAACACAGCCCATTTAGGTTCTCTCACTTTACTTCTTAAGACTCCTCCTCTTGACACAATTTCTGCCTCATTTGTTTGCAGTTCATCAAACTCCATGCAGCTGCTTAGTGGTCTTGCACCTGCCTGCCTCACATGCTTTTCCCCAGTTATTCACATGATCTGCTATCTCACATCATTCAAGGTTCTGCTTAAATTTTACCTTTAAACCCCACACCACAACAGAGGCCATCTCCCTCATCTGCTCTGCTTTTATCATTTGGTTTATCACTATAAAATATACCATACTATTTTTTATCTTTAAAATATATTTTTATTGATTTCAGAGATGAACAGAGAGAGAGAAAGAGATAGAAACATCAAATGATGAAAGATCATTAAGGAGAGAGAGAAAGAGATAGAAACATCAAATGATCAACTGCCTCCTACATGCCCCACACTGGGGATGAAGCGTGCAACCTGGATATGTGCCCTGACCAGGAATAAACCGTGACATCCTGGTTCAAAGATCAATGCTCAACCACTGAGCCATGATGGCTGGGTTATCCTATCTTATATAACAAAAGCTTATGTGGCATTACGTGATGCCCTTGTGTGACATCATCACAAGATGGCCGCCATGATGTTGTCACAAGATGCCACCACAAGATGGTCACCACAAGATGGCTAGCAAGGGATGACAGTTGGGAGCAACCAGGCTGGCAGTGGAGGGCAGTTGGCGGTGACCAGGCCAGCAGGGGCATGCAGATGGGGGCCATCAGGCTGGCAAGGGAGGAAAGTTAGGGGCGACCAAGCCTGAAGGGGAGGGCAGTTGGGGGTGACCAGGCTGTCAGGGGAGTGGTTAGGGGGTGATCAGGCTGGCAGGCAGAAGCAGTTAGGGGTGATCAGGCTTGCAGGAAGAAGCAGTTAGGGGTAATCAGGCAGGCAGGCAAGCAATTAGGAGCCAACAGTCCCAGATTGTGAGAAGGATGTCCGACTGCTGGTTTAGGCCTGATGGGTTCCAGATTGGAGAGGGTGCAGGCCGGGCTGAGGGACACCTCCCCACACATGCATGAGTGTTGTGCACCGGGCCTCTAGTACTACATATTTTATGCCTCCTACCACTGGAGTATAAACTCCATAGAGGTTGGGGTCTCTCTACCACTTTTTCCCCACAGTTTCTCCCCAGTGCCCAGAAGAATATGATTAGTAGCAAAAGGATTGTGGAAAGTGGCTCACGTGCAGCACTGGAAGAAATGTTAACTATTTCTGAAAGAGAAGTATGACTCAGGCTAGAGCTTGGCAACTACTGCCTGCCACCAGTTTTTGTAAATAATTAAAACAAAGCCACAGCCTTTTATTTCTGCACTAGAGGCCTGGCACACAAAATTTGTGCATGGGTACGGTACCTAGACCTGGCCTGCGATCAGGGCCATCTTCCCCAGCTGCCTGCCGCTGGCCCCGCCCCACTGCCGCTACCCTCCCCCTGGTTCCCCATTTGCCATCAGGTGATCGGTGCCTGACAGGCAGGGGAAGGGACTGAGGGGTTGGCTGTTCCTGCCCACTCACCGGCTCCACCCCTGCCACAGGTAGCCATCAGGCAATTGGAGCCTGCCAGCTGGGGAAAGGGACTAAGAGGTGGTCAGTGAGCCTTAAAGTGACTGGACCAGTGGTCGTTCTGGTCCTTCTGCCATTAGGGTCAATCTGCATAATACCCTTTTTTTTTATATAGGATAAGGCCTGGTGCATGGATGGGGTCTGGCTGGCCTGCCTTGAAAGGGGCCCCAGATCAGGGTAGGGGATCCCTGTTGGGAGGTGGGGTCAGCCTAGGTGAGAGGCCACAGGCAGTATGCAGGCCAGCCACTGCCCCCAAACGGGGTCGGGGGTCCCTACTGGGGGGCAGGGCCTACCTGGGCTTGTGGGTCACTGAGAGGTTGCAGGCTGGCCACACCCCTGATCGGGGTAGGGGTCTGCACTGGGGGTCAGCGCCAGCCTGGGCAAGGGGCCACAGGCGTTTTGCAGGCTGGCCATGCCCCTGGCTTTGTCAGGAAGGATGTCTGGAATGAAATCCGGAAGACATCCAGTCTATTCAGTCTAATTAGAATATTACCCTTTTATTAGTATAGATTATTTATGGATGTTTTTGTGCTAGAATGGAAGACTTGATTAGTTGGACAAGAAACTGATTGACCTAGAAAGCCTAAAATACTTGGCTTTTTACAGAAAATTTTTTTTCAATGCCTGATTTATGATGCTCATTAAACTTTGCCTGATGTAAAGGACTTTTTTGGTTGCACCCCTATGGTGTGAAATGAGATTCCTTTCCAATGGCAGCTGAATGCAACTTTTGATGTATATGGGGCCATCAGACTCTATCGGATTGATTTTTAAGTCTTATCAAGGTTGGAATTCAGATATCTACTAATGTGTTTAATATATTTGGAGTTACTCATTGAAATTGTGAATAGAAATGGTTAGAAAGTCACCAATAGGAAGGTCAAGGTCTAAATACTGGAAGAAAACAATGTAAAGAAATATGCAACCTGTGACCTATCTTCTAAGGGAGAGTTTGTGTCAAAAATGGATAGATATAGATATATAAGGTAAGGCAAAGTAGGTTTACAGTTGTGAGTATGCAAAACAGAGTTTATTTTTGTAATATTTATTAATTATTGTATTCTTTCCATAAGAACAAAATGATAGATATAAATGTAGATATAGATATTGATGATACATATAGGTACAGATAGGAATTCACAAGATCCTGCTATGACATTGTTAAAATATAGATAAGAAATGTGAAGATAAATCTATTTTTCTGCCACCATAAGAAAATTGAGATGCCAGGAGACAAGGTTGGCAAATAACTCCTACAAATAGCAGGGAGAAGAGCTGTGCCCCGGGTCTCAGGGCACAAGGAACATAGAGGGAACCAGTGGCTCATCAGCAAGTGGGCTCTGAGCACCAGCTGGCGAGAGAGAGGTCTGGGCCAGGGGCCTGAGAGGTCAGCAGCCTGAGGAGCAGGCGGACAGAAACACCAGTGTTGGTGCAGGGATGTCGAGAAACTCTTTCCCGTGGAACCTCCCAAGAGAGACTAGAAAGGGGAGGGCAGAGCTCTGCACTGCGCAGGTGGGGCCTGTGCATGTAGGGAATTGTTCTAGCTGACTTGGGCCAAACTGTCACTCAGCCTGCTTTGTATTTATTCATATGCATTGTGCTTTTTAAAAAATACGTTTTTATTGATTTGAGAGCAAGTGGAAGAGGTGAGAGAAAGAGAGAGAAATATCAATAGGTTGTCTCCAGTATGTACCCCAATCGGGGACTGAACCCACAAGCTGGGCATGTGCCCTGACTGGGAATCCAACTGGCGACCTTTATGGTGCATATTATGATACTCAATTAACTGAGCCACTCCAGCTAGGACTGTACTTTTGTTTTAATAAATAAATTTGTAGTTTTTTAAAAATAAAAATAACCTTTAAAATACTTTAAATAGATAAGTAGCTAGTAAGCAAAACTCTCATTCAATATAGGCAGAATTCATATAAGGTGTTAGAGTAAGATGCAGTGATGAAAAAAAGAATCTATGTCAAACAAAGAAGGGATGGGAGGACCGAGATATTTATGAAAAACATCCATGACATATAGATATGTAAGATACACTAAATGTTCAGAATATACTATTCAGTAAACATAGGTAATTAATTTTAATGAGGTTTCCGTTCAGCCACACATCAGTGATACCAATTTTGGCCCCATATTTCCTTTGCTCAGAAAATACAAGTACATTCCATGGTTATTCATAGAGCTAATTGTCAAGCTACCACTGTGCTGAGCTAATTGCCTCTGTGTGTCTCCAGTGAAGCAGGTGTGTTATTGGCCCAGGGCACATTCTATCTGGGGGTCCCATTGCTTGAACTTAAACTCTGTCCTTGTATCTACACCATCAGCATGAAGGCCAGTGTGCCAGACAAATGTGAGAATATATGAACAGTAAATGCCCAGAATTCAGGTAGTAAGACCTCCCATTTCGCTTGCACTCTATTTTAAGTTTCCAGACTTTTGCTATCTCTTTCCCCTTGCTTCTCATTCTATGCTTTGAATTAATAAACTGTGTGACTTAAATGAGCTGTGTGATGTGAACATTTTAATTTGACCTGGGAGACTTTCTGCATGGTGTTCACTGGGGTGGCTCGCCTGTTATTGAGCTTGGAGGCCACCGGTGCATCTAGATAATGTTCCACATAGTTGTGTAACTAATCACCTTCCACGTTATATGTTTATTTGTTTATGTCCAAGGCCCATGAAAGTTCATGGAGGGTATGCCAGAAGTATTTGAAGAATGAGGAATGAAACTTTTCAAGTGCCCTAACCTAGGACCCACTCCCGCTATGATGCTGGGACTCTTGGCACAGTATGCAGCTCAACCTGTAGCAGAAATTTCAGACACCTGAAAGTGAGAGACTCTCATATTCCGCTCTGTATTCTAAGTCAAGAAATAATTTGCAGATCATGGAATTCAACTTAGTTTTGATAGTAAAAGAACAGGTTATATAGCACCGACTACAGGAGATAAGAGTTCTAAGTTCTTTACACATAATGGATTCTTTAACCAGGATAGCAGCCCTGAAATGGAGGTACCATGATTTGCTCCTTTTTTATAGACTAGGAAACTGAAGCCCAGATAGGTTATATAACTTTTCCAAGGTCATGGGAGATAGAATTTAAATCTTAAAGTCCTGCTTGTCATTTTTAAGGGAGGACTAGGAAGATTAAAGAATTCACCTGAGGTCATATGGTTTGGAAAAGAGAATTGATACTAGAAGATAAACATCCTGACATACATTCAAACTATCACCCAAACTTCACTGATACCAAGCATTTCCTTATAAGCTTATGGACACAAAAATTATAAAATAATACAATATTAGTGATATGTTATAATAAAGAATTATAATTTTTATATAACAAAATAAATATTGTAAAATAAAACAAAACAGTATTTTCAATAAATAACTATATAACTACTATAAAATAAATTTAGAGATATTTCTTTAACTGGGATAATTTTTTATTTTGTAGGAGATCTTTTAATTGATCATATAATTTTAATTTTGATAACCACATGCTCATTACTACTATGAATATAGGAATATATAATTTGATAACATTTTTTCAGGTTTGATAACAATTTGCATGATGTGATTTTTTACATATTTTACTTACTTTCAATCAATCTACATTATTATATTCAAAGAGTTTATCTTCAGCAACCTATATTGTGGTTAATGTTTTCTAATCCATTTTTCTAATCTCCATATTATACTTGGTGCATTTAGATTATTTGTATCTAATGCAATTATTATTATGTCAGGGTGTAAGTTTGCCATTTTATTTGTTGTTTCCTGTTTGCTTTGTCTGTTTGTTGTTGGTTTTCTGTTTCCTATCTTCTTTCCCAGGGGTGACCATTTTAATTTATCAATAGAAGTTTTTGAGTCATTTTTTTTGGACAGAATATTTAGTGGTTCATTTAGCATATATAATCCTATATAATAAAAGCCTAGGTGGCATCATTGCCTCACGCGATACCCTCACGTGAAACCCTCGTGCGACATTGTCACAAGATGGCCGCCACAAGAAGACTGTCACAAGGTGGCAAGCAGGGGAGGGCAGTTGTGGATGATCAGGCCAGTAGGAGAGGGCAGTTGTGGATGATCAGGCCAGAAGGGGAGGGCAGTTGGGGGTGAACAGGCCAGCAGGGGAGGGCAGTTGGTGATGACCAGGCCGGCAGGGGAGAGCAGTTGTGGGCTATTGGGCTGGCAGGGGAGGGGGATTGGGGGTGATTGGGTTGGCAGGGGAGCAGTTTAGGCATCAATCAGGCCAGCAGGGGAGCAGTTACGGGGCAATCAGGATGGCAGGCCAGCGGTTAGGATCCAGCAGTTCCAGGTTGTGAGAGGGGTGTCTGAGTGCCGGTTTAGGCCTGATCCTGCAGGGACATTCCCTGTGGGGTCTCAGATTGGAGAGGATTCAGGCCAGGCTGAGGGATACCCCCCATCTCCATGCACGAATTTCGTGCACCGGGCCTCTAGCATATACATGATTCACCACAATGTACTTCTGTTCACATTTAAAAGTTTGAAAGAACTACAGAGTTCTTTCCTCTTATCCAATCATTTACTCCTCTTCCTCATTTATAGTGTAATTGTCTTAAATATTTCCCCTATAATAATTTAGAACCACATCAGAAGTTATTATACTCCTGTGGTATCCTGAAAATCTCAAGACTCAAGAGTAGGAAAATTGATGGTATTTACATATATATATATATATATATATATATATATATATATATATATATATATATATATATATGCTTACTGTGTTCTTTTTTCTTCTCTCATGTTCCAACGTTTCATATTTATCATTTACTTTCTGGTTAGAGAGTGTCTTTAGCCATTTTTAATAGTTCTGAGAGAAATAACTTTCCTTATTTCCTTAGTCTTTACTCACCAGGTCTCTTTCCCTCCCTTGGAATATTGTCACTGGATCTAAGATTCTGGATGAGCCTTCTTATTGGCAGGTAGGGGGAGAAGTACAGATTCCATATTTAGCCTCATTGGCAAGGAGCTAGGGAGCTCTTTGCCATTGCTAGGCAAGGATGGGAACTCCAGCTCTTCCTCAGGTCTTCACTGACACCTCTCTGGATGGGTGGCATAGACTTGCCTCATTAATGATCTTTACATAATTCCTACTGACAACAAGCAGTAGGGGAGGCTACTTGTTATTTGCTGGTGGGTGTTATAATCCTGGCTTCCTACTTTGCCACTTTATTTGGGCAGTTTGGTCACCTTATTAGCCTGGCAAGGGTGGACATGCAAGCTCTGCACTCAGCATGCCTGACCTGGGTAGGGGTAGAACTTGGTTGTGCTCTGTGATGTTTGGTTGAGGTAGAGTCGCTGTCTAAATATCTGCATGTCTTGCAACACTGCAACTCTCTTGGTCTTCTCTAGAGACAGCAGGATTTTGGTGGAATTTTATTGTCTGAGCCCACTGACATTTTTGGGTTATCAAATTCTTTAGCTTCAAATCTGGGATACATGGAGCAAAAGGAAAACCCAAGAATCTCACCACTGTCATTTCCTGTTTTTCTGCATGGTAGGTCATACATTCTCCATTTTTAGGAGTCTTATGTTGTTATTTGTTGTTTATGTTTTGTTGTTTTATTTAATATAATATCCTGGGGTTTTAATTGCTCTTAACAGGAAATACAGAGAAATTATGTCTATGCATTTTCCTGGGAGAAGAAATTCCTGGCTACTTATTTAAATGTCTCTTAACATGACTATAGGTTTTCAATACTTTCTATAGAAACAATGTAAAGCTAGTTTTTTTTTCCCCTCTTACATAATTGATTTTATTTTAAAAAATGATCCAATAGTTTATTAATGTTTCCTGAAGCTCCACCACCCATTTTTGGCCATAGCACATTTGATTTAGCTCCACAGTTTCTTGCTCAGACACACTTCTTGCTGAGAGGCATGTCTTCAATGAAATCTGGGGCTTTGATTGAACTTGGTTGGCACCAGAGGGCCTCTGCCACAGCAGTGGGTCAGCAGAGTCAGCTAAGTCCCATTCTCCCCAGTCACACCCAACCCTTACCAATGGGTGGTCATAATACCCCATGGGGTTCTCCTTTCTGTTCCATTCATCTATATGTCTGATTTTGCACCAGTACCAGGCTGTTTTGTGAATAGTGATTTTGTAATATAACTTCATATCTGGCATTGTGGTCCCTCCAAATTAGTTCTTCTTTCTCAGGATTGCTGCTGCTGTTTGGGGCCTTTTTTTTTTTATTCCCTATAAATTTTTGGAGAGTTTGTTCTAGATCTGTGAAATATGCCATTGGTATTTCAATGGGGATTGCATTGAATCTATAGATTGCTTTGGGTAGTGTGGACATTTTTATCTTGTTGATTCTACCAATCCATGAACATGGTATATTCTTCCAGTTGTTTATGTCTTTCTCTATCTCTTTTTTCAACATCCTGTAGTTTTCCAAGTACATGTCTTTTACCTCCTTAGTTAAGTTTATTCCTAGGTATCTTATTTTTTTTCTTTGTAATGGTAAATGGGATTAGTTTTTTAGTTCCTCTTTCTGTGAGTTCATTATTTCTGTGTGTTAATTTTGTATCCTGTTTCCAAATTAATTTATTAAATCTAGTAGTTTTTTGATGGAGTCTTTAGAGTTTCTATGTACAATATCATGTTATCTGTGAATAATGAGAATTTTACTTCCTCCTTTCCAATCTTCTTTTTGTCTGATTGCTATGACTAGTATTTCCAATACTATTTTGAACAGGAGTGGTGAAACTGGGCATCCCTGTCTTATTCCTGTTCTTGGGGAATGGTTTTAGTTTTTGCTCATTGAGTATGATGTTGGCTGTAGGCTTGTCATATCAGGTCTTTATTAGGTTGAGATGTCATCCCTCTATTCCAACTTTGCTGAGAGTTTTTATCAAGAAAGTGTGTCAGATTTTGTCAAATGCTTATTCTGCATCAATTGATATGATCATGTGAAATTTGTCTTTCCATTTGTTTATGTGATGTATCACGTTTATTGATTTGTGGATATTGTACCAGCTTTGCATCTCTGAAATAAATCCCAGGGATATTGGCCTGTAATTCTCTTTATTTGTAGTGTCTTTATCTGGTTTTGGGATGAGGGTAATGCTGGCTTCATAGAAATAATTTATTAAATCTACTAGTTTTTTTTTTTTTTTCTTAGTGACTAGACTCTAGTCACTAGATCAGTGATGGCGAACCTATGACACGCGTGTCAGCACTGACACGCATAGCCATTTCTGATGATATGTGGCCGTTGAGGTGGCCGCATGCCGAGGATGAAACATTTGCTGCTCCTGAGGATGAAACATTTGCGAAATAATGTTTTTTCCTCAAAGTGACACACTACCTGAGTTATGCTCAGTTTTTTAGCGAAGTTTGACATACCAAGCTCAAAAGGTTGCCCATCACTGCACTAGAGGTTTATCACTCGTTTATCCTTTCAAAGAACCAGCTCTTGGTTTTATTTATATTTTTATTGTTTTATTTGGTCTTTATGTAATTTATTTCTGCTCTGACCTTTATTATATCCTTCCTTCTACTTACCCTGGGGTTCTCTTGTTGCTCTCTTTCTAATTATTTAAGTTGTAGGGTTAGATAACACATTACCAGTTTTTCTTGTTTTTTTTGAACTAGGCCTGTAGTGTTATGAACTTCCTTCTCAGGATTGCTTTCACTGTGTCCCATATATTTTGGATTGTTGTGTTTTCATTGTCATTTGTTTCCAGGATATTTTTTATTTCTTCTGTGATCTCTTTGGTAACCCATTCATTATTAAGCAGCATGCTATTTAGCCCTCATATGTTTGATTGTTTTCTTGTATTTAACTTCTACTTTTATGCCATTGTGATTTGAGAAGATGCTTGATATGATTTCAATCTTCTTGAATTTGTAGGGAATTGGCATGTGTCGAAATATGAGGTCTATCTTTGAAAATGTTCTACATGCACTTGACAAGAATGTGTGCTCCAAAGCTTTGGGGTGAATGTTCTGAAGATGTCAATTGGTTCAATGTCATCTAGTGAATCATTTACGACTGCTGTTTCCTTGTTGATTTTTTGTATAGTAGATTTATACAGTGATGCCAATGGAGTGTTAAAGTCCCCTACTATGATTGTATTGCTGTTGGTCTCTCCCTTGTTATTTTTGAGAAGTTCTTTTATGTGTGTGGGTGCTCCTGTTTTTGGTGCATATATGTTTATCAGAGTTATATGCTCCTGTTGTATAGACCCCTTCCCTTTATCAATATGAAGTGGCCTTCCTTTTCTCTTATTATGGCCTTCACTTTGAGGTCTATTTTGTAAGATATAAGTATTGCTACCCAGGCATTTTTTTTCATTTCCATTTGCCTGAATTTTTTTTCCATCCCTTAACTTTTATTCTGTGTGAGTCCCTTGTTCTGAGGTGGGTCTCTTGTAAATAGCATATATATGGGCCATGTTTTCTTATCCATTCAGTCACCTGATGTCTTTTGATTAGAGCAGTGGTTGGCAAACTCATTAGTCAACAGAGCGGCAAACCGCAGCTTGCAAGCCGCATTTTGCCGACCATTGGATTAGAGCATTAAATCCATTTGCATTTAAAGTTATTATTAATAGGTACTTGTTTGTTACCATTTTAATTCTTTTTTTAAAAATATATTTTTTATTGATTTTTCACAGAGAGGAAGGGAGAGAGATAGAGAGCTAGAAACATCGATGAGAGAGAAACACCGACCAGCTGCCTCCTGCACACCCTCCACCGGGGATGTGCCCTTGACCGGAATCGAACCTGGGACCCTTCAGTCTGCAGGTCGACGCTCTATCCACTGAGCCAAACCGGTTTCGGCACCATTTTTATTTTTTATGTCTGTCTTTCTCCCTCTCTTTCTATGCCTTCTTCTTAAACCAGTCCTATTAGGATTTCTTGCATTGCTGGTTTGGTGGTAAGAAACTCCCTTAAACTGTTTTTGTTTGGGAAGCTCCTGATTTCACCTACAATTTTGAATGAAAGCCTTGCAAGATAGATTATTTTGGGGTTCAGTACCTTGCTTTTCATTACTTTGTATACTTTATTCTTTTTCTTTCTGGCCTGATGTGCTTCAGTTTAGAAATCATTTGATAGCCTAGTGGGAAATCCCTTGTAGGTAACTTTTTGTCTCTCTACTGCAGCCCTTAAGATTCTTTCTTTGTCATTGACGTTTGTAATTTTAATTATGATGTGTCTTGGTGTGGGTCTTTTTGGTTTTATCTAGTTTGGGACACTCTGTGCTTGTGTGACTTTTTTCTTCCCCAAGTCAGGGAAGTTTTCTGTCATTTCTTTAAACAGGTTTTCTATTCCTTACTCAGGTTCTTCTTCTTCTGGCATCCTTATTAATGGGATGTTGCTTCGTGTATTTTTGTCCTAAAGCTCCTTTAAAATCTCCTCCTGCTTTTTAACTTTTTTTTTCTATTTGCTATTCAGATTGGGTGTTTTTCTTACCTGTTTTCTAATTTTCATTGTGTTCTTTATTTCACCTATGTCATTCTTCATTTCCTCTTGATTCTTACACATGGTGAATTTCTTATCCAGATGTTTGAGCATCCTTTTAACCACTGCTCTGAATTCTTTTTCTAACAAATAGCTTGCCTCCATTTAATTTAATTCCTTTTATGGTGTTTTCTCCTTTTCTTTCCTTTGGGGATTGTTTCTTTGCCCTCCGTTTTGCTATCCCTTTGTATTTGCTTCTATGTAATGTGAGTTGCTGTCTCTTTCTGGCCCTGGGCAACCTGATTGAGGTCTAAGTGGTTGAAGCCACTAGTGGTCCAATGGTATGGGACTCCTTAGCCGAGAGGCTGGATTTGCTTTGAGTCTCATGCTTTTATTGTCTCTACTCTGAGATGTACTTCTTTCCCCATGGATCTAGTCCCTCAGTTGTCTGCTGCAGATGCTCAGGTTCTGCAGGGGCACAGCGACTCCCTGTGAGGTCCCAGAGCCCTCTGGCATACAATTCACTTTGTGGTCCCAGTGCCCATGGCAGTGTGGCATTTTAAGTCCCTCCAGCACGCACTCAAATATAGTTCTGTGGCCTGGGTAGGGCCCAGTCCCAGGTGCATCTGGCATGCACTAGTTGGCCCTGGGGCCTGGGCCAGGAGAGACGTGGGGTCCCTCTGTCATACACTCACAACACAGGGTCCTAAAGCACAGGGTCCTGGTGTGCAGGGTCCTGGATCCTGGCAGGGAGGACTAGGAGGTCTCTGTGCTGTGCACTCACTGCAGATGTCTGGTAGCCTGTGGTGAGTTATGGCTGGTGAGCAACACCCGGCTTGGGTTCAGGGTAGTGTCCAAGGCCAGTCTGGGTTTCCAACCCCTCAAGATGGCGTGGTCTCCACACCAGAGCTGAGCCCTGCTTGAGAGTGCTTTGTGGCAGTAGGGGCTCCCTGTCCAGGACAGCCTGATACACCAGTCCCTGAGACTCCTGCAAGATCTAACTGACCCTCACTTACCCACACCCCCCACACACATGTCCATACACTCCCCTCACAGTCCTTTGGTCACTCACACTCTCTTCCTCACTGCTATCCTGCTAGGATCCCCCTTGCTTCAGCTTTTTGACCTTTAAGATTAAATCCAAAGGCATAGATAATACAGTTGAACATTTGAATCAGGATTTCATTAATTTACTTTTTCACAATTCCATTTAGGTTGAGGTGAAATTTCTTTATAAATTATTTTAAAGAAAGAATATGGTTTAAAAAACTTTAAAGTAAATACTATTGTAAGAAGCTCAATTCATGAAAAGAAAATATATATATATATATATATATATATATATATATATATATATATATATTTAAATACCTTAAGCATTATTTATAGATGAATGTAGCAAGTTACATAATAAATATTTTATAATTCTAATTTTATTTTGCTTTTACTATGCCAAGACTAAATCTTTAGAAAGGAATATATGAGAAGCATAATAACTATTAGCAGATGCATTTTAATCCTAAGCTACTCACACCCATCTCTATTGCCTCTTCCAGCTGACCTACCCACCTTCTATGCCACCCCATTCCTAAAAGGAGCCCTGAACAACATAATTACCAACATTCCTAACACTTTGCACTAGTTGTCTAACATTTTTATTTTATTTCATATTACTTTTTAATCAACAACAGAAACACCAAAATTAATTTAAAAATCAGAGATTATCTGAGAAAAATCAATGGAGCAAGTCAATTTATAAAATATAGTTCTGCATGTTGGTAATCACATTTATTGAAAGGGTTGGAGAAAAATAAAAATGCCATTTAGCTTAATAATTTTGAGTTATCTTCAAATCAACTTATCTCAGGAGTGGAAAAATTCTTGGTCATTTGTTAATGTCAAAATTTACACAGGTTTCTCTTTTCAATACCTTGTACATTTCAAGAGGCAATCATACGAGGTCTCTTATTTTCCTTACACTATAAATTATTTCTTTCAGCCAAATCTAAATGGGAAGGTAAGTAGCATAACACCATCTCCCCAGACAAAAGTATCAGAATATTCTGTTTTGTTGATTTATATATCTCTTCATATGTTTCTCCATCAATTTCTATAGTAATCACTGCCAGGTATCCCAATATCATATTTAAATGTTGGTCATCAGTATAAAATCTACCTCAAGTTCTCTGTTGTCCCATTTTCACCTGAGGCCTGTCCTCCAGGCTGAGCCTGAGGAGGTCAGGAGGCTCCAGTGTTGGTGGTGGGTTGCTGGCCCACACGACCCATCACTTTTCATAACCTCTTTTTATATGCTTAAGTTTCTCTGAGGCCCTCACTATTATCATCTTCAAATTGCATAAGAGGATTCATGCTTAGAAAGGTTAATTTGTTTGAACTCACAGAGCTGCTAAGTGACAGAGCTAAGAGTCCAACTAAGATCCTAACTTCATAACGTGTGCTCTAGAGAGGGGGCCAAATTCCTCCACACTTCAACAGGCCCTCATCCCATCATCCTGGTCTCAAAGTCCTGGGTCTGTCCCCAACTTCCTCCTAGTTGCTGTCCCCATATTGTTGTTATTTGGTGTCTCCATTGTGAATCCTACCACCTTACAGTATGTGTCACTCCCACATTCTACCCAGGGACAAGGTGGAAGGATCTGGTGGATGAAGACAAAGCACGTGGAAGTTGAGAACCTTCTCTAAGGAGGCAACTCCTTCTCAGAGTGGTTTTCTGTATATTCTGCTTTTTCGGGATTTATGCTAACTCTGGTGATTTCTCTTAAACTGGGTCAAATGGGCTACATCATTGCAAAAACATTCAAAACTGGTATCAGCCTAGTATTTGGAAGTCTTGAAACAGTACTGCATTTCCTTTAAAGCACTTCAGAACTCAAGCATCTCACACATCCAGACTGAACTCTCATCCCATGAAGTACGTGGCAAAAGAGTGAAGTTGCCTAGTACTACAAGCACGAGTGGCAGGGGGAGGTGAGGCCCTGGTTCCAGATTCAAAGCATTTCCTTTTCTTCTGAGTGAGAGCCTTTTCTTCCAGACGGCGGAAGTGGAGTGACTCTGAGAGCCTCGTTCACAAAGGTCCCCGCACTGCTCGGAAAGGAGATGTTTGCTGGCAGATTTCTGTGTTTCATAAGCAATACCTTCCAACGATTCTTATGCAACTTCAAAGTGGGAAAGGGGCACGGAGAGGAGGTTTGCCCACCTAAGCAATACCACGCTTGGGATGCAGACACGTGGTAGGGACTGTCAACTCACACACTCTTAAGGGCTTGTGTGGCTCAGAGCCCAGTGACTGAAGGCCTTGTCGCCACCAGAACCCCGTCACGGAAGGCGCTCTGTTGCAGGAGCTCTCAGGAAAGCTGGGCTCCCGACTCTCCTCTCGCGTCAGGCATCTCCGTTTGCAGGTTCCTCTAACAGAGCTGGACTCTAAAGATTATTTCTGTGGAATATGGATCCGAAGATATAGGCAGGAGCTGATGATATTCATATATTATAACATTTATTTTAGGAAATTCCTTTTTTCACACTATCAAAAAGTTTAACAGGCTTCGGATCATCTTCTGAGCATAGTGTGTTAGGTGCGGCTGGACTGTGAAAACTTTCTTGTTTTATCTATGTGAACTGCTGCACATATATTTTCATTAGTTTCCTAATTTATTATTTCTATAAAATTATATTCCATTTTATACATTTTCAATATTAATTAGAATAGAATAGAACAAAATATTGTTTTACACTTGATTTAAATTTTCCATATTTTTATTATGTCTTATGTTTTTAATTTATGCACCTGACTCTACATCTTTATTTTTGCTTTCATGCCTTCCTTGAGCTCTTGTATACCTGTTTTAGGATCTTCCTTGAAAAAAGTTAGTTGTTTCCTACATTTTCCTATTTCATTAAAATTTACTTAATATAAATTTATTGGATTATTAGCAATTATTTTATAGTGGATATTAAATATTTTCCATGGGTATCTCTTAGATGCATTGAACATCACAGTTTCTGTTCCTCACCCTCCTGTTTTGGTTAAATAGTTACTTAAAGGAAAAGAGAGCATTAGTGCCTTTATCCCATCATTTTAAACAGTGAATCTGGTATTGAAAGATGCATGCTGTAGTGTGCTAATAGTTTCTTTTCACTCGCTTTCAGAAGTATAGGTACTTTGAGAACTGAAACAGTTTACCCCTACACTCAGCCTGAGCACCGAAAACTTTACCCACACCTCCTTGTTTAGGGTAATAGTACCCTGGCCTCATTAGCAGGACATTATGACTCCTGTCCAAGTAAAGGGCTTAATTGTTCATCACAAGAACTTTCCAAAAGATCCACCAACTCTTCCTTGGAAAATATCAGAGGTAGTCTGTGTCCTATGATTCTTTGTCTCCCTCATCTCAAAACCCTTCCCTGGAGGCTTCCACCTGTTCTAGGTGATTGTAACATGGTCTTTACCGGGTCAGAGGCAAGACCCTCCCGACAGCCACACCTCCCACCGCCGCTGCTGAAGCTTGGAAGGCAGGCAATGGTGTTCTCCGTGGCTGAGGAAGCAGCGCACTCAGTTTGGTCTTATCGGGAGGCTGTGTGGATGATTTTGAAAACTCCATTGCCTATTTCCCTGCCAGAACATCTTGCTTTGCCTGGTCCTGGGATTACATCGACTATGTTCATAATGTATAGCACATTTCTTGTAAATGAGCTTTGATAAAATTGTAACATCTTTACTGGAAAGTTGTTTAGGAGACTACAAATGTTGATACATTTCTAATAGCAATGCATCCGACACAATTCCTCATCTGTACTCTGCAACACTGTCAAGGTCATTAAAAATAAGGAAGGTCTGAGAACCTGCCACAGCAAAGAGGGACCTGAAGAGAAATGCCAACTAAATGTCAAGTGGTCTCCTGGATGGGATCCTGGCACAGTAAAAATACATTAGATGAAAACTAAGAAAAATGGAATAATCTACATACACTATAAAACTGACTTCTATTAATTTATCAATATTGGTCCATTGATTACAACAAATGCATCATACCAATGTAAAATGTTAACAATGATGAAATTGGATGTGATTTATGTGGAAAATGTCTGCACTATATATTTTCAATTATTCTGTAATTCTAAAAGTGTTCTAAAAAAATCAAATCTATTGAAAGTTAAAGAAAAAAACAACAACACACAACATAAAACACTTGACCAGCTTATTAGTGCTGGTATCTTTTCTCTGAAAATAAACACTATGGTGTTTATCTTAATAGTTTCCTTCTCTTCTTCTCTCCTGATAGTAAAATTAATTTCCAAAACAACAAAAATGAACCTTACATGTCCACACCAGTGGCATAAACTCTGTGGAATCGCCTTCTTCCTCCAACACCCCTGTCTCCATGGGGCCTGTCCTGTATTAAACTCTACTTCAAGTTTTGTGTCCTTCACAGAATCTTTGTTGATCCCTGTTAACTCTCTTCTCTCTGTATTCAAGTAGCTATAATTTATATTCTGACAACAAGCAGGGAAAATTTTCAGCAACAGAAAAACTGTGCTTTTACTTGGAAGATGGGCAGGCAGGAATTAAGTACGTGGGTTTTGAGGATGAACAATTGTTATTACTGTGCAACACAATTAACATCCCAGAGCCTCAGTTTCCTCTTTCTATAAAAAATAGCAATGATAATTTAAGAATTATAGTGCTAGTTAATCTAATGAATTAATAGCAGTTCTGGATGATCAACCCCAACATTGAGATGCGTAGCAAATTGGCCAATTGAAAAAAAAATTAATCACATATTAAATGTGAAAGTATATTGATGGTCATTGCAAATGAACAGATAAAAAGGATGATCATTGTGCTCAGTTAATAATTGGTTGAGACAGGTTGTTAAACATTGTTCCTAGCCAATAATTTAAGAATATATTAGCATAAAGGAACGAATCCTCTGTGTCTATAGAATAAAAGAAAAATCGATCCAAATTTTGAGGTTTAAGATTGTCAGAAGATACACCAAAACTGAGCAACATTATAAAGTTTCATTAAAGACAAGTAGAAAAAGATGAGACAATGAACAGAATCATGAATCGGCAGAGGACACTTATCTAGTTCATCACTGTTTGAGCATGAATTGCAAATGGACGAGTGGCAGAGGTGACATTTGGGAAGAAAGCAGGTGATGGAAGGCCTGGTAATTTATGCTTAAGTGTTTGACCTTATCTTGTATACACCACTGAGAGTTAATAAAGGATCTTAAGGAAAAATGAGAGGAAATATTTTTTGTGGAACTAAATTCAGAGAAGAATGAAAAGAGACTTATAAAATATTTTGTATGTGACATTGAATTAAAATGAGTACTTTTTCTAAATAAATGAGTTATTGTGGGATTAACAGATAGGGAAACTATTTAATCTGGTATTTAATATTGGATGCTATTTGAAGAATAATTATTTCTTTGCCATTAAAAAATTGAAGTTGAATGAAATAGAACAAAATCTCAGGCTAAGCATTCTGGTTTCACTAACAATGGAAAGTATTTATTGAATAGTATCCCTTTCACAATATTAATAAGCACAGTCACTCTGATTTCCCCGGGTAAGCTCCATGTGACAACTTGCCCTATAGATAGAAATACAGAGTAAAATTTTTCCTTTGTCTTTGCTATTTTTTTTAAATTACAGTTTATTTCAATATTATTTTGTATTAATTTCAGGTGTGTACCATAGATTTAGACGATAATATACTTTACAAAGTATCTCTTCTGATTTTTCAGTACTGACCTAGCACCATATGTAGTTAGTTAATATTATTGACTATATTTCCTATGGTGAATTTTACACAGACTATTTTGTAACTACCAATCTGTACTTCTCAATTCCTTTAACATTTTTGCCCATTCTGCAACCCCCCCACACACACACACTCTCTGGCAACCATCAGTCTGTATTCTATATCTATGAGTCTGTTTCTGTTCTGTTAGTTCTTTCATATTGTTCATTAGATTCCATATACAAGTGAAATCATGTTATATGTCTTTCTCTGACTGACGTATTTCACTTAATATAATACCTTCCCTCTGGGTCCCTCCTTATTGTCACAAAAGGTTAGATTTGTTCCTTTTTATGACCAAGTAATATTACATTGTATATATAGGGTGCTCCCAAAAATGTATACACACTTGGAACAATTATAAAAGCCGTATTTATTCAAATACATTTAATTTTCTAAGTGTAATAGAGATCAACTGTTAAAGTGCATATACATTTTACCACCACTTATTTATCTACCAGCCTACTGATGGACACTAGGGTGGCTTCCAAACCTGGATATTGTAAATAATAAGGGAGCATATATTCTTTCTAAATAGTGTTTTGGATTTATTTAGATAAATACACAGAAGTGAAATTGGTGGGTCATAAGGAAGTTCCATTTTCAATTTTTTGAGGACTCTCCATACTATTTCCTATAGGGGCGGCACCACTCTGCATTCCCACAAACAGTGCACAAAGGTTCCCTTTTCTCCACACCCTCTCTAACACTGTTTTTTGATTTACTGATGGTAGTCATTCTGACAGCTATGCGGTGATATCTCATTGTGGTTTTAATTTGCATCTCTCTGATGATTAGTGACATTGAGCACTTTTCATATGTCTATTGGTCATCTGTATGTGCTCTTTGGAGAAGTGCCTATTCAGGTCCTTTGCTCATTTTAAAATTGGATTGTTTTGTTTTGGGTGTTGAGTTGTATAAGTTATTTATAAACTTTGGATATTAACCCCTTATTAGATGTATCATTGGCAAATATGTTCTCCCATTCAGTGTGCTGTCTTTTCACTTTGTTGAAGGTTTCCTTTGCTTTGCAAAACTTTTTAGTTTGATGCAGTCCTATTTGTTCAATTTTTCTATTTTTTCCCCCCTTGCCTGATGAGTTATATTAGAAAAAAAAATTGAGCTAAGTGAAATTTCCAAGATTTTACTGCCTATGTTTTCTTCTATGACTTTTATGGTTTTGAGTTTACATTTAAATCTTTAACCCATTATGAATTTATTCTTGTATATCATGTAAGAAGGTGGTGTAGTTTCATTTTTTTGTATGTTTCTGCCCAACACCATTTATTGAATATATTGTCTTTGCTCCATTGTATGTTCTTGCCTCCTTTATTAAATATTAATTGAGCATATAGGTGTAGGTTTATTTGGGGACTTTCTATTCTGTTCCATTGATCTATGCATCTGTTTTATGCCAGGACCTTGCTCTTTTGATTAATATGGATTTTTGGTATAGCTTAATATCAGGTAGCATGATTTTTTTCAACTTTGTTATTTCTCAATATTGCTGTGGCTATTTGGGGTCTTTGCGGTTCTATATAAAGTTTTGAATTATTTGTTCTATATATGTGAAATACGCTTATATATTGGTATTTTGATAAGAATGGCATTGAATTGATATATTGCTTTGGGTAGTATGGACATTTTAACAATGTTAAACCTTCCTATTCATGAGTATTGTATATGCTTCTATTTAATAGTATCTCCTTTGATTTCTTTCTTCAGTGCCTTATTGTTTTCCAAGTAAAAGTCTTTATTCTCCTTAGTTAAATTTATTTCTAGTCATTCCATTTTTTAATGCAATTGTAAATGTGATTTTTTAATTAGTTTCCCTTCTCTTAGTTAATTATCTATACCAATAAAAGAGTAATATGCTAATTAGACCAAGAGACCTTCTGGAATCTTTCTGGACGTCCTTCCGGACAAAGGCATGGTGGCGGGGCCAAGGCAGAGGCAGTTAGGGGCAAGCAGGCTGGCACAGGGGGGCAGTTGGGGGCCATCGGGCCAGCAGGGGAGAGCAGTTGGGGGCCATTGGGCCAGCAGAGGAGGGCAGTTGCAGGTGATCAGGCTGGCAAGGGAGGGCAGTTGGGGGCAATCAGGCAGGCAGGGGAGCAGTTAGGGGTCAATCAGGCCAGCAGGGGAGCAGTTAGTGGGTGATCAGGCTGGCAGGCAGAAGCAGTTAGGGGCAATCAGGCAGGCAGGCAGGAGAGACATTAGGAGACAGAAGTCCCAGATTGTGAGAGGGATGTCTGACTGTTGGTTTAGGCCTGATCCCACATGGATCTAAACTGACAGTTGGACATCCCCTAGTGGTCCCAGATTGGAGAGGGTGCAGGCCAGGTTGAGGGACACCCCCCACCCGTGCATAAATTTCATGCACTGGGCCTCTAGTCCTATATAATAAAGAGCTAATATGCAAATGGTCATCATGCCCTTGAGCCCTCGTGCCCTCATGTCGGGCCTGGGGGCCCTGAGGTCGCATACCCTGCTCTGGCGCCAGAGCCGGGGGACCTGAGGCTGGGCGAGGGGACCTGAGGCTGCACCCCCTGCCCGGCAGGGCTTGACAGGGGACCTTAGGCTCTGCCCACTGCCCAGCAGGGCTTGACAGGAGACCTGAGGCTGTGTCTCCCACCCTGAAGGGTTTGACAGGGCTGGGGCCAGCCAGGTCTGGATCTTGTGCGATTTCAAGGAACATGCAGATGGGCTGAGACTTGACTCTGGGTCCTGTGGTGTGCCCCAGACTCTGACAGGAGGGAGATTTTCATATACATTTTATTAATTTTCTTTCATCTCTGACATTTCTATTATATAGAAAGGGCAAATAGCAATATTAAAATATTTCCTCTAATTAATTCCCTTTTAATGAATTTCATGCACCAGGCCACTAGTTGAATATAAGTTGAGTTAGAAGAAAAATGATAACACAAAGGAGATGAAAACAGTAAAGAAGCAGTTGGTGATCCAGTGGTGGTTTTGGTGTGAACGAAAGTTTGTTGGGGTTGAGATAAAATCATAAGTGAGAATTAAATACAGAGTCCAATATTCAGAAAGCAAGATAATGGAATTCAGTTTCAGAGGTGGAAACATAGACTTGAGGAAGTTGAACACCTGTGAAGTAAAAGTACTAGATGAAATTGCATAGATGGTGTAGTCATAAAAAATGACGATGTTAGTTATAGATAAGAATACAGAAAGTGAGATGCTGAAGTATTTTGTGAATAAAGGGGAATTACTGAAATATCTGAAGCATCTGGAAATAGGGAATAACACACCTTTGCTGGTGGAGGTCTGATAGCACATCTGATGAATTAGCCCTTTAAGTGAAATAAAATAAACTTCTAGAGGAGAAATAAAGCTTGACAGTGAGCTATTGTGGAAACAAAGGCAATATATCAAAAGTGCATTTCATATGGTAGACCTAACATTAATGTTTTCCATTTAAATCTTACTTTTAAAATTTACAAAGTCAGCCTATACACGTTTCTAAAATATACCATCACTATTATTTGTGCAGCTTTGAATACCCAGTATATATTCTTCATAAACAAAATCAGGGCTCACACAGTTATTGTGTACACTGGCCCCAGACAGGGCTAGATATCACAACATAGGCAGCTCCACTCAACAGCACTCATGGAGCTTGTGGGCTTTCCACATCTGGTCCACCCCTCAGTAGAGCATGTTGAGTACCTTTCAAATGCCCAGGACCTATGAGATCTCAAACTGAGCATGATTATTCTCTAGGGACCCACCATATTTCCATTTTCAGCCGTGTCTCAAGACTGAAACTGCTGCTTTTGTGTGAATGTAATATTTTTGAACTTTTCTACACCATTGCCCAAGTTGGGAGGGCTGACATTTATTTACAGTTCCTTTCAATTGTGAAAAGAAATCAGCACTTGGGGATAAAAATCTGAGAATGAAGAAAGAAATCCTTTCTAGTATGACAGGAAACAAAATGCACTATATGCATCAAAAATTCAAAAATGGGCTAGAAGTGCTAAGATTTGAACAGTTAGATCACTGGAGAGTTTAATAAATGATACTAATAAAGATGCAATTGGGGTTGAAACAAATCTGGTGGTATATAAAATATGTAATGTTTTCAAAATATTTCTACTTAGCAATTTAGATCATGAAAGCAATCATATTTAAACATAATACCTAAGCATAACTAATATTTGACTATAATAACAACTTCCAGCTTTCCTCTTAGCCAAGATTGCATCTTGAAACAATCACCTTGCTGTTGAGAAATCCCAGTCTCTCACACCCGTTGTTCCTTTCAAAACCCAGTTAAGCAGCCTGAAAAATCAAGTCTGCACTATAAGTGCAAGGCATGAAGTTCGTCTTCATACCTGTATGGGGAAATTTTCCAAAGGTGATAAACTCCCATTGTATTTAAGAAGCTATTGCCAGAAGAGGATGTGCCTCTTGGTTTTCACTGCATTTACCTCCACTGGCCTGATTCTCATGTAGGTATAGTTGTTTTTCAGGGTCATTCATTGAGTTTTGTGTTTGTGTGTATGTGCTTGTTTATGCGTGTGTTATATTTTGCTCTGTTTTTCTTTTAACAAACTAGTGCATCAATGTCTTTCCATTAAATGTAATCAGCGCTTACAAGAATGAGATTCCTGTTCCTATAGGTATCCACTAGAAACAGTGGTGCAGCCACAAGAGGCTGGTATGTGAAACAATAATTTTAAACTCAAGCAGAAACCCCAGATAGATGGGCAACATAGGTCAGAAAAGAACCAAAGAAAGAAGAGAAACACAAGTTAGAACCCTATGAAATAAGCACCAAATGAGGTCTTTGAAGAAATGTTTGTATCATCACATGAATTCCCAGTGCCATTATGATCAGACAAAATGAAGCTTGAGTTATGTCTTATAATAGATCTATTTTTTCTGACCCTTATTCGATTCTGGCAGCACAAATGTAGAATAGGTTTTATCATTCCCATTTTACAGGTGAAGAAATAGGTCTCAAGTAGTAAAGATCTTATCTGACTAAAGGAGATGTAGATGGGATAAAATTAGGCCCAGTTCAGAGTAAACAAAATGCTCTGCAATATAATTGAGAAAAGTGAGAAGTCACTTCAATCTCTCAATTGAATTTCATTATATGTGAAATGCAGGTAATAAGTACCATATGTATTTACACTTTTGTTGTGAAGATTTGGTAAAATGTGTGCGATGCTCCCAATACAATGTCTAGGACTTAAGACTATTCAAAACATGATAATGATGATTGATAAAGATAATGACAATGAGGGTGATGATGCTGGGTAACTAAATAAGCCAGCAGATTGGCAGTCATGATAAAAGAAACCGGGCTTATGCTACTTTGAGAGTAGTATTAACGTGTCATTTATCACAGGTACTGAGGTGAGTTAGTGTTCATACAGTGTTTTCAATCAAATCTATCACAGGTAGAAATTACATTCTATTTTTTTTTATTTTAAGACAACCCTTTCAGGAGCCCACTTCATTAACCCTGGTCTCTGAGAAGCTTCGCTACAATAGCTAGATCTTGAGAATGGACATAAGGAGTAGCATTGACCACAAGCTGGTGTGAGTCCAAGGAACTCTAGGAAGTGAGCAGTAAAGCTGTCAAATAAATAGAAAAATATTCTGAGTCCATTGATTGGAATATGTAATATTGTGGAAATGTTCATACTACCCAAAATAATATACAGATTAAGTCCAATAACTATCAAAATCCTGATAGAGTTGCTTTATTCAGAAGCAGAAATAAATGTTAAAAATTTTAAGTGTTCATCAGTACATGAGTGGATAAAAAAGCTGTGGTACATTTTACACAATGGAATACTCCTGTGCTGTAAAAAAAAAAGAAAAAAAAGTTTACTATTTGCTACAGCATGGATGGACATGAAAAAGCATTATGCTAAATGAAATAAGCCAGTCAGAGAAGGACAACTACCATATGATTTCACTCAGATGTGGAATTTAATGAAGAAACTAAACTGTCAAGCGAAATAGAGGCAGAATCATAGATAGAGAGCAGGCAGACAGCTGGGAGATGAGTGGGGGGTGCAGGGGTTGAGAAAAAAAGAAGAGAGAGAACTCATGGACATGGATAACAGTGTGGTGATTGTGGGGGGTGGAGGTGGAAGAGGACATAGAGAGGATAAGTATGATGGAAGAATGAAATAAAATAAAATGAAAGATGTAATAAGCAGAGAAATATTGTAGTGGTATAAAGACAAACATATTGACCAAAGGAACAGAATAGAAAATCCTTAATCAAGAGTTTTTTGTATGGCCAAAGATCTGCCACATGGGTGACAAATACACAATGGGGAAAGTATATTCTGTTCAACAAACGATGTTGGGAAAACTAGATATCAACAGGAAAAAAGAAAAAAGAAAAAGAAGAACCGTGCCTTACACCATAACAAAAATTAACTCAAAGTGATTTAAAGACCTAATTGTAAAACACAAAGTATAAAATACTTAGAAGAAAACTTACGGGAAAAGTTTCATGACATTGGGTTTATCAGTACTTTCTTGGATGTGACATCAAAAGAGGTAACAAAAATAAAACTGTGTCTCTGAGATTGTATTTAAAATTTTTGCAGGACAAAGAAATAACACAGTGAAAAGGTAACCTCTGGAATGGGAGAAAATATGTGTAAATGTTATATCTGATAAGGGGTCAGTATCCAGGATACATAAGATACTCCTATAACTTTACAAACAATAAAAACTCAGTTTAAAAATGAGCAAATGACTTGAATAGACATTTCTGCAAAGAGTATATACAAATGGGCAACAAGCATGTGAAAAGATGTTCAATATCACTGGTTAGCAGGGAAATGCAAATAAAATATTCTAGGATGGCCACTATCAGAAAAATGGAAAACGACAAACAGCTATTTTTGTAATTTAGGATGTTGAAAAGGTGGAACTTTGTGCACTGTTGGTGAGAATATAAAATGGTGTATAAATTATGGAAAACAATATAGACGTTCCTAAATAAAATTGAATTACTGTATGATTCAGCAATCTATTTCTGGGTATATATTTAAAAGGAATGGAACAGTATATGCATAACCCATGGATAGACAGTAATGCTGTGAAGGCCTGGGGAGGGGGAGGGAGTGTGGTGGAGAGAGTCACTGAGGGGAAAAGGGGGACACTGCAATACTTTTAACAATAAAGATAAATTAAAAAACATAAAAAACAAAAGAAATGAAACTGTATTGTGGAGAGGTATTTGCACTCCCATGTTAATTGTAGCATTAATCACAATAGCCACGATGTAAAACCAACCTAAATTGTTTTTTAAAAGATGAAAACTCTGTCATATGCTACAACATGAATGAACCTTGAAGACATTATATAAGCAAATAATCTAGTCACAAAAGACATTATATAAGATAAATAATCTGGTCACAAAAAGGCAAATAATATATATCTCCAATTACATGAGGTATCTAAAGTAGACAAACTCTTAGAAACAGATATTGGATTTCCAGCAGTGTAGAAGAGTGAGAAAAGAAGAATAGATGTTCAATGGATATATTTTTATTTTTGTAAAATGAATAGTTTATATAGATCTGTTGTACAACAATGTGCATGTTTAACACTAATGTATTGTACACTGACAAATGGTTAAGATGGCAAATTTTATGTTATGCAGTTTTTACCACAATTAACAAAGAAGCTATACTGTGGTTAAGTGTAGGATACTTTAAGGGTTACCAGAGGGAGTAGAAATAAAACCAGAAAAAGGTGATATAACGGAAAACAAAAACAGACATCATGTGTCAAAATGATATAATTCCCAACAGAATCAAATGCTTCAGAAAGGTCAAGGAAGATAAGGAAAGTACCTGTAGGATCTGGCGGCATAGCTGCCTGATTCCTTCTCAGGAATAGTTTCAGTGGAACAAAGATAGGGTCAAATGGTGACAAAGGTGAGGATTTGCTAATAATTTATCATCCAATCATGAAAACTTTTGAGAATGAAGAGGGTGCTAAAACTATCAAAATATTCATTTAGTGTCACACATCTATTTTATTGTACTTATGGATCTATAAGATGCCATGTGTCTGTTGCAGGCCTAGGAATAAGGACATGGACACAGGCACTGTGGGAACCAGCATTTGCAGTCTTTGGGAAGGGAAACAACTGTTAGAAGCCTACATCCCACTCATTTCCAGGTACGTCACACTCAAAGGCTTTTAGAAGAACTAAGATGAATGGGTCTTCCCTGTTTTTTCTAGGCTTACCTGGATCTTACAAGCCTAACTACCATGCCCTTGTGTGGAGCTGGGCTGGGACTGGAGGAGGGGTTATTAGACCTTTGGGGAAATTAAAGGGCAGGGGTAGGGAGAAGAGGTTTTAAAAAAATAGCCTACTGGAGAATTTAGGTAAATAAATACTTTTCCTCTGTTGTTTACAGGAGTAACAGAAGGGCCAAGCCCAAAGGACCTGAATAACCACAAGGTAGTTTCCCTGAAGTCCCAGGCAGTCTTTTATTCAGGTTATAGAACTATGGACTGGCCCCAATGAGGAACGGCAGGAGGTAAAATGTGCAGCAGGGTGGAGAGGAGGAGGTAAGGGCAGTTGGGTTGGAATTGATTTCCTCTGTTGCTCCCCGTCGTCCTTACCTCAGCAAAGTAGTGGCAGTGCTCTTGACCTTGGGACTTTCTTTTGAAAGCCTGGAACTCACTGGGCCCTTCCATTAAGCCGGGTTTTAGGGTAGCTGTGTCCGTGCTCCCTGTCCTTAGGCAGTGTTAAGCACTACCAGCACAGAGGGTGGAAACGTGAGGTAGAGATCTATTAAACCTATCCTGGCGTATGCTATTACAAAAGGAATGATCACTAGTTTAAAAGTAAATCTAGGATGAATGTTAAACCGGCTGGTCAGATGACTACACAACAGGCCTGAAAGCTGTGATTCCCAATAAATCAGGATAAATGGCACCGTGGCACAAAAGGTGAGGAAATAAACGTAGCAAAAACAGTCAGCTCCTTTAAGAAGCTTGATGTTGAAGAAGCATGAAGCCAGAAGGTGCTGAAGTAAGGACTGAAGAGGGATATTTTAAGATGTGAACAAATTGACCATACTGATTTATGACTAAAATAATGCCAATAGAGAAATACAGGATTTCCATTAAAAAAAAAAGACTTCTCGTGAGTGGTTTATTTGTTGCAATTCCAATCTAAATCACAGTGGCATTCCTCTGAAGCTTGACAAATATTTCCAAAAAGATAAAAAGTATAAGAAGGTTCAAATAACAAAGAAAATGTTTAAGTAAAGCAAGTTACAGGAGACTATCACTATATCATATACCAGCTTATTTTGAAGTCCTGATTTGTCTGTTCTTATAGATCCCTGACTCTATTACTTTGTCTTTGGTCATATGCTACTTCTGTCAGCTTATGGGCATTTTTTAATGTCACAAAAGAACATGCTGCTAACGGCTAAATAATGACATAAATAAATCCTAATTCAAAATTCAGAAAAATAAGAGATGCCACTTTAAGTAAAATTGGACAAAAATGGATATTTGAAAAATTAGAAATTATACTGTCTAGTCTCTGATGTTCCAAAGTTTCAAAATGAGGAGTAAACAATGATTTATCCCACATAGGAAATAAAGGAGAAAATAATTCATTATAAGATCTGAATTAACTAAAGTTTAATACAATATAGGCTAATTCACTATAAGTAATTTATTCTTTCATGTATTTAAAATATTTTCCCAGAGATTAGATTACATATGAGGTGTGGAATTTCATAGGAAGAAGAGAAAAATGTAAAACAAAATGACCATGGACGTAGTCTGCAGAAAAACAGAAAGAGACTAGTTACAGTCCAATGAAGCCACGTTCTTCACATGAAAAAGAAGAGATTTATAAATCCAGCTGTCATCCTCCAGCTTCCAATGATAAGAAACTTAGGTTACTGCCAGAGCAGGCCTCTTTGAGATCAAGGGTATATTTACAGAATATAAACTAGAAACACCAATATGTCAGGTGACAGCAAATGTATGAATATTCCTTCTCTCACAATCAGAGAATCTGTTTCTCCACACACTGCTTCCTCTGGTGGACACATGACAGCACACCATCCGAATGGGAGCCCTCTTCTCCTGCCTGGAGAATTTCCTGCAGCACGGTTATGTGCTCCCACCCTTAATGTCATGACTCAAAGAGACAGGAATACAGACTCCTACTAAATGCCACAAACTCAACCTATTATCCACAGAGGATGGAAGTTGAGCTGTTAGATTGCTTCAAGGGCTAAGTCATCTTAAAAAGAGGGGGGTAGGTGGTATGAAGCCCAGAAATGCTGGATTTGAATTCCAATTTGGACATTTAAAAGAGGCATTTGGGTCTTTGTTCAAGTTACTTACCTCCTAGGCCTTGATTTCTAGCTCTGTAAAATGGGATAGCAGCACCTTAGAGTTGTTGTAAGATTCAGTGGATATTCATATGTTGAGCACACTGCCCAACTCAAAATATTATAAATCCAAGGTAAAGCCCTGAGTATAGATTGGGCTTTTCAGGTACTGTTGAACTTATTAAAGTGTTTAAGTAGAACAGGAGCAATTGTCCCCAAAAGCTTTTATAGATGGGATTGAGATACCAGGTGGAGATTAACCCTGATGATATGAAGATTTCTTCAAACACTTAGAATTTATTTATAGTTCCAAGATATAGGCAAAACTTAGGCATTTGGTCTATTCTAATCAGGTGTGTCTTATGGGAAGAAAGCACAAATTTCACCTATATGGGTAATGAAGCACAAAAAATGGCATGTCCATTTTTCTCTTGATTCCTTCAGCAAATATTACCACTAATATGCTCCCTAAAATGTTGGCAGCTAGAAGAGTCAGGATTTACAGAGGCCTTGGATCCATGTCTTATGGGAGATACTTTGACAGACCTTATCATCTTCTTCTGGTTACAGGCTTCCTGCTAATGCTACAACTCAGTTAAGTCTGGTCACGTATGCCATTCCCAAGGTCAGACTATTGTAGAAAAGGTAAATCTATCCTGGGAAGTTGTAACTTCCTTGATAAAAGAGAGCTCAAAATGTAAAGATGTTTTTTATGTGTTAAGGGAATTGATAGTGATGGAAATAATGTGTTATGAAAATATAGGAGCTAATCATGATGCAGTGCAAAGTATAGAACTTATGGTCAAATTTAATCACTTTCTGTTAAAAGATCATATTCAAGCCCAAAAAGTGTCGCTCAGTGGTTAAGCATCATCCCATGAACTAAGAGGTATCCAGTTCAACTCCCTGGCTGGGTACATGCCCGAGTTGTGGGCTCAATTCCCAGTTTGGGACAGACAGGAGGCAGCCCATCAATGTTTCTCTTTCATTGATGTTTCTACCTCTCTTTCTCCTGTCCTCTCTCTTAAAAAAAATCAATATAAACATGTTTAAAAGAAAAAAAATAATATTCAAATAAAGAATAACTAAGATCATGATTCTCATACATGTATAAAAGTGAACATGTTAAATATTTTATTTCACTTATTAATGAGAATATTGGTAGATATTATGACAATACAAAAGAGAATCTTAAGAACAGACATGTCTATAGATAAGAAATAGTAAAATGAATGTGCATATGGGAGACAGAGCTGGCCTCTTCCATGGACGGGAGGGAAGCAAATTGAACTGGCAGTTGAGAGAATTGGCAATCGATAGACAAAAAGTATTTGCTTTGCGATCTGTTATTTACAACTTACAACACTGTAAGAAACAACTGGACAGTCTGATAACCTCGAAAGTGGGCTCCGGACTCTGCATAGTTTCCTACTGAAGAACAATTTTTCCCTCTACTTTCAGCATCCTGGTTAGCTGTCAAGATTCTTAACGTTTTCCTGAACACCAGATGAGCTTCAGTTTTCATTTCACTAATAAAACTGAAGTATTATTAGAGAATCTAATGAGATGTGGCCTAGTGCGCCTCCTCAGAAAGTATTCATGATTTCTTTGTGAGCCCCTCGGCAGTGTGGACTTTCTACAATTTGACAAGCTCTGACAAGGAGAATGAACTTTAGTGTTTAGAGTATATTCAGAAATACTGGTATATGCAGCAATATATTTACAACATAAATCACAGAAATGTTATTCTGAGTGAATGAAGGCAGATGCAAAGCCAGTCTATTTACCTGAGATTCTAGAAAAGGCAAATTGATAGTGAGAGAAACAGAAAGGTGGTTGTCAGGGGATAGGGTGTGTGGAGAAAGGGAATCATGTATATGGGGATGGAGAGGTTTGGGGGTTGATGGATATATTCTATATCATGTTTGTGGTGATGCACATTTGTTCAAAGTCACTGACTGCACATGGTCAATTGCCTGATTTTATTGTATAAAAACTGGACCTAAACAAAACTTATTTTTCAAAGTATGTGTAATTTGAACCTGTCTCATTGAGTCATGTGTAAACATGTTTCCAAGCATTTCTTTTCTCACTTGTCTGTGCATAATTATTTTTTTTCTATCAAAATCTTCTTTTGGGGAGGTCATCAGTTTGTCACCAAATACCCTTTCAATTTTATTAAACTCGATGTGATCATGGACAACTGACTTATAAGGCCTTGATTTCTCCAAATGGTAAAACTGAGAAGTGAATTCTGTTATCTTGTGGGACCCTGACCTTCTACTGTTAAGGAGCTTTAAAAGCAAAGCTCACTGAACACATCTAACATTCGTCTGCATGAAGTGGGCGACTGGACAACAGGGGAGAAATGTATCCAAGTGGGCGAGTACCTCTGAAAAAGTGCTGGCTGTGGGCATGGAAGTATTTGGTTGTTTTTATATCTCCCTGTTCTTTTACTATTATTAAAATTTTCATTGTGGGTGCCACCGAAATAAATAAAAACAGTGTCTGTAACGAGTCTAAACACACGAGTAACCGCCACTTGATGGGACGACCCTGCCTCCAATGGCAGGCTCCTCTTCCAAGGCTTCTCTCCCTTCCAGAGACAGGGGTTCCCCTACTTGTTTACCAGCAACAGCTGTCTTTAGCTTGGTCCCAGGTGCAAAAACAGATGATGACTCAGCCTGACAGCATTTCCATTCCTTGGTAAAGACCACTTATGAAGTGCCTTTACTCATTTATGAGCAGGTTTCACTTGCTGCTTCTGCAAACTGTCTGATTGCTGGGTTTGACAGCTTCCTGACGTTCTGCAAACAGCTGCAATAATAGCTGTGACAATGTCATTCGCAAATGAGGCTCATGCAGGACCAGCAAAGTGACTGACACACTCTAAGTAATCTGATAAAGAAATGGCGCGTTGTACGGAAAACAAGATTGCTATGAGATCGCATGGCTCTGTAGGAGAGGTGGATTCCTAGACAGAGGAAAGGATTGCTAAAATTTGTTATTTTAAATCATGTAGACACCATTTCCCCAAGTTTTCTGAAATATTGTCTCTGGAGAACCTGGAGACACTCAACTTTTTCCTGTTGCTGCTATAGCCCATTCTCACCGCTGACTACAAGTTTTTCCACATTGTATTGTTTCTCCAATGAGATTTTGAGCTTTCAGAAAGCAAGACTTTCTCCAATATCTCTTTCTATTTCCACATTTTAGCATAGTGTTTTATATATATTATATGATTAGTACATCTCTGACTACACTGTTACTATCCATCCTTTCTTTAGATCATTAAGCTTTTAAAATGTTGTATATAGCCCAGCCAGCATGAATCAGTGGTTGAGTGTAGACCTATGAACCAGGAGGTCATGGTTAAATTCTTGGTCAGGGTACATGCCCAGTTTGCAGGCTGGATCCCAAGTAGGTAGTGTGCACGAGGCAGCGGATCAGTGATTTTCTCTTATCATTGATGTTTCTATTTCTCTCTCCCTCTTCCTTCCCCTCTGAAATCAATAAAAGTATATTAAAAATTAAATGCTGTATATATATATGAATTTCTTAAATGTGCTACATATATGTACTTATACATATATAAACATGTATGCGAATGCATGTATAGATTTAAAACATAAATGCATCGTGGCATGTTTTAGAAGTCTGAGATTTGATGTACATCATCTCTTTTGCTTAACAAAATGAATTTGAAATAAGATGAGTACATTACTTAAACTCATCTGGTTTGAAGGATTAATCATCACCTTTGAGATAGGTAACATAAGTGAAAACCTTTGAAGCTTCGGCATTCTCTAATCGTACATTAAAAACCGAAATGGCTTTATTATTTAGAGCAGGTTTAGGTTCACAGAAAAACTGAGAGGAGGTGTAGAGATTACCCAGATGCACCAAGTAAATGCAGCCTCCACCACCACCAACATCCTGCACCGGGTTGTGGGGGGCGGCATTTGTTACAATTGATGAACTTATATTGACACGTCATTATCAGCCAAAGTCCATAGTTTACATTAGGGTTCACTCTTGGTGTTCGCACATTCTATGGGTTTGAAACATGGGCAGTTAGCAGTGACCAGGCTGGCAGAGGAGGAAAGTTGGGGGCAAACAGGCTGGCAGGGGAGCAGTTAGGCATCAATCAGGCTGGCAGCAGAGTGGTTAGGGGGTGATCAGGCTGGCAGGCAGAAGTGGTTAGGGGCAATCAGGAAGGCAGGCAGGCAAGTAATTGGGAGCCAGCAGTCCTGGATTGTGAGAGGGATGTCCGACTGCCCGTTTAGGCCAGATCCCACTGAGATTGGGCTTAAATGGGCAGTCAGACATCCCTCGAGGGGTCCCAGATTGGAGAGGGTACAGGCTGGGCTGAGGGACACTCCCCTCTCCGTGCATGAATTTCATGCAACGGGCCTCTAGTGTATATATATATATTTATACAGTACTAGAGGCCCAGTGCATGATTTAATCATGCACCTGGTGCACCAGTGGGCTGGCTATCCGCCGGTGCACCAGGCCTTCCGAAAGCCTCCAGCGCGGCGGAGGCTTTCGAAAGGCCTTGTGCCGGAGCAGACAGCCGGCCAGCTCCCCCGCTTTGGCTTTTGATCGCGGGGGAGCTGGCCGGCTGTCCGCTGGTGCACCAGGCCTTCCAAAAGCCTCCGGCGTAGTCATGACACAGACGCTGAGCTCGCGGCGCCACTGGCGCCGCGAGCTCAGCGTCCTGCTGGCCCAATCAGCTACCCCGGCCACCCTGAGTCCCGCCCCCTGTGCCTCCTGCTGGCCCAATCGTGGGCGTAGCGGAGTGATGGTAATTTACATATTACCATTTTATTATGTAGGATACATAATATATATATAGTATGTATAAGAGTACTATTATACATAATATATGATAGAATAATATATTCATACTAGAGGCCCGGTGTATGAAAATTCATGTAATGGAGGGGGGGTCCCTCAGCCCGGCCTGCCCCCTCTCATAGTCTGGGAGCCATCAGGGGCAGGAGGTGACCCAGCGATCAGGGGAAGGCGACGACCCCATCACACCTCTGCTGCTGCCACTGCCGGCAGTGGGAGACTTGGACAGGCCTGGTTACCTGAGCCTCGGGCAGCCCCGCATGGCTGGGCAGCCACCATCCAAGGCTTACCTGTGCCTTGAACCGGCCCTGGGCAGCTGGAGGGCTGAGGGGAGTGGGGGACTCCGAAGGCAGGCGCGCTGCAAGGCCGAGCACCTGCCACCCCAGCGGGGCTGAGGGGACTGGGCATCACCATCTTTGAGGGCGGGGCAGTCAATTAGCATATTCCCTCATTATTGGTTGTGGGCGCCACCATCTTTGCAATGGTGTGAGGGTCAATTAGCATATTCCCTCTTTATTGGATAGGATAATATATAATAGAGTGCTATTATTATAACATATATATCACATCATCTTTATCCATTTATATCCTATACTTGAGGCCTGTTGCACGAAATTTGTGCATGGGGGTGTAGTGTCCCTCAGCCCAGCCTGCACCCTCTCCAATCTGGGACCCCTAAACAGGCAGTCAGACATTCCTCTCACAAGCCAGGACTGCTGGCTCCCAAACACTCACCTGCCTGCCTGCCTGATTGCCCCTAACTGTTCCTGTATGCCAGCCTGATCACCCCCTAACCACTCTCCTGTCAGCCTGATCAATGCCTAACTACTCCTCTGCTGGCTCAATTGCCCCTAACTTCCCTCCCCTGCCAGCCTGGTCACCCCTAACTGCCCTCTCCTGCCAGCCTGGTTGCCCCTTACTGTCTTCCCCTACAGGTCTAGTCGGCCCCAACTTCTCACCCTGGCTGGCCCTGTCACCCCTAACTGCCTTCCCCTGCAGACATGATCACCCCCTACTGCCCTCCCTTGCAGGCTTGGTACCTCCCAACTGCCCTCCCCTGTTGACCATCTTGTGGAGGCCATCTTGTGTCCACATGGGTGCAGCCATCTTTGACCACATGGGGGTGGCCATCTTGTGTGTTGGAGTGATGGTCAATTTGCATATGACCTCTTTATTATATAGGATTATTATATAGGATAATAAAGAGCTAATATGCTAATTAGACTGAACAGCAGAACCACTGTCTGGATGACCTTCGGGACGACCTTCTAGACAAAGCCAGGGCTGCGAGGGCTGTCGGGGCTGCAAGGGCTGGCCAGGACTGTGAGGGCAGAGCCCCTTGCACAAATTTCATGCATTGGGCATCTAGTATGATATACTAAAGTAATATATATATAATCTCTATAATAATAAATGTGTAATATGCTAATTAAACTGGATAGCCGAATGACCTTCCAGATGTCATTCTGGACGTTCATCTGGGTGAAGCCATGGCAGCAGGGATTGAGGAAAATGCAGTTAGGGTGATCAGACAGGTAGGCAGATGTGGTTAGGGGCAATCATGCAGGCAAGTGAGTGGTTAAGGGCAATCAGGCAGACAGGCAGAGGGTTTAGGGGCAATCAGGCAAGCAAGCAGGTGAGCGGTTAGGAACCAGCAGTCCTGGATTGTGGGAAGGATGTGGGATGGGCCTAAACCGGCAGTTGGACATCCCCCAAGGGGTCCTGGATTGTGAGAGGGTGCAGGCCGGTCTGAGGGACATCCTCCCCAGCCTACCCGTGCAACTGGGCCTTTAATATATATATATATCATTGTCTTTATTCACTTCTCTGTCAATGGACACTGAGGTTGTTTCCATTTCTCGGCTATTATGAATAATGCTACAATGAAAACAGCCAATAAGCTCCTTGACATCAGTCTCATTGATGTTTTGTGGATTTGACTCCCACGCCAAGGAAAACAAAATTAAAAAAAACAAATGGGACTACATCAAACTAACAAAACTGCTGCACTGCAAAGAAAACTATTAACAAAATAAAAAGGCAACCTACCAAATGGGAACAAATATTTGCAAATCACACATTCATAATATGCTAATGATATGCTAAGGTCACTCAACCGCTCACTATGACATGCACTGACCACCAGGGGGCAGATGCTCTGACTAGTAGGTTAGGTTGCTGCTGGGGTCTGGCCAATCAGGACTGAGCAAGATAGGCCAGACATGCCCTGGAGCCCTCCTGCAATCCCTCCACGGCTGGCCAACCTCTTGTTCACTTCCTGGCCCCAATCATGCACCAGTGGGGCCCCTTAGTCTGGCCTGTGCCCTCTTGCAATCCAGGACCCCTCAGGGGATGCCAGAGAGCCAGTTTAAGCCCAATCCTGTGGGTCAGGCTAAGGGACACCATTGGTGCACAAATTCATGCACTGGGCCTCTAATCTGTTCAATAAAAAAGTATTTTTTGGAATAGTTTGAGGAGTATAGGTTTTAATTCTTTTTTGAATGATTGGTAGAACTACCCTGTAAAGCCATCCAGACCAGGGCTTTTGTTTGCTGGAAGATTTTTTATTACTGCTTCAATTTCTTGGGTAGTTATCAGCCTGTTCAGGTTTTTTATTCTTTCTGACTGAGTTTTGGAAGCCTGTATTTTTCTAAGAATATGTCCATTTCATCTAGATTGTCCAGTTTGTTGGAGTAGATTTGTTCATAGTATTTTTTTTTACAATCCTTTGTATATCAGTGGGGTTTGTTGTTACTTCACCTCTTTCATTTCTGATTTTGTTTATTTCAGTCCTCTCTCTCTGTTTCTTGATGAGCTGGGTAGAGGTTCACCAATCATGTTTATCCTTTCAAAGAACCAGATCTTGGTTTTATTGATCTTTTGTATTTTTTTTTTGTCTCTATGTCATTTATTTCCACTCTGATCTTTATTATTTCCTTCCTTCTGCATCTTACTATGGGCTTTTCTTGTTCTTTGTTTTCTAATTCTTTAAGTTGTAGGGTTAGGTAATTTATTATCATTTTTTCTGTGTTTTTTTTTTTTTTTTTTTTTGAGATAGTCTTGTAGAGCTATGAACTTCCCTCTCAGGACTGCTTTTACTGTGTCACAAAGATTGTGGATTGTTGTGTTTTCATTGTCATTTGTTAGCAGGGTGCTTTTTATTTCTTCTTCAATCTCTATTTGGACTCTAAGTGTTTTACTTTTTTTGATTGTTTTTATTATAGTTTATTTCTAATATTATGCCATTGTGATCTGAGAAGATGCTTGATATGATTTCTATCTTCTTTAATTTGCAGAGACTTTGCCTGCATCCTAATATGTGGTCTATCTTTGAAAATGTCCCATGTGCACTTGAGAAGAATGTATATTCTGTACCTTTTGGGTGAAATGTTCTTAAGATATTAATTAATTCCATCTGTTCTAGTGAGACGTATAGTATTGATGTTTGTTTGTTTTTTTATGACTCTTCATTTAGAGGATTTATCCAGTGGTGTTAGTGGAGTATTAAAGTTCCCTACTCTGATTGAATTGCTGTCCATCTCTCCCTTGATATCTTCCAGAAGTTTTTTTTTTTATGTATTTGGGTGCTCCTTATTGAGTGTAAATATATTTATCAGAGTTATATCTTCTTGTTGAATTGCTCCCTTTAGTATTATGAAGTGGCCTTCCTTATCTATTGTTATGGCCTTCATTTTGAGGTCTATTTTGTCAGATATAAGTATTGCTACCCCAGCTTTTTTTCATTTCCATTCACCTGAAAATTATTTTTCCATCCCTTCACTATTAGTCTGTGTGAGTCTTTCATTCTGAGATGGGTCTCTCATAGATAGCAGACATCCATTCAGCTACCCTATGTCTTTTGATTGGAGCATTTAATCCATTTACGTTTAAAGTTATTATTGATAGGTACTTGTTTGTCACCATTTTTATTATTTATGCCTGTGTTCTTTTTTCCCTTCCTATTTCTTCTTTTTACAACAGTCCCTTTAGCATTTCTTGCATTTCTGGCTTGGTGGTAACAAACTCCTTTAGCCATTTTTTGTCTGTGAAGCCCCTGATTATGCCTTCAATTTTAAATGGTAGCCTTGCTTGATATAGTAATCTCGTACTCAGTTGTGTTTTGCATCATTTTGTATTATTTCATTCCATTCCTTTCTGGCTTGATGTGTTTCTGTTGAGAAATCAGTTGATAGTCTAATGGGAGATCCCTTATAGGTAACTTTCTGTCTCTCTCTGGCTGCTTTTAAGATTCTTACTTTGTCGTTGGTGTTTGCCAATTTAATTACGATGTGTCTTGGTGTCAGTCTTTTGGGGTTCATCATGTTTGGAACTCTGTTTGTGTGAGTTTTTTTCTTTCTAATATCAAGGAAGTTTTCTGTCATTATTTCATCAAACAGGTTTTCTAATCCTTGCTCAGTTTACTCTCCTTCTGGCACCCCTATTATGTGGATGTTATTTCATTTCATGTTTTCCCAAAGTGTCCTTAGGCTCTACTTCTGCTTTTTTTTTCCCACTTGCTGCTTTGCTTGGGTATTTTTTTTTCTACCTTGTCTTATAGCTTGCTGATGCAGTCCTCAGCTTCTTCTAGTCTATGGTTGATACTTTCCATTGTGTTCTTTATTGTATTTATGTTGTTCTTCATTTACTCCTGGTTCTTCTTCATTTCCTCTTGATTCTTATATGTTGTTGAATTTGTCTTCCATCCTTTTCAACATCCTTTTTTTTCATATGTGGCTGTTTCTTTGTCCCCCCAATTTTGCTGTTCCTTTGTGGTTGTTTCTATGTATTAGATCAAACTTCTATGTCACCTAAATGTTTTTGAGTTTGTCTTATGTAGTAGACTAGAGGCCCAGTGCATGAAATGTGTGCATTTGGGGAGGGTTCCTCAGCCTGGACTGTGTCCTTTTGCAGTCTGGGAGCACTCAGGGGATGTCTGGCTGACATCCCCTGTGGGCCTAAGATGGCAGTCAGACATCCTTAGTGCTGCCATGGAGGTGGGAGAGGCTCTGGCCACTGCTGCTGCACTCGCCAGCCTTGAGCCTGGCTCAGGGCTACTGGCTGAGCGGTGCTCCCCCTGTGAGGGTACACTGACAACCAGGGACAGCTCCTGCATTGAGTGTTTGCCTCCTGCTGGTCAGTGCATGTCATAGCAACTAGTCATTCCACCATTCAGTCTTTTTACATATTAGCCTTTTTTAAAATAAAAGATGTTTTTTGGGACTCAGTGGTGCAATCTCTCAAGTCTTCTGAGTTGGATATTCTAGGAATTCCCCCTACTTGGGATATTTGGGTTCTCTAGGTATAGTTGGGTCTTGAGAATCATTGTCCCATTTGTGGATGGAGTCCTCTCAGGGTATCTGGTTATGTGGCTCACTCTCTACCACGTTGACCAAACAGCACAAATTACAACTTGACAAGACACAGCACAGAGAGAACCAAACACGAATGTATTCATGATATGGATAACCCCAATGAAAGTGACCAGCAGAGAAAGGAGAATTAGGACAGATAAAAGAGAGCAAAAATGATACTGACAAAAGAAAAAAGGGTACTAGAGAAAATAAAAAGCTGAAAAACAAAGGAAAAATATATGTATTTGGGGAGAATACTCCACAAAACAAATAAATAAACTAAAAAATGCAAACAACAAACAGCCCAAAAAAGGGGGGATTGAATTTGTAAAGACAGAACTTATTTCCAGAAAGTAAGGTAATAGAATTTAATGAATAAGGTAATGGCAACATTTCAGTATAGAGGAGGTAGAAAGAGACTGAGTGGATAAAAAGAAAAGTAAAAAACAAAATAATCAATAAATAAAAAAAATAAAAAAACACATTTTTTCTTTAATCTATCTATCTATCTATCTATCTATCTATCTATCTATCTACTAGTGGCCTAGAGCATGAATTCATACACATTGACAGGGAATGAATTAGAATAAATATCAATGAAAGAAAAATACCACATGATCTCACTCATTTGTGGATAATAAAGAACATTATAGCCGAAACCGGTTTGCCTCAGTGGATAGAGCGTCGGCCTTCGGACTCAAGGGTCCCAGGTTCGATTCTGGTCAAGGGCATGTACCTGGGTTGTGGGCACATCCCCAGTAGGGGGTGTGCAAGAGGCAGCTGATCGATGTTTCTCTCTCATCAATGTTTCTAACTCTCTATCCCTCTCTCTTCCTCTCTGTAAAAAATCAATAAAATATATTAAAAAAAAAGAACATTATAAACTGATGAACAAAAAGATAGATACAGAGGCAGTAAAGCATAAAAAAAGACTGTCAAATTACAGCCGGAAGGTTAGGGAGAGGTGGGGGAGATAAGAGATCAACCAAAGGACTTGTATGCATGCATATAAGCATAACCAATGGACGCAAAACACTGCGGGGTGAGGGCATGTATGGGAGTGGGGTGGGGGGAGGCAATGGTAAGATATGTAGACATATAATACCTTAATTAAAAAAATGGAAAAAAATAGAATAAATATTTTAATATTGCTATTTGCCCTTTCTCTATAATAGAAGTTTCAGAGATGAAAGAAAATTAGTAAAATGTATATAAAAATAATATATAAATGTATTAATAAATAAATAATAACAAGATGATATAACAACAAAGATGTGATATAAAAAACAACAAAAACATGATATAAAAACAACAAAAATGATAAAAAACAACATTGATACAAACAATGACTGAAAAATTGATTAAACTTATTCTAATATCTCCCTGTATACCACATTAAGATGAAAAACACTTGCTGAGTGCTTGACTAATTTCCCTTGTGATAAAGTATTTACAACTTTACTTTAATGTCACATGTTCTTTGAACCTGAGAGAAAGCAACATGCAACTGACCATGTCTGAAACAGTTTCAGGTAGGAATATTCCTATTCTGTCTAGAGTTTGTCTTTGTGATTTATTAATAGTCATCGCAAATGCTGGCATCTTGGGAAACTGTCTTCAAATTAATTTAAATGGGAGGCCAGTGTCAGACTGGGACAAATCAATTCTTGGAATCAGAACAACCTCTCCTCCCACAGATCGTGTTAATACTTCATCTTTGATTATGTTAGGTCTCAATCTTTTGATAATAAATCTAGTACCATTACAAAGACCATTTACTATTTACTAGTACCATTTACTAGTACCATTTACTATTAAGATTTCTCAGTAGCATGATGATTGCACCCACTTTCAATTTTAATTTATGACATGGCATTCCTGAAGGAGTATACTATTAAAAAATTCAATGGGAAAATTTTCCTTTTATGCATCATCTGTTGAATTGATGGAATCATCACTCAAATAGGTATGAAAATCTACATCGAGTATATCAAAAATTTCTTCATTTAATTTATTAATATGCTCATTTTTTAGAAAAAGAATCACACATTTAGATATATTTTAATATTCTCTATAGATATACCATTTCCAAGGTAGCTTCAATAACAGACCCATTACAAATCATTTCATGGGAGATTTCAATAATATCCATTCCTAAATAAATATTGCTATTAAGTTTGCCATCTCCAATATTTACTAACCATTTGTTATAAGCAGAATCCTCTGATTTCATATTTGTTTTAAGAGACAACTTTCTGAAACATCACCAAACACTACAGTACTTTAAACTCATTTGTATTATGGCTGATTGCATAGCATGCTGCACAACACTGAGACATTGTCGAAAATCCCCTTGGAGTAGGAGAACATACTACCAAATGCAACATTCAAAATTCATAATTTCTCTTAGTAATCTATCTATGGCATTTATAGCATGACTGGATGCCACGGTGCATTCATGGTGAGAAGTTGGGCCTTTGTAATGGTTTTAGCAACTTCACTCTTTATATCAAATCTAGATATTGAAGTTTCATTTAATGGAATTGGTAATTTATATTGGGAATGAAAGGTTCTTCCACCAAGAAGTAAATTTGCAGCAATTCCTGTAGATGCTGTGGGTAAAACAGTACTACCATGACCTCTAATATAATGTATTAAAACTTTATTAAGATATGTTTTCCACTACTGCCTGGATCACCCAAGCAAAAGCATTTGGGGTATACAGTTTGATCTTTGATGGTGGAAATTATAGTTTTAAAGGCTACATAATGTTGTGGAATCTCCCAATAAATAGGTCAGAATCTTCTCTATTCAATAAAATCCAAGCCATCAAAGTCGAGTTATGCCTTCAAGTCCTATCTATAACTTCAGCAAAGTCATTGGTATGGAAATACAAACTTTGTTCATTTGGCAAATGAATAGCTAATCTTGTGATTGCATGAGATTGGTCATGCATTTGCATTGCAGAGTCTCCAAACAGCCTCAGGAGCACTGACATACCTGGAGTCAATGAAGTCCTGTACTTCATCATGATTGATAATATTTTTTAAAGAAATTTGAACATTTGCACAATTCTGCCCTTTATAGATGTATTTAAATAAATATTTGACACTTTTAATCGATGTGCAGACTTCAACATTTATATGACAGTTATATTTAAGGCACAAATACGGGTTATAAGGGACAATCCAAGTATTATCGACAACTTTATTTCCAATAGACATGGTACTACCAGATCTTCGTTTGTATTTGGGATATCCATCAATATTTCCAATGGTCCCACTTTGAAATTCTTTCAGATATCCCTTTGAACATTTTTCATTTTCCATACATGGACTATTTGGATTTTGTATTCCACATGGTCCATGTACCATATTTGATTTTACAATTTGAAAAAGTTGAGTACACTGGTCTTCATCTGGAATTTCTGTCTTAACTATACGGACAATGTCATCTTCTGTTCGTAATTTGGATTCATTATTTAATATCAATAATATGTGAGCGTGAGGCAGTCCGCGTTTCTGAAATCCAATGACATGAATTTTAGCTGTAACTTTGCCAAATAAATCAAAATTACATATATCATTTAAAAGAACATTCAGCTTAATATTAAAAACCCTGGCTACCAAGTCAGGTCTGTTTTCAACTTTTTGCCAGCATTCTATATTGTTTGTAATATCTGCCCATTTGGGGTGGCACGTCATGATTATGAATAATTCAGGCTTGCCATACTTCATTACAATTGCCATGGCATCCTGATATTGCTCTTGCATATTTCTGGGACTACCCTCAAGAGACCACGGATGTATTATTATTTTACCAATCGGCACACTGTCATTTTCAGATCTAGATGTGAGATAATCCATCAAACCACTATATTTTTCAACTCTCAACTTAGATTGGTTTGCTTTAATGAAATTTACCTGATTGGCTTCTATTTTTTAATATGAGTAGACAATATACTGTTGAGTTTATTTTCCTGCATTTAAAATAGGATTGAATGTGTCCCGGATGGAGAGACAAAATCCATAATACTGCATTTGAGTGACTCATGTCCTTATATTTCATCTAGTATTATTGTCAATTACACTGTTATCTCTGAGTCTTAATGCAATATCCATTCCCCAGCCTTTTTCACCATGTGGAAAAAGAATAGGATACATCATTGCATCTAATGTAGGAAAAAAGATACTGATTTGTTTCATTTTAGTGGCATTCGGATTATTGAGATCTGGTTTACAATGAATGAGCAAATCCCTTTAAAAAGAGAGGTTCTCCATCTTTGTTTCTGAATAAAATGGCAACTTCAGTTACATGGGAATAATTATATCTACCCGGATCACTATTACTATCATATGTAATCGCCATTGTTACTTCTGTGGGAACAATACCTTTCGCCGCTGCTTCAGATTGGGCTTCCTTTACTACCTCATGTAGCATCTTGTATGATTTTGTTAATTCATTTATTTCATGCATGAGGCTGTTGATGTTGATCATGAGTCTTTTTGAACAACCTTGGTTTCTGACATTGCTAATCTTTTACTCGTCACTTCCACCATATCTAAAATATAGAGTTGAGCAAACTTCTGAGAAATACCATCCAAAGGATGTAAAGTTCCAGTACGGTGATAATCTTGTTCTTGTATTCTAAAACAGTATGGCCCATATCCTGATGATGATGCAATATTTTCACCCATTGAAGCAAAAGCAAAAGAACTATTTAAAAAATGAATATTTTCTATGAAATTTTTACTGTCAGAATCTGGTTTATCATTAATTCTTTTAAATATGCTGGGTATTCTGGAAAATGTTTATCATTTGGACAAACTTTACTTTTGCTACAACATCGAGTAACATTTCCATCAGTTGGTTTTTCATCGGAAAAATTTAGTGATAGTCAAAATTGACATGTAACAGTCATTCCACCACAACTATTTTCGATAATTGCATCCTCATTTACTACATTTTCGCTGTGAAGGCAGTTCCTACCAGTAATGGTAGTAGTTGTCGATGACTGTCCTTCAGACATATTCTGTCAATGATGCCAGATTCTTTTGGCTGCAGAGGTATATTGTGCCAATAGTTGTTCTTCAGACATATTCTATTGATGACACCGCTTTCTTTCAGCTTCAGAGGTACATTGTGTCAATAGTTGGTCTTCAACTTCATTCTCTCACTGATGCCAGCTTCTTTCGGCTTCAGAGGTACTTTGTGGCAATAGTTGGTCTTCAGACATATTCCCTTCTCCCTCCTGTCAGGGTCTGGGGTGTGAGTGAATGGGATTCTGGGCTGTCAGGACATGGGCAGCAATCTAACCAATGGCCAATTCTGCAAGAAATCGGGCTTCCTCCTCCCTCTGGTCAGGGTCTGAGGTGAAGGTGAACCAGATTCTGGGTTGTCAGGGTGCAGGCAGCAAGGTCTGTTCAGTGTGCTTCATAGCTACTGGCTGGTTGGACGGTCACTGTAATTGTTCCACCGTTTGGTCACTGGGCTTTTATTATATAGGATTCATCTATGTTTTTGGAAAAGGAAAATAGACAAGAGAGCAGATAGGCTTAAGTTTAGTGAGTGAAACTAATTAAGCAATTAGGAGAAGAAGAACTCAAGTGAGGAGAGGAAAAACAAAAGCATAAAACATTGGCTAGCAAAGAAAGAGAAAAGAGAAGGGTGCCTGGACTTGGAGCAGGGAAGAGGAAATTAGATATATGAGTAAGCCAACAGAGACTGCAATAATAATAATTCATCAATAAAGCTGATAAAGAAGATCAATTTTAACAAGGGGTAAAAAGAAAGGAGAGAGAAAAACTAAAGCAAGAACAGGAGAAGAGAAATAGGATGAAAAAGGGAGATGAGAAGAAGAAAAGGGTGGCAAAAAAGAAAAAAATAAGATAATGTAAAATAATGATAAAAAATAAAAATAGAATGAAGAAAAATAATTAAAAAATAAATAAAAGGTTAAAAAAAGATGAAAAATAAAGAAAACAATATTTGTTCTTAAGTAAAAGATAAAAAATAAAAAAGTGTAGTGTCATTAGCTTCGGCGGAGTTTTAGTGTCCCCTGGGGGCTGATTTAAGACCCCTCTCTGCTGTTCTGTCTGTCACTTCTCAGTCTCCTGTCAGGTAGTCAGCACCATGTTGAAGTTCCCAACGATCCACCACTCCTCTGTGTCTGCCTCCACAGCCATTGTTACAGGCAGGCGGGACCAATTTGCCCACTTTGTTTTTCTGCCTGCTTTCAGTCGTATTTACACAAGTGTCTATTTCTGACATGGGCTTTATGAGGGAGTGTGGGGGGGGTGTTGCTTTATTAGTTTCTGGGGCCAAATGGCCCCTAAACCCAGTCCCTGAGGCCTTCATGGGGCTATTCAGATTCTTTGTTTCCTCAGCAGAGCTTGAGGCTGGGTGTAGCTGCACTAATTGCCTGTGGGTACTGGGAGGGGTTGGCTCTTCCGGAGAAAAATGGCTGTTTAGGGTTGAAGAGACCTAAATGTCCCAGTGCCGGATTCCTGGTCAACTCTCCCTGCCTTTCTCTTCTCCACAGCATCTCCCCAGTCTCCAGAAAACTGCATCACAGCCTCAGTGAGTGTTTTTAATTGAAATGTCCTATGAACTGGGTTTAGCAAGTAAAAGCAGAGAAAATATAAAGGCAAAACAGCCGTGCCACTATGAGTTTCTCTCCTCAGAACCATGTGGTTCAGGCAGTTCTTCCGGCTGCCTTTCTGGGTGCAGACTCTCATGGCTGTGGACTTAGAGCTAGATTCCTTGGCTGCCAGCAACCCTGTGCACACCCCTCCACAGTCAAGTGTTATGCATGTCCCCAAGGAATGCAGACCTGGTGCAGTGCAGGTTCCTTCTAACCCTCTGGTCCCAGTAGTTGGGCATCTCTTTCTCTAGCTCAGATCCCTAATCCTACCATTCTCCAGGCATCCTCTGTCCTTTCTGGCCACAGATTGTCTCACCAGCTGTGTTTAATTCACCAATTCCAGTTGGATGTTATTTGATTTAGTTGTTTCTTCGATCTGCTCCTTGAGTAGGCACAGGACACATCCACCTATTGGGCTGCCATTTTGTCTCCCTCGCATTAGATTATTTTTAAAACAAATCAGTAGGCACACAAATACAGAGAGAGATTATCCATTAAAAATCATAGTAAAGCACATCTTGGTATTATAAATAGACCAAGATTATAAGAAAATATACAAATGTTTATTATGTAAATTTAAATTCAAAATTTTCATTTCTTTATGTTGAGAGAAAAAGTTAAAAAAACACACACACACAAAACAGCCAACCATAAGACTTTGTACTAATGGAGATTATTCTACTGTATGCTCTTGTCTCCTTGTCAAGATATTGAACTTAGAGACCTGAGTTTATTCCTGGGCTCTCTATTCACTTCCATTGATCTACGATCTACATGCCTATTTTTAAGCCAGCACCAGGCTCTTTTGATTACAATGGAGTTGTATATCCTATCTAATAATAGACAAATATGCAAATTGACCATACCTCCTACACACCACAAGCCACACCCACCATCCAATCAGAGCAACTATGCAAATTAACCCAAACCAAGATGGCTACAGCCACAGAGAGCAAGGTTTCCTAGGTAACAGAGGAAGCCAAGCTTTCCACCTGCCCTTGCTAGGTCTAAGCCTCCACTCAAGCTACAAAGTTGCTTTATTAGTTTCTGGGGTCAAATGGCCCCTAAACCCAGTCCCTGAGGCCTTCATGGGGCTATTCAGATTCTTTTTTTCCTCAGCAGAGCTTGAGGCTGGGTGTAGCTGCACTAATTGCCTGTGGGTACTGGGAGGGGTTGGCTCTTCCAGAGAAAAATGAGTAAGAAAAAGGTCTTACTCAATTATAGAAGGTAATAAATGAATTGGGCAAAGTATCAGGAATAAATGATTAACCAAGGAGGTTAATCATTTCAATTATAGAAGGTAAACAAATTCAAACAAATGGCGGCAGAATGGAGCTTGAGAGAGCAGGCCAGGGTTGCCGCCAGCAACAGGGGAAGCAAAGCTTTCCGCACACCCTGACCGTGCCCACCCACTTAAGGCAACAAAGTTTCAATTATAACCCCAACACAAATGGCTGCCTGTCTCGGAGGGAGCCCCAGGCTTGGCTCCGCTCCAGGCTACAAAGTTTCAGTTGTAGAAGGAAAATAAATCCCAGATACCAGGGCCTCCGCTTGGGTTGCCAGGGGGCGTGGCCGGCCTGCAAACCACCACAGGCCCCTTGCTCAGGCCGCCCCACACCCCAAGGGAACCCCCACCTGATCCGGGACGCCCTTCAGGGCAAACCAGCTGGCCCCCACCCCTGTACCAGGCCTCTACCTATCTAATAAAAGAGTAATATGCAGATTGATCATCACTGCAACACACAATATAGCTGTCCCCATGTGGTCAAAGATCCTGCCCCCATGTGGACATAAGATGGCCACCACAAGATGGCCAGCAGAAGAGGGCAGTTGGGAGGCACCCGGCCTGCAAGGGAGGGCAGTTGAGAGGGACCAAGCCTGCAAGGAGGGCAGTTGAGAGGGACCAAGCCTGCAAGGGAGGGCAGTTGGAGGTGATTAACCCTGCAGGAGAGGGCAGTTAGGGGTGACCAGGCTGGCAGAGGAGGGAAGTTGGGGGCAAACAGGCTGGCAGCAGAGTGGTTAGTGGGTGATAGGCTGGCAGGCAGAAGCGGTTAGGGGCAATCAGGAAGGCAGGCAGGCAAGCAGTTGGGAGCCAGCAGTCCTGGATTGTGAGAGGGATGTCCGACTGCCCGTTTAGGCCCGATCCCGGTGGGGTCCCATATTGGAGAGGGTACAGGCTGGGCTGAGGGACCACCCCCCTCCGTGCACGAATTTCATGCACCGGGCCTCTAGTTTGATATAAAATATTGTGATACCTCCAACTTTTTTTTTTTCAAGATTGTTGAGGCTATTTGGATCTTTTTAGCTTCTACATATATGTTTGGAATATTAGTACTAGATCTGAGAAATATGCATTGATATTATAATAAAAACTAGAGACCTGGTGCACGAAATTTGTGCACTGGGTAGTGGGAGTCCCTCAGCCCGGCCTCCACCCTCTCCAATCTGGGACCCCTCGGGGGATGTGCCAATGCCAGTTTAGGCCTGATCCCAGCATTCGGACATCCCTCTCACAATCTGGGACTGCTGGCTCCCAACCGCTTGCCTGCCTGCCTGCCTGATTGCTCTTAACTGCTTCTGCCTGCCAGCCTGATCACCCCCTAACCACTCCCCTGCCAGCCTGATCAACACCTAATTACTCCCCTACCAGCCCAATCGCCCCCAACTGCCCTCCCCTGCTTACCTGGTCACTCCTAACTGCCCTCCCCTGCTTACCTGGTCTCATCACCCCTAACTGCCCTCCCCTGCAGGCCTGATCACCCACAACTACCCTCCCCTGCCAGCCATCTTGTGGTGGCCATCTTTGACCACATGGAGGCAGCCACCTTGTGCGAGGCCATGAGGGTCAATTTGCATATTACCTCTTTATTATATAGGATTGTATTGAATCTATAGATTACTTTAGGTAGTATGGACATTTTACTGATGTTAATTCTTCAATTCTATGAACATGGTATATGCTTCCACTTATTTGTATCTTCCACAATTATTTTGTTTAATATCCTATAGTTTTCTGAGCACAGGTGTTTTATCTCCTTGGTTAAATTTATTCCTAGGTACCTCATCTTTTTTTTTAATTATTATTGCAATAGCAAATGGGACTGTTTCTTAGTTTCTCTTTTTGATAGTTTATTATTGGTGGATAAAAATACCAATGATTTCTGAACATTAATTTTGTATCCTGATACTTTGCCAAATTCATTTATTACTAGTAGTTTTTGGTGGACTCTAGGTTTTTCTATGTACAATATCATGTCATCTGTGAATAATGACAGTTTTACTTCCTCCTTTCCAATTTGGATGCCTTTTATTTATTCTTTTTCCAGTTGAATAAGAGAGGTGATGGCTGACATCCTTGTCCTGTTCCTGTTCTTAAGGGAAACACTTTTAGTTTTTGTCCATTGAGTATGATGTTGGTTGCAGCTTTTTTATATTTGGCACTTATTATGTTGAGGTATGATCCCTCTATTTCCACTTTGCTGAAAGTTTTTTTCATAAACGGGTGCTAGATTTTATTGAATGCTTTTCCTGCATCTATTGATATGATCATGTGGTTTTTATTTTCATTTTGAGTATGTAATATACCACATTTATTGTTTTCAAAATATTGTTCAATCATGTAACCCTGGAATAAATCCCACTTGATCATGGTGTATGATCTTTTTACTTAAAAAAAAAAAAACTATAAAAGAACATTTATTTTAAAAAAAATCACAAAGGAAGAAGAAGTAATTCTTAGAATAAATGGGCTTAGCTTTTAATGTATTGCTGCAACCATTTTGCAAGTATTTCATTGAGGAATTTAGCATCTATGTCCATCGGGTATATTGGCCTATGATACTCATTCTTAGTAGTGTCTTTATCTGGGTTTGGATAAAGGATAATGCTGGCAGCATCAAAAGACCTTGGAAACCTTCCCCTCTCTTTAATTTTTTGTAATAGTTTGAGCAGGATGGGTATTAGTTCTTTGAATGATTGCTAAAATTCTCCTGTAAAGCCATTGGTCCAGGACTTTTGTTTGATGGAGGTTTTTAAAATACTGATTCAATTTCATTAGTTTTAATCAGTCTATTCCAGTTTTTTTATTCTTTCTAATTCAGTTTTGGAAGATTGTATGTTTCTAGGGATTTTCCCATTTTGTCAAGGTTGTCCAATTTGTTGGCATATAGTTGTTATAGTATTTTTTGACAATCCTTTGGATTTACGTGATGCTCACAGTATATTAATTAATTTTTTTTAAATCTACAAATATTTTTTATTTCTCATAGTTAAGGATCCATATCAAATATCCACTGGAATTATGTTATACAGCAGATGCCCTGGCCGGGTGGCTCAGTTGGTTGAAGAGTTGTCCTATACACCAAATGGTTGTGGATTTATTCCAGGCCAGGGCACATACCTAGGTTGCAGATTCAGTTCCTAGTTGGTGTGGGTACAGGAGGCAACGATTGATGTTTCCATCTCACATCGATGTCTTTCTCTCTAATAATCAATAAAAACATATCCTGTGTGAGGAAGAATTAATGCTTTGGCTGTAGCTGGCTGAATAATAGGTAGACTTTGTTTCCTTAGATTTAGCAACTTTTTCTGAACATTTTTAAATGTCGTCCTTTATAGAAGACACACTGCCATTTAAGATTAGTTTTTTTCTACACAGCCATTGAGGTTTGAGTTTGGTCCTCCAACTCCTAACTTGTAGCCATTCTGTTACCTACTAAACAAGAATGAGCAGGAATAATGAGGAATTGCTGCTGTCTAACTTAGATATTAACAAGTTTTCAAAATAAAAAGGACAAAAAGGAAAAGTGAGTAGAAACAGGTATTCATCTCAATTGTTTCAGAAGAGAAAGGATGATCAAGAAGATAAGAGAGGTGAATTCATATACATTAAATGATATAAAAAAAAGTTAAAAACAAAATCTTGGGACTCCCTATCTTCCAATGAGGGTCTCTGATTCAGGGGGTGGACAGATGGAACCAAGCCTTGATGTGCTCTGATAACTGACTGTAAGGCGTAATAACACTACAGCGCTCCTTACTGTATTGTAGGGTGAGAAGGTGACAAAATTACAACATAGACATAACATTTTCTTTTATTTAAAGTAAGCAAAGAATTTTTAAAAATAACACAAATGTAATTTAGTGTCAACCATATAACAATTAATGACAGACTTTTTTAAAGGAAGTGATCCTTTCAAAATGTATTTTAATTGAGATATAGTTTATATCTAACATTTTATGATTAGTTTTCTATGTAAAACATAATAATTTACTATATGTATGTATTGTAAAATGATTGCCATGAGTTTAGTTAACCTATGTCACCAGACATTGCTACTATTTTTTTTCTTGTGATGAAAATATCTAAGATCTGCTTTCTTAGCGAATTTAAAATATCTAACACAGTATCTATACATATAATCTATATATATAAAGAGGTAATATGCTAATTTGTCCATTATGGTGTCCGAAGTCACGAGGGGGGGTGGGGAAGGGAGCAGGAGCTGGTGGGTGGGGACATGGGTGGGAATTCCGCCCCCAGCGCTGGCACACACAGGCCTGCCCAGCGCTAACCACACGCTGCCTCAGAGGCGGAGGCCTCTCCCAACCGGTGGGCAGGGATGGGGGTGGCCAGCCAAGCCCGAGTCCAGCTTTGGCGGGGCCAGTGGGAGCCCGAGGCCACCCCAGCCCCCGCAGGTCCCAGGACGGATGGTGGCTCAGCAGCAGGCGGCCTCTTCATGCACAGGCCTGGGGGCGGCTGCTGTGCCGCCCCTGCTGCTTGGCGGGAGCCCGGTGGCCTGGAGCCAGAGTGGGCATGCACAGACTGCCAAGCCTGCCAGCGCCGCATGCCCTGCCCCACCCTGCCCCGGCCCCATGCCTGCCTCTGTGGCCGGCCATGGACCCCACCCCCTGCTTCAGGGAAGGGGAGGAGGCACCCTAGGCCACACCGCCTGTGCCACTGCCTGCCTGGCTGGCAGGGACCAGAGTGTCCAGGGCAAGCTGCTCCCACACCCGGTGGTGGAACGGGGGGGAGGGCGCTGGATGCAGGGAGGGGACCTCAGCCAGGGTCCTCCCGGTGCAGGGAAGGGGCCCAGCCTGGACCTGGTCGGGGGCTTAGGAAGTCTGGCTGACCAAGAGCCTGATCATACCAACTGTTCCTCTGCCATTTTCCTCCAGCTCTCCAAGCCCCTCCCCTGCCCCCCCCTGCCCCCCCTGCCCCTCCTGCCCCGGGGGAATGGGCTCCTGACGATCTCCCCCAGCGCAGACTGTGGACCCAGGGACTCAAGGAAGAGTGCCCTGTGGGCCGGGGTGGGGGTGGGTGCAGAACTACCAGCGCAGAGCTGCTTGGTGTCTCCGTGAACTTTGCAACCAACCCAAGTAGGAAAACGAGAGGGGAGAGGCCGGGAGCTGTGGATTCCCTGCACTTTAGTCACTTGAAAACAGCCCTGCTTGGAATGCAAGGCGGCTGTACATTCAGCTGAGAAGTGAGGGGGCTGAGCCCCACTGTCGCTGGGCTCTGGTCGGTCCGAGGCCCGAGCATCCACCATGAGAAGGAAAAAATGGAGGAGGGGGCGGGAGGAAGGGAGGACAATCAAAGGAAAGGTGTGTAGACTTTCCCCAGCCCTCTCCCTCTTGCCGTTGCCTACAAAGCCCGGGGCCCAGCCACAGTTCTTTTTTTTTTTTTTTTTTTTTGCATAGTCTTTATTTTTTTTAATTTAATAAATCTTTATTGTTCAGATTATTACAATTGTTTCTCCTTTTTCCCCCCATAGCTCCCCTCCACCTGGTTCCCACTCCACCCTCTGCCCTTACCTCCCCCCACTGTCCTCATCCATAGGTGTACGATTTTTGTCCAGTCTCTTCCCACACCCCCCACACCCCTTTCCCCCTGAGAATTATCAGTCCACTCCCTTTCTATGCCCCTGGTTCTATTATATTCACCAGTTTATTCTGTTCCTCAGATTTTTAATTCACTTGATTTTTAGATTCACTTGTTGATAGATATGTATTTGTTGTTCATTATTTTTATCTTTACCTTTTTTCTTCTTCTTAAAGAATACCTTTCAGCATTTCATATAATACTGGTTTGGTGGTGATGAACTCCTTTAGCTTTTTCTTATCTGTGAAGCTCTTTATCTGACCTTCAATTCTGAATGATAGCTTTGCTGGGCAGAGTAATCTTGGTTGTAGGTCCTTGTTATTCATCACTTTGAATACTTCTTGCCACTCCCATCTGGTCTGCATAGTTTCTGTTGAGGAATCAGCTGACAATCATATGGGTGCTCCCTTGTAGGTAATTAACTGTTTATCTCTTGCTGCTTTTAATATTCTCTCTTTGTCTTTTGCTCTTGGCATTTTAATTATGATGTGTCTTGGTGTGGTCCTCTTTGGATTTCTTTTGTTTGGGGTTCTCTGCGCTTTCTGGACTTGTAAGTCTATTTCTTTCACCAGGTGGGGGAAGTTTTCTGTCATTATTTCTTCAAATAGGTTTTCAGTATATTGCTCTCTCTCTTCTTCTCATTCAGTGTATGTTTAATATCTAATCGGTCCTTTTTCATATCCTTGAGGGTCTCCTTAAATTTATCGGCCTTTTCTAGGAAATTCTTGGAAAACCTTATAACCGTGGTTTTGAACTCTATATCCAGTCATTTGTTTTCCTCCATTTCTTTCGTTTGTGATCTGTTTCTTTGTCTCTGCATTTTCACTGCTTCCCTGAGTTGGTAGGGTGGCTTTGTGTGCTAGGTGTCCTATATGGGCCAGTGGGTAGGCCTCCCAGTTGCCTGAGGTGGACACTCTTGGTGCACCCCTTTGTGGACTGTGTGTACAGCCTTGTTGTAGTTAAGTCTTCATTGTTGTTGGTGTCACTGGGAGGAATTGACCTCCAGGCCAATTGGCTGTGATGACCCACTGTGTCTATAATGGAAGAACTGCTGTGCTGGAGACACGCTTATGGTGCAGGACTTGTTTCAGTGGGGCTTTGGTGCTCACTGAGTCTGCCTCTTGAATGTGTCACTTATGGATGTGAGTAGTTGAAATCTGATGTCATCTCACACTGACCACTAGATACACTAGCTTCTGGATCTCCAATGAGGTGCAGGTCAGCCACTGTCTGAGGCCACCCAATAGGAGCTACAGTGAGAACTACAATTTTCTCCTCTTTGCTTGGGGTTTGGAGATCTTGGAGCTGTCTGACCAGAGCTGCAGTTTGTTTGGTTAAGCTGCGATAGGGCAGGCCATTTATATGCAAAAGCCGCTGCGTGGAGCTTGGGTGGGTTTGTAGATTGTGCGGGGTGGGGTCTCAGGGAGTCACTAGGGTAGGGCATGGCAAACAGCGATGGCTGCCCGTCAGCCATATCTGCGTCTCCATGTTTCCAAGTCCCCGCGTCCCGTGCCCCAGCGCAGTAAACAATGATCGCTGGGCGCACCTCTGCTAGAAAGCCACCCTCACTTTCCAACCTGATGGCAGACAGTCCAGCCTCTCCCCATAGGAGTTTGGGTCCCCAGCCTCTCCCCAGAAATTGCAGTTCAGAGTAATTGGGAGCTTGTCTCCCTTTGGGTTGAAAAAAGCAGGGCACCCAGTCACCAGCCACCAGCCCGATTCGCGCACCTCCGTACCTCAGCTTTTCAGCGCTTGTGCATGTCTCAATGCTCTTTTCTCTTTCCTTCTAGTTGTAGAACTTCCACTCAGCCAACTTTTCCGTGGTTCTGGGTGATAGATGTTTTGTCTTTTAGTTGTAGTTTTGAAATTGTTGTGCGAGGCAGCAGTTTAGGTGTTTACCTATGCCGCCATCTTGGTTTCTCCCGGCCACAGTTCTGTCTCCACCTTTTAGTCCCCTGTTCTCCAACCACAGAGGAAAGAAATAAGGAAGGAGTCTGTGCTGCCTCCAGAAAGTATCTATATACCTGATCGGCTGGTCACCTCCCGCAGAGGGAGGCCAGACTATGGCTTAGGAGCGGGCCTAAGCTGTCAGTAGGACATCCTGTGAGGGTTCCCAGACTGTGAGGGCGGGGGCAGGCTGGGCTGAGGGACCCACTCTCCCCTGTGCACAAATTTTCTTGCATCGGGCCTCTAGTGGTTACTATAGTCACCATGCTGTAAATTATATCACCAGGACCTACTTGTCTTATAATTGGATGTTTGTACCTTTTGACCACTTTTAATAATTTTGGTAACTCTAATACTCTCATTCTTGAAACAGCCAATCTATTCTATGTATATGTGAGGGTTTTTTGTTTTTTTTCACATATAAGTGATATCATGCAGTATTTGTCTTTCTCTGTCTGACTTATTCCACTTAGCCTAATGCCATCAAGGTGTATCCATGTTGGCACAAATAACAGTATGTTCTTCTCTTTTTATGGCTGAAATTCCACTGAATATCAATATCACTTTTTTTTTACCCATCTATCCATCAATGAACACTGAGGTTGCTTCCATATCATGGCTATTGTAATTGATGCTGTAATGAACATCATGGTGCAGGTATCTTTTCAAGTTAATGTTTTTATTTTCTTCATATAAATACGCAGAAGTGGAATTGCTGGATCAGACAGTAGTCGTATTTTTAATTTTTGAGAAATGTCCATACTGTTTTCCATAGTGGATGTACCAGTTTCCACTCCCACCGACAGCACACAAGGTTTCTTTACATCCTTTCCAACACTTGTTATTTCTTGTCCTTCTGATGCTAGCCACTGTAACAGGGGTGAGGTGGTTGTCATTTGTATTTCCCTGCTGAATAATATATTGAAAACCTTTTCATGTTTCTGTTGGCCATTTGTCTGTCTTCTTTGAAAAATACCTATTCTGATCCTCTGTCCATTTTGTAATCAAAATTATTTTTCTGGTAAGTCTTATGAGTTATTTTTTTATATTTCCAATGTTAACCTCTTACCAAATATGATTTGCAAGTATTTTCTCTCATTCTATAGGTTGCTTTCCAATGTGATTGATGGTTTCCTTTGATGTAGAGAAAAATTTAGTTTGATATAGCACCCAATTGTTTACTTCTGCTTTTGTTGCTTTCATTGTTACTGTGAAATTCAAAAAAACATCACCAACATTAATGTTCAGAAGGATTCTATGCTTGGCTTAATACTCTGCTGTCACTGTCTTGAAACTTTTAGTAATTTTTAAACAAGGGCCATGTGTTTTTATTTTCTAATGGGCCTCATAAATTTTGTAGCCATTCCTACTACTGGCCATTTCCTCAGACATGTTTTATAGACAATTATCTGTGTCCCTAAATACTTATCATTTTGGCTGTGCTTTCTCTTCTACTTTTAAATATTCGAGTAATATCATCAACATATGTCCAGCTAAAATCTACAAGTCATTAATGACTTCTTTTCTCACCAAGCAAGTACTTAGTCATACTTTTGTGTAATTTTATTGTTTTAGAATTTTCTAGATCTAATTTATTTTATCTGTTTTCATGATTAATTGTTTTCTATTTCCTAGAAGATCATGACACCATTTTTATTGCCAAAGTATGGGACTTAAAAGTCATATAGGATCATGTTGCTTGTAACTGAAAAAATAAACAATGGGTCCATGATGACATTGTCTACCTCCTTTAGTAGTGCCCACTTAGGTTTCTTATGATTTTTTCTCTGCACACTTCTCCTACTTTATTTCTTCTACTCTTAACAGTGCAACAGAATTCCAGGTGCATGTAATTATTTACAATCCTAAGAGCATGTTTCTGCACACCTCTGTGAGCATTCCAGCGATGGTCTGTCTGCCTGGAAAGTCTTTGGTCAGCTTGTTCCCCAAGGAGATGAATTCATCTAGTTAACATGAATGCAGTCTCTTCTCCAAGACATATATATTTCCCTCTGCTCAGGGCTGACCTGGTGCTTTGTATGTATTTCATTTATAGAATTCATCACTGGATTTGTTAAGAAGTGTCTTATTTTTATTGTATTGTTTGCTTTACCACAGAGCTCAGCATAATGTGAGCAAGTAATGTTTATTAAATATTATTCTATTAATGTTAGTGATAAAATTAGTCTTAACTAATCTTATAATGATTTTTTATCATAAATCAATTGGTATACTTATTCTAGAATTAAATATATTACTAAATAATTTAAAAAGAATTTTATTTTTAAAATAAAATAATTTATATTAATTATAATTTATATTAATTATAATGTATTTAATATAAATGTGAAATAATTTATATTAAATATAATTATATTTAAATAACTATGATTTATATATTATTATTAATTAGTTATTAATAATAATATTGTTTTATTTCAAAACAATATATTATATAATGTGTATATATATTTTAGAAGCATGAAAATATTTTTGTATACAAAAAAGTACAAGAAAAACTATATCAAGTAACAAAATATTAAATTACAATAATAGAACTCCATGTCTTTTTACATTATAAATGCTTAAATATTTCCTTTTCATTGATGTATTATGTTCACATAAAATCTGTGAAATCAGTACCACATACTTATAATAATAGAAGAATAAGCAGGAGAGTTTAATGGCTTTTTTTGATATTACATTATTTTTTCTCTGTAAATAGACCTGATTTTTTAGATCAGTTTTAGGTTCATAGCAAAAAATATTTGCAGTATATAAACTCTCCTCACACACACAGACTCCCAAAATGTACTAGAGAGGTATATTTGTTACAATAAATGATCCTACATTGACACATAATTATCATCTAAAGTCCATAGTTTACATTAGGGTTCAGTCTTGATGCTGTACATTAAATGGGTTTTAATACATCCATAATGACATATATCCACTATTATAGTGTTATACAGAATATTTTAGTGCCCTAGAAATCCGCTGTGCTCTGTAATGTCTTATTTTTTTGTAATACAAAAAAAAAAAAAAAAAAAAGGAAAGAGCTGAGTTTTGTCATAAACATAGGCATACCAGCATACCAGACACAGCACAAGCTCTGTGCTCAGAACTTCATCAGGGCAGTTATACACATTTGTTTTAGTCTCGAAACCACTTCGCACCATGTGTCTAAACGTTATAGTACTTTTAGACTATAAAGCAGACTAGACTACAAAGCAGAGGTTCTGCCTTGATTAAGCAGAGCCACCTTCCCGGAAGGGCCTAGTCTATGGACTCCTAGGAAAACGTGAGCATTCAAGCCGCGGGAATGGAGCAAGCAGGACCTGCCCAGGAATCTCAGCCACAGGAGCCCGTTTGCTGTGCTGTCGCCACAGCGTGTCTATTTCACTGATCAACAACAATGGCTTAGTGTTCGCACCCTCCATAAAACATTTCAAGTGTCCTGGGTATGAAAAAAGAGGGAAAGGAAAGGACCTGAAGAAAACATGTGGTTATCTATCTGAGTCCTGAACCAAGCAGCTGTGCAGAGAACAGGAGCAACTGTCAACCATGGCGCGGCCCGGGAACTTCCCTGGGAAAGGAGAGTCAATCCGGCCGCCTCTCCAGCCAGCCAGGCACCTTTCACAGACATCCTCCCCACCCTTCACCGACCACACGCTCAGCCTCCCTCCCATATACCTGGTGATAGCACCACCACCAAGCTTGTTTCAATGGGAGAGAATGCAAAGTCACATCTCACATACGGGCTGTGGATGATGTCTCTTTCCAGAGGTCAATTTTAATATTATTTAATTCATATTATTTTTAAAAATCTGAAACATAATATATATTGAAAAGTGCACATCTTGTAAGTACACAGCTTCATAGATTACCACCAATGAAACATACTTATTTATCTAGCAAAAGGAGCTCAAGAAATAGAACATGATTATTATGCCAGAAGACTTCTCATATTCCCTTCCTGATATTTTTCTCCAAGAGGAATCACTATTCTAATAGCAAAATGGTGTAATTTAATCAACTTTTGCAGTTTACAAAAATGTGGACATGTAGTATGTACCTATATTAGTTTGTTAGGGCTGTTGTAATAAACTACCACCCACTGGGTGGCACAAAAAGCAACTTAATTTCTCACTGTTCTGGAGGCTAGAAGTTCAAGATGCAGGTGCTGGCCGTGTTGGCTTATTTTGAAGATTCCCTCTTTGGCTCACAGATGGCCTCTTCTCCCTGCGTCTTCACATGGTCTTCCCTGTCTGTGTGTCTGTGTCAGACCCTCCTCTTCTTAGACAAAACCAGCCATATTTCGATTAGCGATCACACCAGTGGCCTTGTTCTAACTTAAAGATCCTATTTCCAAATACAGTTGCATTCTGGGGTTCTGGAGATATGAATTGGGAGGAGGCAAAATTCAGCTCCAAATAATACCCAATGTCCTGACTGCTCACCATTACATCTGTATAATGCATCCAGATTATTCTTTGTAACTATGGTGCTAATTTCTCAAAGCTGTATGTATTCTGTGGTGGAAATATACCACAATTTATTAATTCCACTGCTGATAGCCATTTGCATAGCTGCTAGTGTGGGCTCTGACATCGTGCTGTTACAGACGTTCTTAGGCATGTCTCCAGGGAGCATGTGGATGCAGGCCTCCTGGAAGGGCAGCGAGGGGGGTGCTGGGTAGACTGCACAGCATGCTTCTTTACTAAAGAGGGCAGTGCCATACTCATTTGTTCTCTCAAAGCAAGCATGAGACTGATGGTTCCACATTTAAACAAATGTGTTCATTTTTTAAAATTTAAATTCTTTATTGTTTAAAGTATTACATAAATCTCCTTTTCCCCCCTTTGACCTCTCCCCACCTACCCCCCCCCCCAGCACATGCCCTCACCCCCCTACTGTCTGTGTTCATTAGTTATACTCATATGCATACATACAAGTCCTTTGGTTGATCTCTTATCCCCTCAACCCCCGCCTTCCATCATAAGTTGGACAGTCTGTTTGATGCTTCTATGACTGGTTCTATTGTGTTCATCAGTTTATGTTGTTCAGTATATTCCACAAATGAGTGAGATCATGTGATATTTATCTTTATCTGACTGGCTTAGCATAATGCTCTCTAGCTCCATCCATGCTGTTGCAAATGGTAAGAACTCCTTCTTTGATACAGCAGCACAGTATTCCATTGCGTAGATGTACCACAGTTTTCTAACCCACTCATCTGCTGATGGGCACTTAGGCTGTTTTCAAATCTTAGCTATGGTAAATTGTGCTGCTATGAACATAGGGGTGCATATATCCTTTCTGATTGATGTTTCTAGCTTCTTGGGATATATTCCTAGAAGTGGGATCACTGGGTCAAATGGAAGTTCCATTTTTAGTTTTTTGAGGAAACTCCATACTGTTTTCCACAGTGGCTGCACCAGTCTGCACTTGCACCAGAAGTGCAAGAGGGTTCCTTTTTCTCCGCATCCTCGCCAGCACTTGTCATTTGTTGATTTGTTGATGATAGCCATTCTGACAGGTGTGAGATGGTATCTCATTATTGTTTTGATTTGCATCTCTGGGATGATTAGTGACTTTGAGCATGTTTTCATATGTCTCTTGGCCTTCTTTGTGTTTTCTTTCGAAAAGTGTCTATTTAGGTTCTTTGTTCATTTTTTTATTGGATTGTTTATCTTCCTTTTGTTAAGTTGAATGAGTTCCCTATAAATTTTGGAGATTAAACCCTTATCGGTGATAACATTGGCAACGTGTTCTCCCATGCAGTGGGCTTTCTTGTTAAATAGGTTGTCTGAGGACTAGGAAACAAGAATAGTACTGTGATTTCATTTTGAATTTCCCTGACAAAAAATGAAGTTGAACAATTTTTTGTATGTTTCACAGTCAATGGAATAAGCCCTTTATTTTCATTTTTTATGCTTTTGAATTGTTGTTAATCTTTCCATAAGTTGGCTGTCATTTTTAAAATCTAGATATTATACACATGTATGTATATATATATATATATATATATATATATATATATGAACACATATATATGTATATATATATATATATGTATATATATATTAGTTCTTTGTCACTTTTTTTAAACATTATTATTTTTTTTTTTAGATAACTGTAGATCCACACTCAGCTGTAAGAAATAATACAAAGGCCCTGGCCCATGTGGCTCAGTTGCTGAGTGTTGTCCCATGGACCAGAGGTCAATGGTTTAATTCCTGGTCAGGGCACCTGGGTTGTGGGCTGGATCCAAGTGGAGGGATGTGCCGGAAGCAGCAGATTGATTATTCTCTCTCTCTATCCCTTTCTTTCTCCAAAATAAATTTGAAAAATTTTTTCAAAGAAATACTAAAGAGATTTCATGTACACTTTATCCAGATTCTCCCAATGGGAACACTTTGCAAAACTATAGTAAATATCACATGCAGGATATTGACACTGATTAAATAAAGATATAATGCATTTCCATCCCCATAACCATGCCTGATGTTGCCTTTTATAGCCACACCCAGATCCATGCAGACCTGCTCCTCTTTAGCCACTGATAACTGTTAATCTTTTCTCTATTTCTATAATTGGTCATTTCATGAACATTATATAAGTAAAATCACACTGTATATATACTTTAGAACTTTTAGTAAGTTTTTGCATACATTAATAGCTTGTTCCCTTTAATTCAGTGGTTCTCAACCTTTCTAATCCCGTGACCCTTTAATACAGTTCCTCATGTTGTGGTGATCCCCCAACCATAAAATTATTTTCGTTGCTACTTCATAACTGTAATTTTGTTACTGTTATGAATCCTAATGTAAATATCTGTGTTTTCCGATGGTCTTAGGCGACCCTGCTAGCGGTTCTCAACCTATGGGTCGCAACCCACAGGTTGAGAACTGCTGCTGTAGAGCCTAAGACCATCGGAAACACAGATATTTATATTACGATTCATAACAGTAGCAAAATTACAGTTATGAAGTAGCAACGAAAATAATTTTATGGTTGGGGGGTCACCACAACATGAGGAACTGTATTAAAGGGTCGTGGCATTAGAAAGATTGAGAATCACTGCTTTAACTGTTGAGTAGTATTCTTTGGGATATGCATACACAGTTTATTTAATCATGTGAGGACACCTGGTTTGTTCCCAGGTTTTAGATGGTGTAACATTTTATTTCTAATAACAGGTTATTATTGGTCTGGGGCAGTGGTTGGCAAACCGCGGCTCACGAGCCACATGCGGCTCTTTGGCCCCTTGAGTGTGGCTCTTCTACAAAATGCCACGTGCAGGCGCGCACGTACAGTGAGATTGAAGGAGTACCCTAATTAAGTTAACAATGTACCTATCTATATAGTTTAAGTTTAAAAAATTTGGCTCTTAAAAGAAATTTCAATCGTTGTACTGTTGATATTTGGCTCTGTTGACTAATGAGTTTGCCGACCACTGGTCTGGGGTATAGTCATAGGTGTATAATTGCTGGGTTGTGTGGTAGTTGCATGTTTATTTTTTGAAGAAACTGCCAAACTGTTTTCCAGAGTGAACATGTAATTTCACATTCCCATGAACAATGTATAAATGAGCCAGATTAGCTGCACCTTCATTAGCCTTTGGTTTTGTCACTACTTTCTATTTTAGCCATTTGGACAGGTGGGTAGTGTTATTTGTGATAGTTGTCATTTACATTACCTTAATGGCTAATGATGGTGAACAACTTCTCATATTGCCATCTGCCAACTTTATATTTCATTTGTGAAATGTCGCCTGTGTCTTTTTCCTATTTTTTAATTAGATTGTTTGTTGTTATACAATTGAGTTTTGAGACTTAATTGTAGATTCTAAATACTAATTCTTAGTTGGATATGTGGTTCACCAACATTTTTCCCCAGTCTATAGCTTGCCTTCTCATCATTCTAAAGCAGGGGTCCTCAAACTTTTTAAACAGGGGGCCAGATCACTGTCCCTCAGACCGTTGGAGGGCCGGACTATAGTTTAAAAAAATTATGAACAAATTCCTATGCACACTGCACATATCTTATTTTGAAGTAAAAATCAAAATGGCAAAAACACCTGCATGTGGCCCACGGGCCGTAGTGTGAGGATGCCTGTTCTAAAGGGTCTTTCACAGATCATTTTTTAATTTTGTTGGACTCTGTTATTAATATTTCATTTAATGTAATGGATTATGCTTTTTATTGATTTTATCCTATTTTTTCTAATTTTATGTAGATTTACATTTATATCTACAATCCAATTAAAGTTAATTTTTGTTGACATGGGAGACTTAGGTTAAAATTTTTTATCACTATTTATTTAATTATGAAAGTCTCATTGTTCCAGCCACTTTGTTGAAAACAATAGTCTTCTTCAATTAAATTGCTTTTGCTACATTGTCAAAAATCAATTGATATATTTGTTTGGGTCTATTCCTAGGTCCTCTAAACTCTTCTAATGATCTATGCGCCTCTTCCTCTAAGAGCACTACAATATCTTTATTATTGTGACTAGGTAATAAGTCTTCAAATACATAGACCAAATCCTCCCATTTTGTTACTTTCACAAATTATTATAGCTATTTTAGCTACTTTGAAACAATGAACTGTAAAATAATCTTGCCTATATCTACAAAATTTGATAAGAACTTTGTTAGACCTATATTTCACTGCGGGGATAAATATTTACTATTGAATTGTTCAATCCATAGACACTGTCAGTTTCTCCATTTATCAATTTATTATTTTATTTCTTTCATTGGTGTTTTGTAGTATTCATTTTACATGTTTTCTTAGAATTATACCTATTTTTTCAAATGTGCACATGTCCATTGGAAATATATAAATTATTTTTGTGTACCAGGTATTTGTCTTATATTCTGCAACCTGAAAAACTCATGCATTAGTTACTGATATTTTTTTAATTCCATGGGATTGTCTACATAGACAGTGATATTATGTAGAAGTAGAAAATTTTACTTCTTCATTCCTGATATTTATGCCTCTTATTTCCTTTCCTTACCTTACTGCACTGCCAACAACTGTGTGGAATTGGGATGGTGAGAATGGATTCATTCTCTGCTTTTCTATCTTAGAGGTAAAGTGGAGGAAGTTCCTTAATATTCTTTTATTTGTTTCTGAGAATTTTTATTATGGACTGTATTGAATTTTTAAAAATACTCTTTCTATATGGATTTATTTAATCATATGATTTTTCTGTTGTAGCCTATTAACATACTATATTACATTGAATGTGCTTATTATTTTTACTAGAGGCCCAGTACACAAAATTCATACATGGCCGCGGGGGGAGGGTGTCCCACAGCCCAGCCTGCACCCTCTCTAATCTGGGATATCCCTCTCACAATCCAGGACTGCTGGCTCCCAACCACTCACCTGCCTGCCTGCCTGATTGCCCCTAACCGCTTCTGCCTGCCAGCCTGATCACACCTTAACCACTCCCCTGGCAGCTCGATTGATGCCTAACTGCTCCCCTGCTGGACCGATTGCCCCTAATTGCCCTACCCTGCCAGCCTGGTCACCCCCAACTGCCCTACCCTGCCAGCCTGGTCACCCCCAACTGCCCTACCCTGCCAGCCTGGTCACCCCTAACCTGCAGGCCTGCTTGACCCCAACTGCCCTCCCCTGCTGGCCAGGTCACCTCTAACTTCCCTCCCTTGCCAGCCTGGTCACCCCTAACTGCCCTACCCTGCAGGCCTGGTCACCCCCAACTGCCCTCCCCTGCTGGCCCAGTCACCCCTAACTTCCTTCTCCTGCTGGCCTGGTCACACCTAACTGCCCTCCCCTGCAGTCCTGGTTGCTCCCAACTGCCCTCCCCTGCAGGCCCAATTGCCCCTAACTGCCCTCCCCTTCTGGTCTGGTCGCTTCTAACTACTCTCCCCTGCTGGCCTGGTTGCCCCTAAGTGCTCTTCTCTGCCAGGCCTGATCACCCCTAACTGCTCTTCCCTGCAGGCCTGATCACCCCTAACTGCCCTTCCCTGCAGGCCTGGTCACCCAAAACTGCCCTCCCCTGCTGGCCAGGTCACCTCTAACTTCCCTCCCTTGCCAGCCTGGTCACCCCTAACTGCCCTCCCCTGCAGGCCTGGTCGCCCCCAACTGCCCTTCCTTGCTGGCCCAGTCACCCCTAACTTCCTTCTCCTGCTGGCCTGGTCACACCTAACTGCCCTCCCCTGCAGTCCTGGTTGCTCCCAACTGCCCTCCCCTGCAGGCCCAGTTGCCCCTAACTGCCCTCCCCTTCTGGTCTGGTCGCTTCTAACTACTCTCCCCTGCTGGCCTGGTTGCCCCTAAGTGCTCTTCTCTGCAGGCCTGATCACCCCTAAGTGCTCTTCCCTGCAGGCCTGATCACCCCTAACTGCCCTTTCCTGCAGGCCTGGTCACCCCAAACTGCCCTCCCCTGCTGGCCAGGTCACCTCTAACTTCCCTCCCTTGCCAGCCTGGTCACCCCAAACTGCCCTCCCCTGCTGGCCAGGTCACCTCTAACTTCCCTCCCTTGCCAGCCTGGTCACCCCTAACTGCCCCCCCCCCCCCGCTGGCCTGGTCATCACTCACTGCCCCTTCTGCCAGGCTGGTCACCCCACACTGCTTGCTGGTTAGTCGTTTGGTAGTCCCTCGCTAGCCCCACTTCTGGCCTTGTCACTCCACGCAGCCTGCTGGTCAGTCGTTAGATCATCCCTCACTAACCCTCCTGCTGGCCTGGTCTGGTCGCCCCACGCAGCCTGCTGGTCAGTCATTTGGTAGTCCCTCGCTAACTCCCCTGCCAACCTGGTCGCCCCATGCAGCCTGCTGTTCAATTGTTACTGTGAGGGCATCGTGACCAATTTGCATATTACCCTTTTATTGGTATAGATATAGATAGTTCCTTTATTATTATTTCAATGTCCTTGATAGTTATACTCAAAGGATCTATTTCATATTGGATGAGTTATGGTAATTTGTGCTTTAAACAAATTATTCAATTTCATCTAAGTTATCTAATTTATGTTGTAGAATTGCTTTTTGTATTACCTTTTTTATCAGTTTGACATATATATATATATATATATATATATATATATATACAGTTTAGTATATATATATATATATATATATATATATATATATATATATATATATGAGAGGTAGAGGCCCAGTGCACGAAACTCATGCATGGCGGGGGTGGGTAGGTCCCTCAGCCCGGCCTGCACCCTCTCACAATCCAGGACTGCTGGCTCCTAACCGCTCACCTACCTGCCTGCCTGATTGGCCCTAACCACTCGGCTGCCTGCCTGATTGCCCCTAACTGCTCGCCTGCCTGCCTCATCACCCCAACTGCTTGCCTACCTGCCTGATTGCCCCTAATTGCTCGCCTGCCTGCCTGATTGCTCCTAATGCCTCTGCCTCTCTGATTGCCCCTAATCACTCTGACTGCCTGCCTGATTACTCCTAACCATTTGCCTGCCTGCCTGATCACCCCTAACTGCTTGCCTGCCTGCCTGATTGCCCCTAACCACTCTGCTTGCCTGCCAGATTGCCCCTAACCACTCAGCTGCCTGCCTGATTGCCCCTAACTGCTCACCTGCTTGCCTGATCACCCCTAACCACTCTGCCAGTCTGTCTGATTGCCCCTAACCATTCGGCTGCCTGCCTGATCACCCCTAACTGCCTCTGCCTCGGCCCTTGCTGCCACTGCTTTATCCAGAAGGACATCCTGAATGACATCCAGAAGGTCGTTTGGCTGTCCAGTCTAATTAGCATATTACGCTTTTATTATTATAGATATTACTAAAGATATTACTATATAGTGTCTTTAGTAATATTCCTTATTTCATTCCAAGTATTAGTAATTTCATCTTTCTCTAAATCTTGCTGGAGGTTTATCAATTTTCAAACAGCTCTTTGTTTCACTGTTTTTCTCTAATATATTTTCAATTTCAGTGATTTCTATTCTTATTTGTATTATTTTCTTCCTTCTGCTTGCTTTTAGTTTATTTTGCTCTGCTCTTTTCCATGTTCTTGGACAGAATACATTTTCTCTTTCCTGAAGTGTACATTTAGTGCTATAAGCTTCTCTCATCGCACTATTTTACCCTGCGATTTTTAATGTTTCATTTTCATGTTTGTTCATTTATAATTAATTTTTTCCTTGAAACTTTCTGTGAGATCCATGGAGTATTTAAAAGTGGTTTTCTATTTTCCACATGATTTCAGCTTTTTCTTTTATCTTTTTGCTATTGATTTAAAATTTGATTTGATTGTGATAAAATAAAGTTTATATAATTTCATTTTTTAAATTGTTACAGCTTGTTTTATAACTTAGGATATAATTTATTTTGTTATATGTTTCATGAGTACTTAAAAATGTGCATTTCACTGTTGTTGGATAAAGTCTCCTATAATTGTATTTAGATTCTGTTGTTTGATGGCATTGTAGAGTTATTTTATATCCTGTTGATTTTCTATCTAGCTGTATTCTCAATTACAGAGAGGGAGATGTCATGCTTTCTTCAAATACAACTGTGTATGTGCCTTTCCCCCCTTTCAGTCCTATCAGTTTTTGCTTCACTTATTTTGCAACTTCACTGTTTGGTTCATACACATTTAGAATTGCTATGTCTTGGTATATTAACAATTATCCTATATAATAAAAGGGTAATATGCAAATCGACCAAACGGTAGAACAACCAGTCACTACGATGAACACTGACCCCAGGGGGCAGATGCTCAACGCAGGAGCTGCCCAGGCCTACAGGCCCCTATCACTGCCAGCGAACCTTTTGGTCCCTACCTCGGGGGCAGGCTCTGATCACCCGATGGTGAACAGGGAACTGGGGGTGGGTGGCAGTGGACACGGGCAGTTGCAGGCCAAGGCCCCCACCCCACCAGTAGCCACACCACACACACAGAGGGGGACAGGGCCTGCCAGCGAACCTCTTGGTCCTTGCACATGTGGCGAGGTCCTTGCACTTGCACCTTGGTCCTTGCACCTGCCAGCGAACCTCTTGGTCCTTGCACCTGTGGTCCTTGGTCCCTGTCCAGCAGGCTCTGATCGCCCGATGGTGAATGGGGAACCAGGGTTGGGTGGAGGCAGGGGGCAGGGCTGGTATGGATTTTGTGCACTGGGTCTCTAGTATCCTATATAATAAGAGCCCAGCGACCCAAATGGCGGAATGACCACAATGACCAGAGACCAGAACAACTGCAGCCCCTTGTCCAGGCTGGCCCCAACCCCCAGCGGGGACCCCCAACCTGATCAAAGGTGGGGCCATCCTGCAAACCACCCACGACCCCTCACCCAGGCCAGCCCTGCTCCCCAGCAGGGACCCCAACCCTGATCTGGGGCATGGCCGGCATGCAAACCACCTGTGGCCCTTTGCCCTGGTCAGTCCTGCCCCCCATCAGGGACCCCCCACCTTGATCAGGGTCCCCACCCATGCACCAGGCCTTTATCCTATATAATAAAGAGGTAGTATGCAAATTAACCCTCATGCCCTCACAAGATGGCTGCCTATGACCAGGCCAGCCCAAGGGTTAGTGAGGGAGACCAAACAGCTGAACAAGCAGGCTGCGTGGGGCAACCAGGCTGGCAGGGTGTTAGTGAGGGACAACCAAATGACTGAATAATCAGGATGCATGGGGCAACCAGGCTGGCAAGGGGGTTAGTGAAGGATGAGCAAACGACTGAACAGCAGGCTGCATGGGGCAACCAGGCCAGTGGGGGGGCCGTGAGGGCAGACCAGGCTGGCAGGGGGAGCAGTTGGGGGCAACCACGCCAGCCAGGGGGACAGTTAGGGGCAATCTGGACAGCAGAGGGGGGCAGTTGGGGGCAACCAGGCAGGTCTGCAGGTGAGCGATTAGGAGCCAGTGGTCCAGGATTGTGAGAGGGATGTCCAACTCCCTGGGATTAGGTCTAAACTGGCAGTCAGACATCCCCCGAGGAGTCCCGGATTGTAGAGGGTGCAGGCTGGGCTGAGGGGTACCCTCTCCCCGACCTCCTGCCGTGCACAAATTTCATGCACTGGGCCTCTAGTGGAAATATAAAACTCTATCCTGCCACCACTCCAACCCAAGCTGCCAAAGGCTCCTGAAACCACAAAATTAGATCACTGATTCAGGCTAGCAGTTCAAAGTGTAAAGCCTCATTCACACGTGAGGAATTCTCCCCTTTCTCCTTCCCCTTGGACTCTGCGTCTCAGAGGAGGCATGCATGGTATGGATGCACAAATGAAAGCTCAGAAAAGTCACCCTTTTGGTGTCCTGTGGCACATCCAGGCAGAGACAAACTGATCACCAAAAGCCAAGCACCAGACTCTGTCCCTTCCTCATCCCGCGGCCTCAGCTCCAGACAAGCACTTCCCATGGCAGAATACAAGGAGAGCCACCTGGAATCTTCACAGAGATGGGAATGCTCAGGAGGCCTAGATAATAGAAACCTAAGGACCCAAATCCTGGGGCCCATGCCACCAGGGCCCACTCAGCACAAGGCCAAGCGGGACTTGGACCAAGTTCTAGTCCAATTCCTAACCAGATCTGGCCCTGCCATCCTGGATGCAGCATGGCAGCACGCGCGGGAATATGTAAATGCAGGGGGTGCTCTGGAGGTGAATGGCCCATCCCAACCCCTGGGCCCCAGGGGCTCTCTGCCTGCACGCCCTTCCCCCAGGCACTCAGCACCAGCTGTGCCAGCAAAGCCCCTTTGCTGGGGCAGGATCGCAGGGGGTAGGCCAGGGGAGGGGCGGCCAGCCCGCAGCCTCCGCTGCAGCTATTTGCACACATGTAATTAGCATTAACTATCCTGGGCTTTCAGTTCACCGACTCTGGGCCTGGGAGCTGGGCTCAGGGTGAACTCTCTCAGGGAGCCGCTGCTCTGCCAAATGAGCCCTCTCACTGGGCCGGGAAGCTCTATCCCCATCCACAGCACCCTGTGTCATGTGTCTGTCTCGCCCTGTGCATCTCTCTCCCTGTTCCTTGCTCTCTGATCCTGTTTACTCATTCCCCATGTCTGGCTGGGCCTTTGGTCTCTGTCTCTCATCGAACCTCTGCCTGTGGAGAACACCCCTGCTGCCCCCGAGAAGGAACACACCGCAGCAGAATCCGCCTTTTTAATAAAAGACGGCAAGTGGGAAACAGTGAATTGAAAAACATTAACTTAAAAACAACCCATGTGTCTGCAAATACGTTTCAAATGGCAGCACTTTGCAGGGGTGACAGGGGCGGGGCGTGTTGGCCACATGTTCTGGAGTCTCACACACGAAGTGTAGGGGGCTCAGCACCTCGCTATGGACCCCTCCCACTAGTCACCTGGGATGGCAGGGTCTGGGAAAGGGACTTATTCTATACTCACCCTCGCGGACCCCACCTGATTCCATAACCCTTTCCCCTGTTCTGGCATCTGCTGGTCCCTCTTACTCCCCCAGTACCTCCAAACCTTCCTATGCTGAACCCAACTCTCCTTCTGCACCAGCCCTCCTCCTCCCTCCACACACACACAGATTTCATCCTCTCTCTCCCCAAACCCCCAGTCTTCTACCCCATACTTCTTCCTGCCCTTCCCTGCCCTGCCCACCTCCATCTGCCCTCCTGCCCCACACCACCCAGCAGCCCTGACTCTGGGAGAAATGGTTAGAACAAAGTTTTCCTTGGCCGGAAGAGACTCTCCAGGGAGCTGCATGCAGGAAGGCGCTCCCAGTCCTGAACCTGCAACTGCTCTGTCCTGCCAGATGCCAACCAGAAATTGTCTCTGGAGACAGAGGGTAGCAGAAATCAGCTGCTGTCCTTTGAAGCCCCTCATCAGGAGGAAACTCTCCCCCGCTCAAAAAGAAGTTCACCCTGCTGCCTCCCTTATCACTTTCAGCAACCCTCCTTTTCCCCTTTCCCTGGAAGTGGAAGGATTGGAGCACATCTATACTAATAAAAGGGTAATATGCTAATTAGACCAGGAGACCTTCTAGACAAAGACATGGCTGCGAGGACCAAAGCTAGGAGGGCCTATCGCAGAGCCCCTGCCAGGTGGGCAGGGCCTCCCTCTGCGCAGCATTGATCACAGAACCCTGGCAGTGTGGGCAGGCCAGGCAGGGCCTCCCTGTGGGCAGCAATTGATTGCAAAGCGCAGGCCAGGTGAGAAGGGCCTCCATGTGGATGAGGATTAATGGTGGAGCCCAGGCCAGGTGGGGAGGGCCTCCCTCTGTGGGGCATTGACCTGGGGGCCCGTGATCCATCGCCTCACAGAAGGAGGCCCAGGCAGCCAAGCGATGGCACCCTATGCCTTTTGCCCGCAGAGGGAGGCAACCGGTGGTGGAGTTGGGGCAGCACCACACAGATGGCAAGCAGTGGCAGCCTCGGGGGCGGGGCCAGCTTCTGGCAGCCTGGGGAAGGAAAGCCCTGGTAGGCACCTTACCCCGCCAGCTCTGTACCCAATCCCCCCCCCCCACACTCCTGACCATGACAGTAGGGAGGAGGTACTGTTTTGCCCACAGTGTCTACAGGAATTGCTGCAAATTTACTTCTTGGTGGAAGAACCTTTTATTCCCATTATAAATTACCAATTCCATTAAATAAAACTTTAATTTCTAGACTCGATGTAAAGAGTGAAGTTCCTAAAGCCATTAAAAAGGCCAAACTTCTCATTATTGATTAATGCGCTGTGGCATCCAATCATGCTATAAACGCCATAGACAGATTACTAAGAGAAATTATGAATTTGAATGTTGCATTTGGTGGGAAAGTTCTCCTTCTGGGGGAGATTTTCGACAATGTCTCAGTATTGTGCCACATGCTATGCGATCAGCCATAGTACAAACGAGTTTAAAGTACTGTGATGTTTGGGGATGTTTCAGAAAGTTGTCTCTTAAAACAAATATGAGATCAGAGGATTCTGCTTATAGCGAATGGTTAGTAAATATTGGAGATGACAAACTTGATAGTAGTTTTCATTAGGAATGGATATTACTGAAATAACCTGTGAAATGATTTGTAATGGATCTATTATTGAAACTACCTTTAGAAATACTATATCTATACTAATAAAAGGGTAATATGCTAATTAGACTGGACATCTTCCAGGCTATCATCCACATGTCCATCCTGACAAAGCCAGGCCCGGGCGAAGCTGCCTGCTGGCGGTCCCAGGCACCAGCGCCTGCGGCTGGCTGTGGTCCAGGAGATGGAGAAGCCACCTGCCCCACGTCCTGGGTGCCAGCATCTGCAGCTGGCTGCAGCCAGGGAGACAGAGAAGCCGCTGGTCCCATGGTCCCAGGCCACAGCCAGATGGAGAAGCTGCCTGCTCTGCGGTCCTGGGTGCCAGCGCCTGTGGCCAGGGTGAAGCCACCTGCCTACCATCCCCTGTGGCTGCAGCCAGCCCGGGCAAAGCTGACCCGAGTCCTGGGTGCCTGTAGCTGGCCAGGGGGAGAGAAGCTCAGGTCCCGGGTGCCTGCAGCTGGCTGGAGGAGGAAATCCTGGGTCCTGGGTGCGGGGCTGAGGCAGAGGTGGTTAGGGGTGATCAAGCCACCAGGGGAACAGTTAGGGACAATCAGGTTGTCAGGCAGAAGTTGTTAGGGGCAATCAGGCAGGCAGGCAGGTGAGCAGTTAGGAGCCAATGGTCCTGGATTGTGAGAGCGATGTCTGACTGCCAGTTTAGGCCTGATCCCATGGCAGGGGAGGGCCATTGCAGGCGACTAGGCCAGGAGGAGAGGACAGTTGGGAGGGACCAGGCCTGCAGGGGAGAGCAGTTGGGGGCAACCAGTCCATCAAGGGAGAGCAGTTAGGGGTGACCAGGCTGGCAGAGTAGGGCAGTTAGGGGCAATTGCTCTGGCAGGAGAGCAGTTAGGTGTCAATCAGGCTGGCAGGGGAGTGGTTAGGGGGTGGTCATACTGGCAGGCAGAAGTGGTTAGGGGCAATCAAGAAGGCAGGCAGGCAAGCAGTTGGGAGCCAGCAGTCCTGCATTGTGAGAGAGATTTCCAACTGCCCGTTTAGGCCCAATCCCATGGGTATCAGGAAGTCAGACATCCCTCGAGGGGTCCCAGATTGGAGAGCGTGCAGGTCGGGCTGAGAGACACCCCCCATTGCATGAATTTTGTGCACTGGGCCTCTAGTCCTATCTAATAAAAGAGTAATATGCAAATTGACTGTACCTCCACTACACCCACAAGCCATGCTCACCAGCCAATCAGGAGCAAGTATGCAAATTAACCAAACCAAGATGGCTGTGGCCACAGAGAGAGCAGGAGGCTTGGGTTTCCCCAGCAATGGAGGAAGCCAAGCTTTCCAACTGCCCTGGCCTGCCTTGGCCTCCGCTTAAGGCTACAAAGTTTCAATTATAGAAGACTAAATTCCAACAAAAATAGCGGCAGCCATGAAACTGGAGAGAGCAGGAGGCTTGAGTTGCCCCAAGCGATGGAGGAAGCCAAGTTTCTGCAGCCCTGGCATGCCTTGGCCTTTGCTTAAGGCTACAAAGTTTCAATTATAGAAGATAAATAAATCCCAGATCCCAGGGACTCCACTTGGGTCACTGGGGTGTGTGGCCAGCCTGCAAACCACTACAGGCCGCCCCACACCCCATGGGAACTCCCACCCTGATCCAGGACACCCTTCAGGGCAAACCAGCTGGCCCCCACCCGTGCACCAGGCCTCTATCCTATCTAATCATATCTAATAAAAGAATAATATGCAAACTGATGGTCACTCCAACACACAAGATGGCTTCCCCCATGTGGTCAAAGATGATTGCCCCCATGTGGACACAAGATGGCTACCACAAGATGGCCAGCAGGGGAGAGCAGTTTGGAGGGACCAGTCTGCAAGGGAGGGCAGTTAGTGGTGACCAGGCCGGCAGAGGAGGGAAGATGGGGCGACTGGGCCTGCAGGAAAGGGCAGTTGGGGGGGACCCAGGCCTGCAGGGGAGAGCAGTTGTGGGGAGCCAGGCCTGCAGGGGAGGGCAGTTAGGGGTGACCAGGCCTGCAGGGGAGGGAAGTTAGGGGCAAACAGGCTGGCAGGGGAGCAGTTAGGCATCAATCAGGCTGGCAGGGGAGTGGTTAGGGGGTGATCAGGCTGGCAGGCAGAAGCAGTTAGGGGCAATCAGGAAGGCAGGCAGGCGATCAGTTGGGAGCCAGCAGTCCTGGATTGTGAGAGGGATGTCCAACTACCCTTTTAGGCCTGATCCCAGTAGGATCGGGCCTAAACAGGCAGTCGGACATCCCTCGAGGGGTCCCAGGTTGGAGGGGGTGCAGGCTGGGGTGAGGGACACAAACCCTTCCCCTGTGCACGAATTTCATGCATCGGGCCTCTAGTCTATATATATAAAAGCCTAAGCAACCATTATGACCATTTGACCACTCAACTGCTTGACCGGTCACTATGACGATGCACTGACCACCAGGGGGCAGACGATCATTGCAGGACCTACCTCCTGGTGGTCAGTGCTCTCCCAGAGCCAACCTCCTGCGGCCTGGATTGCTGGCCAGGACGAAGGACCCCACTCGTGCATGGATTTGTGCACCAGGCCTCTAGTCTAATAATACTATAGTAATTCTTGCTTTCTTTGGTCAATGCTTGCATCACATAACTTTTTTTATTTTGTTACTTTCAAGCTATGTACATAATTATATTTGATGTGATATATTATAGACAAAATGTATTTGGGTCACGTTTTTTAAATTGCAAATCTGTTTTTAATGGTGAATTTAGTCATTTGCATTTAATATAATCATTGATGTACAATAATCTTAAGCCTGCAATTTATTTTATATTTTTTGTTCCCTTTGTTATGTAGATCCCCATTTACTTTTCTTGCCTTACTGTGGGTTACTTGAAGACTTTTTAGAAATTGACTTCTATTTGTCAGTAGTGTTTTTGAGTATATCTCTTTTTATGTCTTGTTTAGTGCTTGCTCCAACTTATACAGAACATATACGTTACTTGTCATATTATCTTTTTTTACACTAGTATCTTTTTACAGTTTAACTACAGTATAAAAACTTGTTCTTATTTTACATTTTTTGTTCTACCTCCATCATTTACAATTATTTTATCTACATACTTTAGAACCACCTCAGATAGTACTGTAATATTTGCTCTGACAGGCAAACAGAATTTAGAAAACTAGTAGGGGAAGAACTTTCTACTGTATTTGCTCATGCATTTGCTTACTGCATTTTTTCTTCTTTCTTAGTGCTCAATATGCCTCCTTTTTAAAATCCTTTGCTTTCTGTCTGGAGAACTTTTTTTAGTAATTTTTAGAGAAGTTCAGCTGGCAACAAATTTCCTAGTTTTTCTTTACCTGTCTTTTTTGTTTATTCATAAAGGATATTTTCCATGGACATAAGATTCTGAATTGACACATATTTTTTCAGAACTTTAAAACTGTTCTGCTACGCCCTTCTCGTCTGTATGGCTGTTGAGAAATCTACTGACATGGGAACTGATTTTTGCTTATAGGTAAGGTTTATCTCACTGCTTTTAAGATTTTCCTCAGTCTTTATTTTCATAGATTTAATATGATGTGTCTTGATGTGGAATTATTTAAATTTATCTTTTTTTTGTGTTTTGCTCTGCTTTTTGATTATGTAGGTTTATGGCTTTTGCCAACACTGTTCAAGAAAGATACTTTACTCTATAGACCTGTGGCTAAATGTAAGCTCCCAAAGCAAGATGAGGAAGCAAGCGTCCCAGGGCACGCGTTCCTCTCTTCAACCAAAGAGAAGCTGGAAACCATATGCAGCATGAATTACTGCAATCCGTTAAAAATCCCTTTGCGAAGGAACAAGACACAGTGTGACCAGGTCCTTCAGCAGACATGGCATCAGTCCATTTTCTGTCGAGCAGTGGAAACAGCATGGTTCTGGAACTGGGAGAGAATGGCTCTCTCTGCTGAAGAGACTTTAAATGCATTTTTATGGGTAAACTGTCCATGAAGCATTGGAACATGCTCTCATCCCTGGCAAACTTAAAGAGAGATAGGAAAGTCTCCTCGGATCTGGCTACATCAAAGCGTGCAGCATATTCGGAAAGATGTCAGGGGAGTTCTGTAAGACTAGGCAGCTAGGTAGATATGAGCTGGGAGAGGCAGCGGGGGCTCGGAGGGAATACAGGTGAGACATGACAAAATGAAAACAGACAATGGAGGTGGCAGGCGCCTATGTGAGCAGGAAAGATTCAGAGCCTCCAGGATGTGGCTTAGCACCTAGATGAAGGGGACTTATAATTTACAGATACATTTTTTGAGAGTACCTAGAGGCTCTCCAGCCTAGAGGTATAAAACCTTCTAATCTCAAAAAATATCGGGCTCAGGGCTCGGTCTTGGCCGGCTGTGTTGCCCACTCAGGTTCTATCTGACTGTATTTCTTTCCTACAAATGAATCCTCACCAACATTTGCTGGCATTTGTTGTCTCTTGTCTGACTTCATTCCTACAAGCAAGACAAGAACTGGGAGTGCAGAGACCCCTTCAGCACCGCTGACAGTTGGAGCTCCTGAAAGTGTTGTTCAACAGAAGGACTGAAGGTATGCTGGCATGCAGGCTGCGTGGTGAGGGTCAGGGCAAGCTGCGTGTGATTGATCAGAAGACATCAAGAAACCAAAAGTGTTATCGAAACAGCATTTGAAAACCTGCAGCGAGTAGTGGCACACCTGGGAGCCATCGACCAAGACGCTGACTACAACTCTCAGGTTCAGGTGGCCAACTATGGTGGCCCTCAGAGATGGGTCCCCTGGCCACCTGCATTTCATGGACACCGAGCTCTGTTCCCAGTAATGGGAAAACTGGTTTCTTTGGTTAGAAGAATATAATTAGAAAGAAAAGAACAAGAATATTCAGGAACCTAATTACTAGTAAGAGGCAGGGAGCTATTCAGGAATATTCAGCACTTTCTCACAGTTCAGGAAGCTATATCGCTGTTTACTGTGACCTAAAATGGAAGTGCCACAGAATCTGAGAGCTACATTAATACAAGCAGAAGTATTAAATTGTTGAGATTTATTGCAACCAAACAGACTGAGAAACCAGAAAAGTATATATTTAATAAGTAAGTGGACTTCAGCACATGAGAGACCAGCTATGCTACCTCTGACTACAATTTACATCAACAACAACAAAACGGACGCAGCATTGGTGCTGTGTTGGAGGCTCTCAGACCCTCTGTGGACCTTTTTGTGTCCCAGGCAAGACCCAATCTTTGGCCTGAAATTGGAGGTCAGTGTGGTTTGGTGAGCCAAGCCTTTCCCCAGAGTACATCAGAAGGGAAGGGGACACCCAGCCCCAGTGTAGGTGTGGAGGGAGAACTTCTTCAGCCAATTACCACTGCCAACAGTTTCCTAAAACTTGGTTTAAATATTGAAGGTATCTATAGACCTTGGTTTAAATATTGAGGAACAAAGCTTCCATCTAACTATTTTGAAAAATAAATATGTGGTTCCTTATCTCAAGTAAATATCACTCTCTGGGAAGGTGGGCCTATTTGCCAGCTCATTGGTAATACCCCCGGTTAGACCACGGAACAATCCCCCGAAGCAGCTGGACCTATTCTGAGACTCATAAGGGTAGGTATTTTAGTTGCTACATTTTTGTTTGAATCAATGCATCACAATGAGAAAATGTTCCAATTGATGAGTTTGATAGTCAGGGGAATGAATAATGCAATCCATTCATTTTTTTTCCTGTTTGATAAAAATTATTAGTTGTCACTGGGTTCAGGAAACTTAAAGCAATCCCCACTATAGGCCTGGGGGGTTCCATGTTTTATGCAGTGGGTTAGCATTTAATTATAGTTCCTGTGTAAAATCATACAGTGCTGAATTACTTATTTTTCATTAGCCATTCATTGTAAGAAATGAGATAAAGGTGTGAGTAACATAATAAAAAAGAGAAATGTATGAAGTGTTTAACTGTGCTGATTGTTGATGTTTCTATTTCCCAATTTTTATTCTTTCAACTTTGATATATATATATATATATATATATATATATATATATATATATATGATATAGAACAAATATACACTGAGTGGCAAGATTATTATGATCTCTGAACGCATAATAATCTGGCCACTCAGTGTATATGTGTATATGTTATGAGTATCCTATCTAATAAAAGGCTAATTATGCAAATTAACCATCATTCTGTCACAAAGATGGCAGTGCCCAGTCCCCTCAGCCCCGCCAGAGTCCCCCAGTCCTGGGGGAGTGGCCGCTGAGAGTGGACAACGTGAAAGGCCTGGTGGAATGCTTGCTTTGTCACTGCGACGACAAGGCAAACGTCCTGCCCTGGCCATGGAGGGCCTCTGGGCCGCAGAGAGCCTCTGGGCAGCTGGCGCGGAGTGGCCAGGCCCTGCAGAGAGCAGAGAACCACGAGGAGTGGGTCTAAGCTGTCAGGGATCCCGGATTGGAGAGGGCTCCCCCTAGGGCTCCCAGATTGGAGAGGGTGCAGGTCTGGCTGAGAGACTGAACCCCTGTGCACGAATTTCGTGCACTAGGCCTCTAGTATATAATAAATACAGCAATATTTATATATATTAAAATTATGACAAATACTTAAGCCCTTTGTAACTTGTTATGATGCTTGCAATGCTGCTATCTATGTATCTTTGCCTTTATTTATTTTTATTTTTCATAACTGGATTTTTTTATTTTAAAATCTTTATTGTCGAAAGTATTACTTATGTTCCCTTTTCTCCCCATTGACCCCTTCTAGCCTGCCTGCCCCCACCCCAGGCCTTCACCACCCTATTGTCTGTGTCCATGGGTTATGCATATACACATACAAGTTCTATGGTTGATCACTTCCCACCCACCCACCCTCCCCTGCCTTCCCTCTGAGATTCTGCAGTCTGTTCCATGCTTCTATGTTTCTGTATCTATTTGGTCCATTGCTTTATTATGTTCATTAGATTCCACATATGAGTGAGATGGTGTAATTCTTATCTTTGCCTTTAGACATTGCCTCGGCTGGTCCATATTTTGCTGTTCAGGTGGAACAAAACCTTTTTTTTAAAGGTAAGTGTTCTGCCTATAAACAATGCAGTAGTGCTTATTGTTGTTTTTAACAATAAAAGGTGTCTAAGGCAGCACACTTGCCCGATGTGCATTTAAACTGGGGTTCCCCATAGGCTCCCTTTGTACTTGCTTCTCTGTATGTTGTAAGAAGCCTGAAATAGCCCTGTGACAGGTTCGGCTTCTGAGCTGAGTAGTATAATTTATTGAGGTGAGTGGTGGAAGCATTCTTCCTTTGGGTTAACAAACATCTACCTAAAAAGTACAGATGCACAAAGATTGGGGAAAATAAATTTGAGAAAAGGTTAATAGAAGTAGTAGAGAGATATCTTTCCCTGGACCCTTAATTCCACTGCTTACTTCATGGACCTATCTATATATTTGTGCTATATATAGGCTGCTAACCCAGTGCTATTGTGCAGAATAGAAGGTAGCATCTTCCAAAACAGTGGTAGCTGTGAGTTTGCTTTTCAGTTCACAATATAGCTAGATCTTCAATGAACAATTTCAATTTTCCAGAAGACTAAAATATTATAATAATGATAAAAATAATTAAGTGCTACCTATATACAAAACACAGTTCTAAAAATCTTTACATATGTTAATATTTTTCATCCCCACAATAACCCTCTATATAGTATCATAGTCACATGCTTTTGCAGATGAGGAAATTAAGGCACAGAGAGTTGAAACAGGTTTTCCAGGGTACACATATTATAAGAGGTAGTTCAGCTTATAAATCTGAGTTAAAAGCTTGTAAGACTGAAAACTGATTATTGGTTATTGTTTATTGGGGTGACATTATACAGGTTTCAGGTGCAAAACTCTACAACATATCATCTGTACACTGTATTGTATGTTTATCACCCCAAGTCAAGTCTCCATCCACCACTATTTATCCATCTTATACCCTCCTCCATCTCCCCTTCCCACCGCCCCCCTCCCAGCACTCACCACACCATGTCCATGAGTTCTTTCCCTTTTTCCCCCATTTTTGCTCAATTGCTCTACCTTCCCCAGTGATGCCCCCCCCCCTCCAACCCCCTGACAGATATCAGCCTGCTCTCTATCTATTGGTCAGTCTTTATTTTCTTGTTAGTTCATTTTATTCATAAGGTTCCACATATGAGTGAAATCATATGGTACTTGTCTTTCTCTGACTGAATCATTTTACTTAACATAATGCTCTCCAGGTCCATCTATGCCATACCAAAGGATAAGATTTCTTCTTCTTCTTCTTCTTCTTCTTCTTCTTCTTCTTCTTCTTCTTCTTCTTCTTCTTCTTCTTCTTCTTCTTCTTCTTTGTCTTCTTCTTCCCACAAAGTAGTATTCCCTTGTGTAAATGTACCACAGATTTTTATTTATTTTAGAGAGAGGAGGGAGAGAGAGAAAGAAAGAAAGAAAGAAAGAAAGAAAGAAAGAAAGAAAGAAAGAAAGAAAGAAAGAAATATCAATGTGAGAGAGAAATATCAATTGTTTGACTCCTGTAAGTGCCTGGACCAGAGTTTGAACCCTCAACCTGGGTATGTGTCCTCACCAGGAATCACACTTGTCACCTTTTGGTGTATGGTATGATGCTCCAAACAACTAAGCCACACCAGTTAGTTGTGGTCTTAACTTTTTTATTTATTCATCTACTGATGGACACTTGGGCTGCTTCCAAATCTTGGCTATTGTAAATAGTGATGCAATGAACACGGGAGTGCATATATTCTTGTGAATTTTATTTTCAGTTTTCTTTGTATAAATTCCCAGAAGTAGAATCACTGGGTTATAAGAAAGTTCCATTTTTTTTTTAGGTAACTGCATGCTGCTTACCAAAGTGGTTGCACCAATCTTCATTCCCAACAACAGTGCACTAGGGTTCCCTTTTCTTCACATCCTTGCCAACACTTGTTTGTTGATTTATTGATGATAATTATTCTGCCAGGTATGAGGTGATAGCTCATTGTGGTTTAAGTTTTCATCTCTCTGATAATTAGTGACATTGAGCATCTTTTCCCATGGCTATTGACCATCTGTATGTTCTCTTTGGAGGTGCCTACTCAGAACCTTCGCCCATTTTTTAATTGAGTTGTTTGTTATTTAGGTGTTGATTTTTGTAAGTTCTTTATACATTTTGGATATTAAACTCTTATCAGATGTGTCATTGATGGATATGTTCTCCCATACAATGGGTTGTCTTTTCATTTTGTTGGTGGTTTCCTTTGCTGAGCAAAATATTTTAGTTTAATGTGCTCGCATTTGTTTATTTTTATTTGTTTGTTTGTTTTGTTTTCCTTTCCCCAGGAAACTTATCAGAAAAAAAAAATTGCTACAAGAAAAGTCCAAGATTTTACTGCTTATGTTTTCTTTTCAGATTGTTATGGTTTAGAGTCTAACATTTAAGAATTTGATCTATTTTAGTTTATTCTTGTGCATGGTATAAGAAACAGATCTAGTTCCATTTTGTGCAGATATCTTTTCAATTTTCCCAACACTATTTATTGAATAGACTATTTTTCTTACTTATTTATTTATTTTAAATCCTTAATTGAGAACATGCTTATTGATTTTAGAAAGAGAAAAAATGGAGAGGAGGATTGGAGAGGAGAGGAGAGGAGAGGAGAGGAGAAGAGAGGAGAGGAGAGGAGAGAAGAGAAATCATTGTGAGAAAGAAACATCAATTGGTTGCCTTCCCATAGGCTTCCCCACCTGAGATTGAACCCGAAACCTAGGCATGTGCCCTGACTGTGAATCAAACCCTCAACCATTCAATATATAGCATGATGTTCCAATAAACTGAACCTGAATAGACTATCTTTCCCCATTGCATGTTTTTGCTTTCTTTGTCAAAATATTAATTGACTATAAAGGTGTGGATTTATTTCTGGGCTCTCTATTCTGTTGCATTGATTTCCATGTCTAATTTTATGCCAGCACAATGCCGTTTTGATTACCATGGCCTTGTAATATAGCTTGATATCAGGTAGCATGATTCCTCCAACTTTGTTCTTTTCTCAAGATCACAGTTGCTCTTCATTGTTTTTTGTTTTGTTTTGTTTTGTTGTTTGTTTGTTTTTTTGTGGTTACATATACATTTTTGGAATATTTGTCCTAGTTCTGTGAATTATGTAATTGATATCTTGATAGGAATTGCATTGAATCTGTAGATTTATTTGGGTAGTATGGTCATTTTAATTCTTCCTACCCATGAACACAGTATATGCTCCCACTTCTTTGTATCTTTTTCAATTTCTTTCTTCAGTGTCTTATAATTTTCTGAGTACAGGTCCTTTACATTCTTGGTTAAATTTATTCTTAGGTATTTTCTTATTTTTGATGCAATTATGAATAAGATTTTTTTCTTAGTTTCCCTTTCTGATAGTTCATTATTGATGTATAAAAATGCAATTGATTTCTGGATATTTATTTTGTACCCTGCTACTTTACTGAATTCATTTATCAGTTATAATAGGGTGTTTTTTGTTTGTTTGTTTGTTTGATTGATTGTTTGGAATCTTATAGAGAACCTTAAGAATCATGTCATCAGAAAATAATTAGGGTTTTACATTATGCTTTCCAAGTTGGATGCCTTTTATTTCTTCTTATTCTTGTCTGATTATAGAGGCTAAGACTTCCAGTACTATGTTGAATGAGAGTGGTGAAAGCAGACATCCCTGTCTTGTCCCTTTTCTTAAGAAAATGCTTATAGCTTCTGCCCATTGAGTATGATGTTGGCTGTGTGTTTGTCACATATGGCCTTTATTACTTTATTATGTTGAGGTATGTTTTCTCTATTCTTACTTTGCTGAGAGTTTTTTTATTATAAACTAGAGGCCCGGTGCATGAAATTTATGCACTTAGGGGGGGTTCCTCAGCCCGGCCTATGCCCTCTCGCAATCCGAGAGTGGGGAGGTTCCTGCCACTGCTGCTGGGCTCGACAGCCATGAGCCCAGCTTCTGGCTGTGTGGTGCTCCCCCTGTGGGAGCACACTGACCACCAGGGGGCAGATCCTCCATTGGGCATCTACCCTGTGGTGGTCAGTGCGTGTCATAGTGACCAGTAGTTCTACCTTTCAGTCAATTTGCATATTAGCCTTTTATTATATAGAATGGGTGGTAGGTTTTACCAAATGCTATTCCCGCATCTATTGATATTATCATGTAGTTTTTATCCTTTATTTTATGTGGTGTATCATGATACCTTAAAACAAATGCTAATGAGAACACAACAATCCAAGATCTATGGGATACAGCAAAATCAATCGTAAGAGTCAAATTCATAGCATTACATGCCTATCTCAAGAAGCAAGAAAAATCTCAAATAATCAAATGTTACATTTAAGAAATTGAAAAAGGACAACAACAGAAGTCAAAAGTTAGTAAAATGGAAGAAATTGTAAAAATCCAGCAGAAATAAACAAAATAGATTCTAGAAAAACAATACAAAACATCAATGAAACCAAGAGCTAGTTATTTGAAAAGATAAACAAGATTTACAAACCTTTAATCAGACTCATCAAGAAAAAAAAGAAGACCCAAGTAAATAAAATCAAGAAAAAAGAGGAAAGGTATACGTGACATCACAGAAACACCAAGGATTATAAGAAAATATTACAAACAACTGCAATTACAAACAAATATTACAATTGCAACAAATTGGACAATATGGGAGAAATGGATAAGTTCCTAGAAACATACAATCTTCCAAACTTAATAAGGGAGAATCAGAGAATCTGAATAGACTGATTACCACTAGCAAAATGGAATCAGTAATCAAAAATCTCCCAACAAACAAAAGTTCTGGACCATATGGTTTCATAGGTGGATTTTACCAAATTCAGAGATAACTAACAACTTATTCTTCCCAAACTATTCCAAAAATAATTCAAGAAGAGAGATGTCTCCCAAGCTCATTTTTTTTGAGGCCAGCATTTTCCTAATTCCATAATCAGATAAACAGACTACAAGGAAATAAAATTATAGGCCAATTTCCCTGAAGAACATACATGCTAAAATCCTCAACAAAATATTAGCAAACCAGATCTAGGAATACTTTAAAAAGAGCATATGCCATTATCATTGGGATTTCTTGCAGGAATGCAAGGTTGGTTCAATATCTGCAAGATTGAGAATTTGAACCTAAGTAATATGTCTATAGAAAACAAGCTCTTTCCCACTACTTTTTTCTCTCTCTGTATTCTCTAATAATTTCAAGGATTCCCATTGTCCTTCTTAAATATGATGTGGAATTCTTTGTTCAACACAATGCTGCATAAGTTACCATAAAAAGAATAAGTGCTAACAGATGGTAATGTACAGGAAGTGTTGTTCAAAATACTTTTTGGACATATGGGATGTAACAAGGCCAAATTCTTTACGTCTTTCTTCAACTTGGTGGTGTTATATGAGTCAAACTTAACTTTATGGTTTGATGTATAACCATACAGTCAAAACACTTTTGATAGTATAGGGCAGTGATGGCGAACCTATGACACGCGTGTCAGCACTGACACGCATAGCCATTTCTGATGACACACTGCTGCTGAGGCGGCCGCATGCCGAGGATGAAACATTTTCTGCTCCTGAGGATGAAACATTTGCGAAATAATTTTTTTTTTCCTCAAAGTGACACACTACCTGAGTTATGCTCAGTTTTTTGGCAAAGTTTGACACACTAAGCTCAAAAGGTTGCCCATCACTGGTATAGGGGATTATTAATAACTATGCAGAGCCATTGACTTTATTTTATTTATTTATTTTTTAAAATATATTTTATTGATTTTTTTACAGAGAGGAAGGGAGAGAGATAGAGAGTTAGAAACATCGATAAGAGAGAAACATCAATCAGCTGCCTCCTGCACACCCAATACTGGGGATGTGCCCGCAACCAAGGTACATGCCCTTGACTGGAATCGAACCTGGGACCTTTCAGTCCACAGGCCGACACTCTATCCACTGAGCCAAACTGGTTTCGGCCAGAGCCATTGACTTTAAATAATTTCTGTACTGGTCAGAATTAGATATGTGGTTATCATAATTAGATAGCTCCTGATTTATGGTAAGTGCTTTATATGATAACTAGAGGCCCATTGCACGGAATTCATGCACTGGCGGTGGGGAGGAGGTGTCCATCAGCCCAGCCTGCACCCTCCTCAATCCGGGACCCCTTGGGGGATGTGTGATTGCCTGTGGGATAGGGCCTAAACTGACAGTTGGACATCCCTCTCACAATCTGGGACTGCTGTCTCTCAACCACTCGCCTGCCTGCCTGCCAGCCTGATCACTCCCTAACCACTCCCCTGCCAGCCTGATCGATGCCTAACTGCTCCCCTGCCAGCCCGATTGCCCCAAATGCCCTCCCCTGCCAGCCCGGTCACCCCCAACTGCCCTCCCCTGCCGGCCTGGTTGCCCCTAACTGCCCTCCCCTGTAGGCCTGGTGCTCCCCAACTGCCCTCTCCTGCAGGCCTGGTTGCCCCCAACTGCCTTCCCCTGATGAACTGGTTGCTCCCAACTGCCCACCCCTGCTGGCCCCGTCACCCCTAAGTACCCTCCCCTGCCAACCTGGTCGCCCCTAACTGCCCTCCCTTGCTGGCCTGGTCACCCCTAACTGCTCTCTTCTGCTGGCCTGATCACCCACAACTACCTTCCCCTGCCGGCCATCTTGTGGTGGCCATCTTTGACTACATGGGGGCAGCCATCTTGTGGGAGGGTGTGAGGGTCAATTTGCATATTACCTCTTTATTATATAGGATCATCTGGGTCCAAAATGACAACTCTTCCAGCTCCCACATAAATAAATCTGCCAATATTAATGTCTATGTTTCTCACAGAATCTTTTATCTTAGGATGAATTTGCATTGCTTCAAAACCATAGGGTGAACTCTTTGAATCTCCTATCAGCCTTTTCCTATGTCATCATAAACTGACTAGGATAGTGCAGTCACTCAACTTAATGAACTAAATTCTAACAGAATATTATAGTCCATAATTTTCCTTGTGGTTATGGGAGATTAGCAGAAAGGAAAATACTTTTTCCTATATTATGTCAAGGACTATGCTAAAACATAAATGATTATAGTGATTGTGACAAATTATATATAATTCTAGACCTAATAATAAGTTAAGTATTCACATATCTTATTGTAGAACCAGTAAATCTAGGACAGTATTTTTTCTGGATATTATTTCCTATGTCAATTCAAGCTTGAATCATTTTGAATATTTAATATATACAGGATAGTCCCTCACAGCTGCCTCAATTTATTTTAAATAATTAGTGAAACAAAGCCAATGAATTACATTTCTCTCATTACCTGGTTTATAAAAGAACAGAAATGTATTATAGTAGTGCACTGAGAAGTAAAAAAAAAAGTTTTTGTGTCACAAGAAAAAAGTTTTAATCACAGGAAAAAAATGTAAAGTGAGAGATTAAGTCAAGGTTGCAATTGGAAGTAATTTTTAAGTTATCCAAGGCTTCACTTTCTCTTGAGGATCTGCCTTGCTTTTATTCTTACATTTATTTATAGTCTTAACCTCTTCATATGCCCTTTCTTTTTCTCCTAAGTAAAACTACTTTTTAGAAAATAAAACCCGAAAAACATATTTACATTAGAAAACATTACATTACCATCCCTTCTGATGAGAGAGTGCATGGTGTCCCTGAAATCTGAATAACCCAATTTAAAGCAGAGATCCCTTGGGAACCTAAGGTCTCCTAGTGAATATAAAGACCTTCCTCCAGGTACTAATATAGAAATGGTTTTTAATTTATGAGAAATAATTTGCATGCAATAAATTTTATACAGTTTAAATGTATAGCTCAAGGATTTGGGGACAAATTATACCCAGCAGTATAACTATCACCACGCTCAAAACAGAACTTTAAAAAAATACACAAAACTTTGGTAATAGTGTTTCTGCTACTTTTGAGAGCGGTAAAATGCAAGCCTTCAGTCCAGATCAAAATAGTAAACACAGAATTTTTTTCTCCAATTGTGATATTTAAATCACTTCAATTTATTCAATGTCCCATAACATATAATAGGTTTCTTGTCAAGAAATATATGCAGGCCAGTGTGACCTTTGCTCCCCATTGGGCCTTAATGATGTAGTATCTTCCTCTAGTGAATTCTTCTGACACACAGGAAATATCCTCCTCCAACAAGAAAATGTTTCCAGTAAGATCTGAAGTATACTTGAAATCATGAACCAAGAATTGTATGTGATTCTCTCCATACCCTATATCCTCTACACCTCTAATATCAGAACAAATATATGAGACAACACTGAAATTGCCTAATTATATATATATATATATATATATATATATATATATATATATATATATATATCAACTAAGAGAAATCAGAAAATAGATGTCTTTTTATAAAGAAGCATGCGATTTCAAACTGACTGCATTTTGTATTTGTTAATAATAAATGAGTTAGAATATGAGAACCATATTAAACAAAAGTAGATTTGTTGAGTTCACAAATGGAGATAAAGGAGAAGCTTAAGTGCCAGGGTCTTCACCTTAAGCCTAATACTAAATCCATTACACTAAGCCACTTCTGCATATGTATGAAAATAAAGTTTCTAGACTTTTTCTTGAAAATGAGCATACATATAATTGATTTATTTGGTTGACATGAAGTACTTCTTCATAATATGTATTATTATTTATTCTGTCAAGGATTGTAGTGGGTCTAACTTTACTCTACCTGCAAACTAACAAGTTACCCTGCCATGGTTTTATGGATGATGGCAGAAAACCATGGATTCTGGAAACAGTCAAAGGATAGTTTATTATTCAAAGAAATAACAGTGGCCAGAATATCATCATTTTTGCAGTTTCCCAAAGCCTTATTTCTCTTAGAGTGGCAGAAAGAGGGCCAAGAGATACCTACATATGCAGCGTACTGCTACAGGAGTGGAACCCCAGGTTTTAGGAACCTACATATCTTATAAATGACTGTAAGCACACCTTCACATTTCCCTCGGAGGGAAACATTACATTTATTGGACTGGATAGTAATGATGCCTACTCTCTGCTTTAGAGGAAGATAAATCTCTATCTTCCAATTCTTTTTTTTTAAATTATTAATATCCTTGAAAAGATATTCCTTTAAATATTATTTTCAAAAGGCTTCAGTGCCTCTGTTCACCAAATGTGCAGAAACATGTCAGACTCATGGAGAATTAGCTTCCAACATGACCTACCAAAAGGAAAACTAACATATAGACAAAGTAATCACTTTTATTAAACTACATAGCATTTGAGAATTAAAAGCAGGCTTATTTATATATTTTTATAATTAAAAACATAAAATGTGTTTGATATATTTATTAGATGTATATGATCATGAATGTAAGATATATATTATATATACAGAAAATGACATTTAAGCCATATATATGTGTGTATATATATATATATATAATTTACATTATCTATATCTACTTATATGTATATTTATATCTGCCTATATCTGTAATCTATCTATATATAAAGGAAATGATTCTGTTTGAAGATAAGATATACTGGTAATTTTTTAAGCTTCTTTCTGAGTCCTCTTTATGCATCTGTTCTTAGAATTTTCAAATAAAATAGTCTACCAATGCAAATTTGTTTTTTAATCCTCACCTGAGGATATTTTTTCCATTGATTTTTAGAGAGAGTGGAAGAGAAAGGGAAAAACAGAGAGAAATACTGATATGAAAGAAACACATTGATTGGTTGCCATGGTTTTATGGATGCAGCACCCTGACCAGGGCCCAGGGCCAGGGAGGAGCCTGCAACCAAACTGAGGCACGTGCCTGTCAGAGACACAGCAGGAGCACTGCTGAGCTCTGCTGCTCTGAGTTCATGCATTCTTCTAAATTCTTCTCAAACCCTGCCCACTGTACTAACTGTTGGGAACTTAGTCCAAGTTCCTCATTTACCCTCTGCTCACTAGTTATAGGTGTCAGGTCTGAGCTCCCCTGCCTGGGGTTGGACCTCTTAGGACACTGGGAAGAAACCATGAGAAGCTGTGGGTGTGTAAGAATGACTTTTTATTGCAGAATCCAGTGGCCATATAGCCATCAGACAAGACAGTTCTTTATAGCAAAGTCCATACAGGCAGGCAACCATACACTGGCTCATTAACATGTATATCTTTCCCACAAAGAAGTAGCAGCTATTATCTGAGCAGTGGCATGCTGCCTCCTAGACTCACCATCTCACATCATAGCAGTACCTAAGCTCTCTGCCTCAGCAGCTTCTCTAGCCTCTCTGGATCAGCAGCTGCTCCTGTCTCTCCTGCCCAGCACACTGGCTGGTCTCTGTAGCATCACATAGTAACCACCTCTGAGCTCTCTATGAGGTCTTAGTCTTACAGCTCAGCAGTAGCTCTCAGCTCCGTCTGAGCTCTCTAGCCTCTCCTGCACACATAGGAGCTACATTCCCTGTGCCTACCGCCTCTGCTTCTCACACTAACTGGTCAGTAACGTATATTATTCCAGAGACGAAGAAGGCTTCGTGCCAATAGTTACATCAGTCATATTGGGTTACAGAAGGGCACAGTGTACTGTGAGATCGCTGTGGCCTTGGAGCTGTGTATGGTATCGTAGCCTAGGCACAGAGTGGCCTTGGGCAGTCTGGTGTATTGACAACAAGGCCTCTGTGCTTTAACTGGCCTTGACTACCAGGCGCCTCCGGGGCGGTTCCCACAGTGCCCTTGACCGGAATCAAACCTGGACCCTTTGTTTCACAGGCTGACACTCTATCCACTGAGCCAAACCAGCTAGGATGCTAAGACAATGAATGCCATTTTTTAAACAGGGCAATAGAAGTGAAACTTTTATGCTCATAATTATCTTGTTGGTTGTTTTTCCTGAGAAAATTAAATACTGAAAATATCTAATACCTAAACATGACTCAGGGCAAAAATTTACTTGCTTCTGCCTTCCAAAGATTCCTGGGATAGGTACTTTTGTTCTCATTGTACAGATGAGGAACCCAGGGATGAGTGTCATGTTGAGTAATGGAATTAGAATTCATGATATGTAACATCAGTGCATTGCCTTCCCCGCCAGTCAAATTGGCCTTATTCTTTTACTAGAGGCCCGGTGCATGAAATTCATGCAGGGGGTGTGCCCCTCAGCCCGGTCTGCACCCTCTCCAATCCAGGACCCCTTGGGGAATGTCTGACTGCCTCTCGCAATCTGTGACCGCTGGCTCCTAACCGCTTGCCTACCTGCCTGCCTTATCATCCTTAACTCCTCTGCCTGCCTGCCTGATCACCCCTAACCACCTCTGCCTGCCTGCCTGATCACCCCTAACTGCTCCCCTGCTGGCCTGATCACCCGTAACCACCTCTGCCTCACTCCGCACCTGGGACCCAGGATTCCCTCCTCCAGCCAGTCGCAAGCACTCAGAACACAGGCTTCCTTCCCTCTGGCCAGCCACAGGCACCCAGGACCTGGGCCAGCTTCGCTCATGCTGGCTGCAGCCGCAGGGGACCATGGGTGGGCGGCGGCGTCCTGGCTGCAGCCCCAGTCACCGGTGCCTGGGACTGTGGGGCGGGTGGCTTGTGGTTCTCCTGGGTCGCAGCCCCAGCTGCTGGGTGCCCAGGACTGCAGGACATGCGGTTTGTCCCTCTCCTGAACCGGGCTGCAGGTACAGGCACAGATGCTGGTGCCTGGAACTGCAGAGTGTGCGGCTTGTCCCTCTTCTGGGCCACAGCCTGGCTGGTCCTCATTCCTCTCTCATGAGCTCATTTGTGCCTGGCTAGTTTCCATTCTTCTCTCCCCAGTGTTGAGTGTCTTAGTTGTTATGGCATAAGGACATGATGACCATTTGCATATTAGCTCTTTATTATATAGGATATATCTAATATGTGTCTAGGTAATATATATTGTAGAACATGAAAAAATTTAAGAACAAATATTGATGTAGCTGTAACAATACAGACATATAGTAACTCTGCTTCATATACAAGAACTAATATGCATGAGACAAAGAGCAGGTAAGAAAGGTAAAGAGGGTTTTTAGCACAAGAGGAACTGAGGCCAAGGCCAGACTCATGTGTAAGTGCTACATATATTAGATACATTTAGGCTGAGTTTGATCCTGAAATGTGAGTCTATTCGTTTATATCACCGCTATAGTAAATTACAGCCAGATTAGAATATTAAACAACATACATTGATCATCTTGCAGTTCTCCTGGTTAGAAATCTGAAAGAGTCTCACTGTGTTAACATCAAGGTGTCTAGACTGTGTTCCTTTCTGTAGGCTCTTGGTAGGCTCCAGGTCCTTGTCTTTACAAATTTCTCAAGAGAGTGCACCTTCATTAGCTCATGGACCACTTCCTTCACCTTTAAGGCCATCCATGGCAGATTGAGTCCTTCTCCAATTACGTCACTCTGACCTATTTGTCTGTATTCCTTTTTCATGGTGAATTAGATTGGGTCCACCCAGAAGAACCAGAAGAAACTTCCCATGACAAGTTTAATCACATCTACAAGGCTCTTTTTGTCATGAAATGCTATATATTCACAGGTTCCAGAAATTAAGGTATGAATATTTATGTGGGACATTCTTTTGCCTACTACATTGAGAAAGGTCTAAAAATACAGAATAAATACACTGATTTAAGACAAAAAATGTGAGACTGAATGTAAAATAAAACAGAAGAAAAAAAAAAAGACCTGGCTATATGTTGTCTACAAGAAACCTACATTTTTAACAAAAGACTCAGGTTAAAAGTAAAGGGACAGAAAAAGATACACTGTGTTAACACTAATCCCAAGAAAACTGGAATAGTGATACCAATTTCACAGAAAATAGACCTCACAACAAGGAAAATTATCCTACCTAATAAAATAGTAATATTCAAATTGACCGCACCTTCGCTACACCCAAGCCACGCCCACCATCCAAAGCCACGCCCACCAGCCAATCAGGGCGAGTATGCAAATTACCCAACAAAGATGGCGGTTAATTTGCATACGCTGAGGGAGGGAGGAGTGAAGGCAACCTAGAAGGAAGACCTAGGAAAAGAGGAAAGCAAGATGGCTGCCAGAGGGAAAGCCTGGGCGGGGCAGGGCGGGGCAGGGCAGAGTGGGGTGGAGTGGGGTAGAGTGGGGCAGGTGGCAGCGGCGCGTGGGTGCAGGCGCGGCGGCCGCAACAGCGGCAGCAGCGGCAGCGCATGCGGCCACAGTGGCCGCTTGCAGGATTTTTCCTGCAAATGGGCTATTAGTCAGGAATAAAGAGTTGTCACTTTTCCAAGAAGACATACAAAGTTAAACATGTATGTCTCTAATAGAGCATCTCATGTATTCATGAGACAAAACCTGACAGACCTTCAAGGAGAAATAGACAGAACCAATATTATAGTTAGTGACTATCAGTTGGGCACTATCAGTTCCTTGTAGTTCAAGTAGGCAGAAAATCATTAAAGATATTGTTGACCTGAATATCACTCTTAATCCACTTATCTAATAGATATCATTAGAATATTTTCTTTATCAACAGCAGAATACACATTATTCTCAACCTCAAGTAAAACATTCAGCATGATAGATGACATTCTAGGCTATAAAACAATATCTAAAAACTTTTAAAAATATAAATAATTTAAAGAATGTTATAAATCCACAATAGAAATTAACAACAACAAAAAAAAACCAATAGCAGAAATATAGTTGCAAAATCCTCAATATTTATTGATTAAACATCCATTTTTAAGTAACATATAGGTAAGAGAAGTCTCAAGAAAAATTATAAAAAAAAACATTTTGCAGCAAATAAAAATTTAAATACAACTTATCAAAACACATGGGATGCAGCAAAATTAATATTCAGATGAAATATATAGCATTAGGAAAGAAAATGATCATATATTGTAATAATATAAACCTTAACCTAAGAAAATAGAGAAAGAAAAGTAATTTAAGCCTAAGGAAAGAAAAAAAAAAGAATACTAAAAATGAAAGCAAAATGAATAATTTTGAAAACGGAAAAACAATAGAGAGAATCAATGAACAAAAAGCTCATTCTTTGAAATGATCGGTGAAACTGATAAAAACCTAGTCAGGCTGAGTAATGATCGGTTCTTACAGTTTCCTATACCACCACTCGACATTGGCTGGGCCAATCTTTAGCTAGGCCTCTCTTCCCCCCAAGGCTCCTGAGCATGGGCTTGTCCCAGGTCTGAGCAAGCAGCAACACACTGAACATCCTCCTTAACACTCAGCCTGAGAATCAACTGATCACAATCAGAAAGAAACATTGCCTGTCAGACCACCATAACGATTCTTTCTGTTAATTCTCACTCAATTTCCCCTCAAAAGTGATCGCTATTCCTACTTACTGTTCCTTAAGAAAGGACAGCTTTTTGTTCTTGTTTGATTTTGAGAGGCTCGTAAATCCTGCATTTGCTGTGTCCTCCTATTGCAATCTTTTCAATGCAATCTCTCCTTAATTAAGCCTACATTTATTATTTGGCACCATGAAAACAGAGAAAAGATACCAATTACCAATATCAGAAATGAGAAGGGTCATCAAAACTGAGCCCATGTGAATTAAAATAATAATAAAATATAATAAAAGAATACTATGAACTATGAACAACAAATGCCCACAAATTTGATAAATGAAATGGACTAATTCCTTGGAAGATGCAAATTATCAAAAGCCACACAAGGAGTAATGAGTAGTCTAAATAGGCTTGAATATATTAAATAAATTAAATCAAATCTTTCTAACCTTCCAAATAAGTAAAAAGGAAGAAGGAACTGTCCAGGTAGTGGACATACATAAACCAGGATCCTGATGTCAATATAAGAAACAGTCAAACCTGTAGAGAATTTTTATGAGTTTACTAGAGGCCTGGTACACGAAAATTTGTGCACTCAGGGGGAGGGTCCCTCAGCCTGGCCTGTGCCCTCTGCCAGCCCCGGAGCCCTTGGGAGATGTCCGAGGGGGAGCAGGCCTAAACCACAGTCAGACATCCTTAGTGAGGCTCCCTCTACCACCGCTGCACTTGCAGCCATTAGCCAGCTTGTGGCTGAGTGGAGCTCCCCCTGTGGGAGTGCACTGACACCAGGGGGCAGTTTCTTCATTGAGCGTCTGCCCCCTGGTGGTCAGTGTGTGTCATAGTGACCAGTCATTCCTGGTTATTCCACCATTAGGGTCAATTTGCATATGACCCTTTTATTATATAGGATTTGAACCGAACTGACGACAATTGCTGAGAAGCGAAACCTCAACTGATTGAGAAAATGCTTCGGAAAAATGGCAGTTCTGCACCCTGCTTTATACATTACAATCAAAAGAGAAGGCATAAGTGATACTTGAAATTCATTGGTGATAGATTAATGAGGTGGGAGAAAGCAAAATGGGGAAACCTCTGGGATTGGATGAAAAGTGAAATGATCGACACTTATTTCTTTTACAAAGGTGGGTACAGGATAGTTAACAGTCAGCAATTAACATGATAACAATGACATTGAGGGGATTTGTGCTTTTCACTCTGATACAATATCCCTTGTCCATGCTTTGAGGGGTCCAGAAAAAGGGAAATTACTTTGTTTGTACAAAGGCATGTTTATCAGGTATGTTGTCCTAGATATACAAAGACAATAGACAGGCTCAATTAAGGAGAATATTGACCTTTGTCAGGGAAGATTCTAACCTAGGACATGCTACCTGCCATGACTGCTTTTAGTTAAAAAGTTTTAGTTTCAGGCCATCCTTTGTGGTTACCATAGTTGTCTGGGGTGTAAGGCTGCCACATAGGCCTCCCCTGTGCTTGTCAGGTTCAGTATGTGGCCCCTTTTTGTCCACACTGAGGTGGAGATTAACAAAGTGTTAACAGAAAAGGTGTAAAGTGCTTTCTGGTTAGCACAGAGCAGAGAAACACTTAGGAAAGTTTCTGTTTGCTAGCAGATGCCAGTAGGCTATTCCTCCCCACTGAGACATGGAATTATAGGCCAGGGGTCTCCAGGGGACACGTCACACTCATCAGCATGAGAAGTTACTCCAGAGAACCAGCTTCCCTTGATTTGTCTGCCTACTTCTTGGCAGACTGGGGAGACAGAGCTGGAAACCATTTGTTCACCAACTCTGACATCTGAGCTTCAGCGGGACTCTGTTATTGGTGGGGTGTCCTCTGCATCCCCACTTGTTACCTGTGGAAGTGGAGTTCTAGCAATACCACAAGGAAAGGACCTTCCTGAGATTTGCATGAGAGGATGGGTGATATTTATTTGTGTGGAATTAAACCCCTGGCTTCCCAATGTCCCATTTCCCTGTCTTACAGTGGAAGGAGCCCAGCCTGTCTTCAGCAGTGCTAGAACCAAGGCCACTGCCCAGAGTCTCCGCTCCATATTAAAGCACAGTCTGGCCCAGCATCTGGACAGCTTAGCTTGTGTTCCCAGCTGCAGTCCATTGCGTGTGGTGTCTGCATGGCCTTAAGCAGAGATAAAAATAAAAATGATGAGAGTAGGGATATAGATAGGTTAGTACCACCTCAACATGCTCAATTTGAAAATATTTTAGGACTTTGAAAATGCAACTTTTGGGACTAAAAAAACAATACCACTTGTGCTTTAGTGGTTTCTAAGTTCTTCTGGCTGAGCTTATCTATCTATCTATCTTTCTATCTATCTATCATCTATCTAACCCTAAGTGACCCTTATAACCCGATGACTGGATGGTAGCTATGATGCACACTGACCACCAGCAGGCAGACACTCAATGCAGGAGCTTCCCCCTGGTAGTCAGTGCACTCCCACAGCCACCGTCCTGCACGTGGCCAACCTCCTGAGGTCCCTCCCCTTGGCTGGCCGGCCTCTATTGGGACTGGGCAAGATGGCCTTGATCAGCTCCAATGGCAGGCCAGGCTGAGTGACCCCACCTATGCACGAATTCATGCACTGGGCCTCTAGTTATTAAATTAAAAGAGGAAGATCAACAGAAGAAAGCCAAAGTTTAATGCGTGTGCATAGGGCATTCACATAGGCACGAACATTCCAAAGATGGCGAGGCAACATGGGGTAATGAGACATTTTTTGACAAATGAGAAGGCAGTGGTGCTTCAGGGGTGAGGGTGGGCTGTTTACAGGTAACTGAGGAAGAGCAGGACACATAAGGCAGGGAAATCAGTGGGACACAGGTGCTACCTAGGTAGCAGGCACCTGCCTGAAGCCCTCTATTTACCACACTTCATTCTAATTAGGCTAAGGCATCCACCTTATATCTCCTTCCTGAAGCAGTTTTCTCTGTCAGAATCTCTTAGGCAGGAAAGGGGTCAAGTTTCTTTCTGACTTCTGTTTCTTAATAAACAGCTTAAAATCAACACACCAAAAGGGCAGTGTCAGAATTTTAGTCCCTTCACAACTATGAGGTAGGCAGAATTTTAAGAATTACCATTCCCTGCCACTGTCCTGTTATTCAATGAAAACATCTAGGCATTGCTGTGAGGGAACTTTGAAGCTATAATTAAGATTCAAATCAGTTGAAAAAAAAAAAAGAGAGAAGATGGCAGCATAGGTAAACACCTGAACTTGCTGCCTCACACAACCACATCAAAACTACAACTAAAACACAAAATGGATATCATCCACAACCATGGGAAGGCTGGCTGAATGGAAGTGATACAAATAGAAGGAAAGAGAAAAGCACACTGAGACTGGGAGGAGGTGCAGAGGTGTGGAAGTGAGGAGGTATGGAGGTGCGTGCAGAAATGGGCTGGCAACTGGGTACACTGTTGTCTTTTTCAATCGGGAGGAGATACAAGCTCCCGACTACTCTGAACTCCAGTTCCAGGCAAGACTCTGGGGACCCAGACTCACAAGGGGAGAAACTGGACTGTCTGGCAGCAGGCTGAAACATGAGGGCGGCTTTCTCTCAGAGGTGCTTGCAGCAATCATTGGTCCTGCACAGTGCTGTGGGACACAGAGACCCAGGGAACTCTTCGGGGCAGGGCTGATGGGAAGCCATTGCTGTTTGCTCCACCCTGGTGATTCCCTGAGATCCCACTGCACCCAAGTTACAACCCCACCCAAGCTGTGTGCAGAGGCTTTTTCATATGAATGGTCTGGCCTTTTTGCAATCTAAAACCTAACAAACTGCAACTGGGTCAGAGAGCCCCAGAACTTCCAAAAGAAGGTCCAAGGCTCAACAGAAGCTTGCATTGCTTCACAGCTGGGACTTATCTGGGCACCTCCAAACCCCAAACAAAGAGGAGGAATCTGCAGATCTCTCTGTAGCTCCTGCTAGGTGGCCTCAGGAAGTGGCTGACTTTGCACCAACTTGGAGAACCAAGAGCCAGTGTACCCAGTGGTCAGAGTGAGACCATCCAGATTACAACTCTTCACATCTATAAGAGACACACAGGGGGGCAGACTCAGTGAGCTTCAAAGCCACAGTGAAGCAAGTCCTGCCCCATAAGGGTGTCCCCAGCACAGAAGTTCTCCCATTGTAGGCACAACTGGTCCTCATAGCCAATTGGCCTGGAGGTCAATTCCTCCCAGTGATACCAACAGAAATCTATGCTTAACTACAACAAGACTGTGCACACAGCCCACAAATGAGTGCACCAAGAGTGTCCACATCAGGTAATTAGGGAGGCTGAGCCACTGGGCCATATAGGACACTTAGCACACAAAGCCACTCTATCAACACAGGGAAGTAGCCAAAATGCGGAGACAAAGAAAAAGGTCACGAATGAAAGAAATGGAGGAAAGCAAACTACTGGATATAGAGTTCAAAACTATGGTTATAAAGTTACTCAAGAATCTTCTAGAAACCTCCAAGAAATTTAGTGAGACCCTCAAGGATATGAAAAAAGACTAATTAGAAATTAAGCATACACTGACTGAAATAAAGAATAATATACAGAGATCCAGCAGCAGACTAGATCCCAAGAATCAAGTCAAAGATTTGAAATACGAAGAAACAAAAAACACCCAACTGGAAAAGAAAAAAGAATCCAAAAATATGAAGATAGTGTAAGAAGCCTCTGGGACAACTTCAAGCGTACCAACATCAGAATTATGGGGGTGCCAGAAGAAGAGAGAGCAAGATATTGAAAACCTATTTGAAGAAGTAATGACAGAAAACTTCCCCTACCTGGTGAAAGAAATAGACTTACAAGTCCAGGAAGCACAGAGAACCCCAAACAAAAATCCAGAGAGGACCACACCAAGACACATCATAATTAAAATGCCAAAGGCAAAAGACAAAGAGAGAATATTAAAAGCAGCAAGAAAAAATGTTAGTTATCTATAAGGAATTACCCATACGAGTGTCAGCTGATTTCTCAACAGAAACTATGCAGGCCAGAAGGGAGTGAGTGGCAAGAAATATTCAAAGTGATGAATAGCAAGAACCTACAACTAAGACTACTCCACCCAGCAAAGCTATCATTTAGAATTGAAGTTCAGATAAAAAGCTTCACAGATAAGAAAAAGCTAAAGGAGTTCATCACCACCAAACCAGTACTTTATGAAATGCTGAAGGGTATTCTTTAAGAAGAGGAAGAAGAAGAAAAAGGTAAAGATAAAAATTATGAACAATAAGGTGACAACAAATACATGTCTATCAACAAGTGAATCTAAAAATCAAGTGAATAAAAAATCTGATGATCAGAATAAACTGGTAAATATAATAGAATCAGGGGCATAGAAAGGCAGTGGACTGACAATTCTTGGAGGGAAGGGGGTGTAGGGAGTTGGGAAGAGACTGGACAAAAATTGTGCACCTATGGATGAGGACAGTGTGGGGGGGGGTAAGGAGCGGGGATGGGGTGGGAACAGGGTGGAGGGGAGATATGGGGGGAAAAAAGAGGAACAACTGTAATCATCTGAACAATAAAGATTTATTTAAAAAAAGATTAAAATCAGTTGATCTTAAAGATTTGTAGATTAGGCAGGTAAACCTGAGCTAGTCACTGTTAGGGTCACCGAAGGAGGAACACAGGAGGCCGAAAGGGGTGAAGAATTATGGATTTATTAGGTCAAATGGAAAACCAGGTGGGCGAGCCCCAACATGGCGCCAGCCCCTAGGGATGGGGAGTCAGAGATTTTAAAGGACTCTAGGTGGGCTTTTTCTGGGTGGAGAATTCTCTGTGCAGGTCTGGATCCTGGGAAGGTCCAGAGGGGAAGGATAATAGTCTTAGCAAGTGGAATGTGGTCTAAGTGAAAGGGAACACCCCTTGTGAAGTGGCCTAAAGGTCAGTTCCAGGTGAGGGGGGTTGGACTCAATCATTTGATCAGAACTAACAGTCACATCAGCCATTTAAAAGCAGAAGGCAGCAGCAGAAGGTGAAGTCAGAGAAAATAGAATCACAAGAACTGTGTTATTGCTGCTTTAAACATGGAGAAGACGATGCAGGTGTCCTCCAGGAGCAGAGTGACCCTTCCACCAAGAAAATGAGGATCTCGGTCCTACAAACACAAAGAAATGCAGCTGTCAGCACCCAGATGCAGCTGGGAAATGGATCCCTCCAGCTCTCCAATGAGTGCTCAGCCGCTAACACCTCGATTCCTGCTTTGTTAAGCCGAACAGAGGCCAGTGGAGCCCACCTGGACTGACCCACAGAAACAGATTCTAGAGGTCTGATTTAAGCTGCTACAGTTCGGGTAATTTGTTATGCAGTAATAAAAAAAACACAAAACCCTAATACAATTTTTTCTCATGTTCATGCATAATTCTAGATAATTTTTATGTATTCAAGTAATTATTATATGTGTCAGTAATAGACCCTAAGATCATTGTTATATTTGAAAGATATTCAGAAAATCTACTTTCATTTATCTTAATTAATTGAACTAATAAATTTCTGTGTCGTATAAAAGGTGTAGTAACTTCATTAATATGTAGCAGAACCTTTTTGAGTCACTCAGCTATTCTGAAAGACCGCCTCCCCACATTCTTACCAGACCTCTTGGTCTGGTCATGTTTTTATTTTTAAACATTCTTTTCCAAGACTGCTAGGAATTTACATCTCTTAGACACTGTTAAACTAACCAGTTCTGCTGGACCCACACTGAAGGGCACCTGGTGCTTTATTCAGGGTATTGCAATAGAAATAATTTTCCAGACAGTGTCACCCAGATATGATGAGTGAAAAGCTTAGAGGGTTTGTTGTGGCAGGCATTGTAATCCTGTGGAAACATACATTCTGATGGATAGAATAGTTAACTCAAAGAATGGATTAAAGGGAGAGGATTCGTTTCTTGTTATTAGCAAATCAAAAGGACAGTGTACATTAAAAAATAAATAAATAAAGTTTGCCACAAACTAAAGTTACACCATTTCATTTAGGGGCTTTGAAAATTGCCAGAAAAAGCAAAAGATTTATGCGATCCACTGGCCTTGATGAGCTGGCTGGCCGGCTGGGCTCCCTTCCCCGGGCCCAGATGGGCAGGCGGGCTGTCCTGAGGAGGCAAGGAGGGGAGCGCTGGGCAGGCAAGTGGGTGGGCGACAACCCCCGAACTTCTGCACCGGCCCCCACTGCACACGGAAGAGCACACAGTCGGATTTGGCCTTCTTCAGGGTCTTGAGAGATCCGGCCAGATGCCAGAAGTGGGTGGAAAACTGTAGGAGAGCAGACTTAGAAGATAAAACACCTGATCAACTAAATAAACATTATCAATTATGTGCCAAACACTTTGAAAGCTCTATGATCTGTAGAATTATACATTTTGCAGAGGCACCAGAAAACTAAAGAATGATTGGGTTATTTATTTCTCAAAAGTATTTGAAGCAGATACTTGTGAAGTCATTGGGAGAATCCTTATATGGCAGTTCTTCGAGATAATGCAATACTAACAATATTTGATCTTACCAGTCATGTGAACAATCCACATGATAGACACAGAAAACAAATAAAAGAATTGAGTGAAGATGAAACCAGGACACCGAAACAGAAAAAAATGACGACACTTCTGAACAGGAACAAAAACGTAAAGAAATCAACAACAGCCAGGCTCAGAACTCCAATGCAGAAGGGGGTGAAGGACAGGATGAAGACATTTTACCTTGAACTCTTGAAGAGAAGGAAAACAAAGAATACTTAAAATCTTTATTTGAAATTTTGATTCTTATGGGAAAACAAAACATACCTCTAGAGTCTAGAGTCTAGATGGACATGAAGATGATGAAATCCCAGGAGGTCTCTTTACTCCTGATGACTTTCAGGCGGGCACTGTTGGAGTGCCGGATGCATTCTGGGGAAGAGGTTCTGAGAAAGCGCTTTGTGTCCACATTGTTCTGTTCAAAAGCACGGCAGAAGCAGACGCTGGAGATCTGTGAGGGCTGCATTCGGGCAGGAACGCTCAGGGAAGTGAGAAACTCTCACTTCTTTTCGATTATCACTGATGACGTAGTGGACATAGCAGGAGAAGAGCACCTGCCCGTGTTGGTGAGGTTTGTTGACAAAGCTCATAACCTGAGAGAGGAGTTTGTGGGTTTCCTGCCTTATGAAGCTGATGCCGAAATTTTGGCTATGAAATGTCACACTACGATACCTGAGAAGTGGGGATTAAACATGGAATATTGTCGTGGCCAGGTTTACATTGTGTCCCATGGATTTTCTTCCAAAATGAAAGTTGTTGCTTCTAGACTTTTGGAGACATATCCCTCCTCAAGCTGTCCACACACTCTGCTCTTCCTGTGCCTGAAATATGTGGTTGGCAAAATCGGTGCCTGTTATGGGAGCTTCTGTTGAGTTAGGAACAATTGAGGAAATTTGTTCTTTTTTCTATCAATCACCACAACTGCTTTTAGAGCTTGATCGTGTAATTTCTGTCTCCTTTCAGAACAATGAAGACAGGGGTAAAGAACTGAAGGAAATTTGCCATTGAAAGTGGACAGGCAGGGCAGGCAGGCCGGCATGATGCTTTGGAAATTGTAGTGGAGCTCCTACAAGCACTTGTTTTCTGTGTAGATGGTATGTATACAGAAGGACACACACAGTAGATGGAGTAACTGTATAGCGGGCCGAGCATTCGCACTCTGTAGTGCGGCAACAGATTTTGATTTTGTCGTTACCATTGTCGTTCTTAAAAATGTTCTATCTTTTACAAGAGCCTCTGGGAAAAGCCTCCAGGGTCAGACCTCTGATGTCTTCTTTGCAGCCAGTAGCTCGACTGTGGTGCTGCATTCGGTACATGAAGTGATAGAAAATATTGAAGTTTATCATGAATTTTGGTTTGAAGAAGCCACCAATTTGGAAACCAAACTTGATATTCAGATGAAATTTAGCTCCTGGGAATTCCACGGAGCTCAGCAAGGGAACCCGGGTTCTCAGTTGACCTCTGAGGGTTACTAGAAAGAAGCTCTAAGTGTTCCAACAGTGGAACACATTATCCAGGAACTGAAAGAGAGAGTCTCAGAACAGCACCTCAAAGCTCTTAAATGCTGATCTCTGGTCCCTCTGTCATGGGATGGCTCCAATTCAATACACCAGAGGAGCACCATGCTGACATGTATAGACGCGACTTACCCAGTCCTGATGCACTCTCAGCTGAGCTGCATTGTTGGAGACTCAAGTGGAAACCAAGAGGAGAAGATATAGAGCTTCCATCCACCATTTATGAACCCTCCATCTGCCAGACATCAAGTTTTTTCCTAATGTTTATGCATCGCTAAAGGTCCCACGTACTCTCCCCTTGATGAAGGTTGAAAACGAACGCTATGAAAATGGGCGAAAGCATCTCAAAGCATACCTGAGGAACACTTTGACAGGCCAAAGGTCAAGTAACTTAGCTTTGCTTAACGTAAATTTTTATATAAAACATGATTTGGATTTAAGGGTGGACACATATATCAAACTCTATACAACTAAGTCAGAGCTTCCTACAGATAATTCCAAAAGTGTCAAAAATACCCGAGAGACTTTTAAAATGTGTTTTCTCTTTTATTTGATATTGAAAAAAATCTAAGAAATTTGAAAACAGAGAAGAGCTGTAAGATACATATAGGCCACTTAATAACTGGATAGCTTGAGTACATTAGCCATTAATAGTCTGTCTGTTTAAATGGCCCCTGCTTGAACTCTCATGCTTTGGAGAACTGACTGTTCTTCCAGAGGGTGGCATTGAAAGGGCCATGTTGCACATCTGCGTGATCTCTGCTAATGGCACTTGGACTTGTTTTAGTGAAGTCATTGTAGACATAACATTTATTATCACTGTGGATCCAGTTGTTGGGTATTGAGTTATCAGTTCTTTGAAGAAATAAATTTTGAGAAGGTGTGGGAGGAATATGTTTCATAAAACTTTACAATGAAGCTCATGACTAACCTTTGTATAGCAGGAGTTTTAAGTATACTATTAAAAATCTGTAATGGACAGTTAAATTGCCAGATAGTGAAAGAAATGTGAGCTTGCCAAACAAGGATTTCAGTGTAGATTTTGTCTTTATTCAATGATCTTAAACAAGTTACTGTTAAACATTGAAGGAAGAACACGACATTGTTCCACATCTGGGTGTTGCTATTTTCATTCCTTTGTTGAGCCTATCTACACTAACAAAAGAGTAACATGCTAATTGACCATACCTTCATGATGCCCACCAGCCAATCAGGAGTGAGTATGCAAATTAACCCAACAAAGATGACGCAGGTGTTTCGCACCACCCCAGCCACTCCGGGCCTCTGGGCAGCATGGGAAGGCAGAAAGGCAGCTCTGGCCAGAGCAAAAGTGGTGCCAGTAGCCAGGGAAAGGAATGCCCATTCTTGCACAAATCTCCGTGAATCGGGCCTCTAGTATTTTCATAAGCTTTTTAGCAAGTATATGTTGAACACTTCTGTTTCATGGTCAAGACAGGATCAGAGGCCATGGATACTGACAACACGTTGGTCTGTTTTATTCTGTCTTTTTCCATGATTATATCTACTGCCTCATCTTGATTTATAAGCAAAACCTAGACAACCTACAAAATTGTGTTTTGTGGTTTATCTAGGAATAATACAGAAAATACTGTTATTTTTGGTGAAGAAAGTCAATTTTGTACAGTTTATTTCAACATAAATAAAATGTCAATTTGTTAAAAAAAAAAGAAAGAAAATTGCCAGAAAAAATCACCTTGGCTTTATATAAAGTGCAACTTCTAGTCATATCATATCAGAACTATAGACCCTTTCCCAGAAAATACTGATGTGGGCTCTTGGTTGGCAACTTTGGTTCTTGAGTTGGGCTAAGGAAGAATTCAGAACCAAGAACTCGAGTGCAAGATAAAGTTCATTCAGGGAGCAAGATGAAAGTACACTAAAGAAAGAAGAGACTGGGCTGCTCAAATGGCTGCCTTGGCCTTGTAAGAGGCAAGTCTCAGAGGCAGCAGAAGGGAGCCAGCTGGGCTGTGTGGACTCAGAGAACAAGTTACGGATACACACGAAGGGTCCTTCGAGCTTAGGAGAAAGAAAGCAAAGCATAGGCACCTAAGGAAAGAAGAAGGGGAAAGACCTGGGCATGGGAGAGCGAGCATGTAGTGTGTCCTTTGCCTTAAGGGCTTGTATCTGTTTTCTAAAGGCAGGAGTTTAAGGAGGGCTCAGGGGAGCGTCTCAATAGAATATTCTTCAGCTTTCCAGGTGTGTCCTTTCTGTGTCCTGGTCTCCACTGGTTGGTAAGTGCTAGTTCCGATGCCATAGGGAAGCTTCATCTGGTTTTACTGCTTTTCTGTTCCTGGAGCTGAAACACAACTGAGGCCTAGATGTTATCTTTAGTTTGACCAAGACTCTGTCTCTGTGGTCAGTGAACCCTAGGTTTGGTTCCTAAGATTACTTGATATGATCAGAACCTCATTGTCCTAAGGGTTTAATGATTAAAGGAGTGATTGTGTAAGGGAGAAGTAGGCAGGTGAGTCAGGGTGCAGTTTTAATCAGCTATCTGTCTCAGTTTCCCTGTGCTACTTGCCCCAAATTTTCCTGTCTAACTATTCTGCCTCACTGCTACTCCAAATATCCCCTGTTTTGTTTTTTTTTGTTGTTGTTTTTTATTACCATAATTCAGTTTCCTTCCCTGGACCAGAACCCATTTAGGTTGGGTTTCTAAAAGATGCAAAGCTGAAGATACCTAATCAAATGAACAGTCTACAATCCTAAATTCCTATGCATTGTCTTAATCTGGTAGGCATGGCTGGGCCATAAACCAAATTCTGTCTTTTTAACTTCTCTCTGTGAAAGCCTAGAGCTGATACCATTGTAATAACCTAGTTATTAATTAACAGAAAAGAAATAAAGGAAGACCAGGTAGTAGGCATGCCAGTTATACAGCTGTGCCAGGAAGCTGCAGTTTAACACCCTGCAGGACTGTTCCCCGAAGATCACTGGGGAAGGGACTAGACAATAGACACATGCCTAGGAAGGTCTAGGTGACATGGGAAGGTGCTTGTCAGTCACACCTGGCAACAGGACATAGGCCAGAGTAGGCATGTAGGCATGGCCACAGCAATTTGTTAGACTCCTGAACAAAGGGAATTCCCTTTCTGGGGCCTCTTGCACACTGGCTCTCTTATTGCAGAAGGCATGCTCCCCTGCACTCACCCACTGGCCCACAGCCATGTGGACCCCACACAGTGGACTGATGGATGAAACTAGCCTGATGCTACATGGGACCCAGCTGCTCATGGAACGGAAACTCTGCAAGCTGGCTTTGCTTCTAGCTCTGCTGGACCCTGAGCTGCACCTTTTCCAGGAAAATGGGGCTCTGGAAACCAAGGGATGTAACTTTCTGTGAATAAAAAGCACTTACTCTTCTGTGCAAATCAGAATATTCTTTTTCTCCAGATATTGCAGAAACCAGACCCGCAGCTCCCAATGGGGAAAAGGATACCTAACTCCCAATAGCAAAAGAGGAATCCCATCTGTGCAATTCTCTGATAGGAGAGCCAGAGTAACTACCCCCTTTTACCCTTGTTTCCCTGGCACATCAAGGGTCCTCTCATTTCCCCTAACCCGAAGCTCTCCAGAAACACATGACATGCTCAGCCTAACGCCATCCAGAGGAGAAGAAAAAAGGTGAGACCATGTCTTCCACAATTGTCACCATCACCATTCCCCCAAGTACTGCCAACTTCACATCTGCTAAACTTATTAATTATTCTTGTCTTCAGGGAAAGATTTTATAAGATACTTGGCACAGGATTGGAATGTAATATAATTTTGTTGGATTAATGTATTTCTCTATCTCTTATTAACCTTTTCATGTCAAAGGACAAAAATTCTGCCACCCTGAAGCTGCTTTTTGGGATATTGATTTCAAGCTGTTTATTAAGAAACAAGAGTCAGAAAGAACCTTTGACCCTCCCCTCCTTTCCTGCCCAAGAGATTCAGACAGAGACACCTGCATCAGGAAGGAAATCTTAGGATGAGGCCACACCCTAATTTGAATTAAGTGTGGTAAACAGGAGGGCTTTAGGCAGTGTCTCTTAGCTAGATACCCACTGTGTCCCATTGTTTCTGAGCTGCCTGGCAAGGGTTTTTATGACTTTTGTTTTCCTTTCTACTCTTCCACAACTACCTGTAAATCACTCATTCTCACTCCTGAAAACTAGATCCCACTCTCCTCTCTTTCTCTTTTGTTCCTAATGTCCTATATATCCAATGTTTCCTCACTCTCTTTGGAATTGTTATGGATTTATTATGCCTATGTGAATTCCCCAATGCACCTGAATTAAAACATTTTATTTTCCCCTGTTAATCTGTCTCTGAAAATGTGGTTATTGACACAGCCAGAATAACTTAGAAGATGGGAGGAAAAGTATTAATTTTTGTTTTAGCCCACACACCTCCTCACTGCCGCCAGGATGATGAAGTGGCCACACTCTGCTGTCATCGGTAAGCTTCCCAAAGGCAAAGGGAGCTCTGGGGAAGATTTCGCACTGTTGACCTATTACGTACTCATGTTCAGAAGTGATGCTCATCAATTTTTATCACAAATAATTGGTCAGAACTGATCTTAGAGACACACTCACATACAAGAAAACAGGAAGTTTAGTTAGTATCATGCGCTGGATAGATTTGATTAACATCTTGAGTATTATATCCTCTAATAAGAATAAGATATCAGGCATACCTAGTTTGATGTAAGTCCAGTTTACTAACAGGACAGATAAGTATGATCACAGCATATTTTCTGATTCTCAGATTGGTGTTTCTGCTCTATCCCTGTCCAGTTCACATCTAGACCTAGGCCTATGATGATAACAGCAGGGGCTGGAAATAAAAGTTAATGAACGCTTTACAAAAATGTTTAATTTGTAAATAACTTCTATTTCATCCTTCTTCTAAAAAATGTCTCCAGAGTTGGGAGAGGCAATTGTCTCCCTTCCCAACAGAATCCATCAGAGGATTGTCATCTCTAGGGCTCCATGGAACTAATTTTATTTTTGTCACCCTGTATTTTCTTAAAGAGGGTGCACAAAGTTTTATAAATTTCAGGGCTTCCAAAACATATCTTTCCTTGCCAATGCAGATATGTCTGCTTGGAAATTTTATTCCAGAAGTGCAATAATGGTGAGAGCAAGTGAGCTGCCTCTGAAGGCACAAACCGCAGTGAGTCTTTGTACACTGGAAAGGGGAAAGTATCAATTGTTGGTTTACCTTTAGTAAGTAACTAAATATGCATCTCTATGAGATAAACATAATTGAATTTATAGCAATTTAATTAAATTCAGTAAAAAGGTTTGTTTCTGATAAACACTGTGATTATAAGGAACATATATATATATATACACTAGTGGCCTGGTGCACAAAATTCGTGCAAGGGGCGGGGGTGTTCCACAGCTCAGCCTGCACCCTCTTCAATATGGGACCCCTCGAAGGATGTCCTACTGCCGGTTTACAGGGATCGGGCCTAAACTGGCAGTCGGACATCCCTCTCACAATCCGGGACTGCTGGCTCCAGCCGCTCACCTGCCTGCCTGCCTGCCTGATTGCCCCTAACCACTCTGCCTGCTGGCCTGCTTGCCCCCAACTGTCCCCCCCCCACTGTCCTGACCACCTCCAACTGACCCCCACTGATGGCCTGCTCATCCCCATCTGGCCCCCCTGCTGGTCTGCTTATCCCCAATGGCCCCTGCCATCCCATCCTAACCTGATCACCCCCCGGTGACCCAAGGTCCCAGCCCCTCCTTTTTTTCTTTTTCTTTTTTTTTTTTTCCAGCGCCTCCTTGAGCAGAGGCCAGGGTCGGCTGGAAGCAAGTATCTAGGATTTATTTATCTTCTATAATTGAAACTTTGTAGCCTTTAGCGGAGGCCAGAGCCGGCCAGAGCAGGTGGGAAGCTTGGCTTCCTCCATTGCTGGGGCAAACCAAGCCTCCAGCTTGCTCCAGCTCCATGGCCGGCCGCCATCTTGGTTGGGTTAATTTGCGTACTCACTTCTGATTGGCTAGTGGGTGTGGCTTGGTGTAGTGGAGTGATGATTAATTTGCATGTTTCTCTTTTATTAGTTTAGATTCCAAAAATATATTTAAATCAAAAAGGTCAGATATGATGTATTCTAAGGTAATTAAGTTATTGTTTTATTTCTCAAAAAAAGGGAAGTAATATCTCTAGGGACATCTGAAAAGATTTCCAGGGACCTCTGGAGGGTGAGAAGAAAGTTCAGACACTGCAGGAACCATGGAAAGAAGATGCCATCCTGTTCAGGATGTTGGTGGGGTGGGGTTGGAAGCATGTCCGACCTCCTAAGTTTGGGAAATGGGTAATCCAGATATAGGCCATGGCAACTCGATCAACCTGGATATTACATAAGTCAGAAGCCACGCCTGTCCCCCAACTACTTTCTCTTCTTGTCAGTTTCTAATAGAACCTATCTACTTCAAACACACAGGCCAACTTCATGCATGAGTGTTTATTTGACATATCCTTTGTAGGACGCATGCTGTGGGTGCGATAGAAATGCGTTTGCTGTGGTTCTCATGCTAAGCAATTTAGATTTTTAAAATCCTCACGTATATTCATTTACTTAATTTACACATCTTCCTGTGAGTTTCATATTAGAAAAATATCTAATATTTTAAAGAGAATGTTGCACTTCCCTGAACATGGGCTATAGGTAGACCAAAAATTGGATATTCAGTTTGCTTCTTAACTGGCAGTATAGTCTTAGGCAATTTATTTAACTTGTCTCTGCCCAGTTTGTTTAATTTCTAAAAAGGACACTAACTCTATATATCATAAGCTTGCTGGAAATATTAACTGAAATTATGTATGCAAAGCACTTAGCACTATTACTGACACCTATGATACGTTTAATAAATGGAAGATCAACATCACTACTGTGATGAACATAAAACATTTTTGAGGAACAGATTTTACTTTGCACACCATTCCATTTGTGAGTCCTTCCCTTCATCTGATTTTACACTCAAATTGATATAAAGTAGGCACTGCAAAGGTATGTGAACTCTCTTAGACATAAGCTCTTCATAAACTGTTCATTTTCCCTCCAAATCGTGTGAGGGTGTGTCTTCCAAGACCAACAGGGATACAGGCTTAGTGGTCAGTGCAGCTTTTGGATTCTTCTGCAATGGGTTAAAAGTAAGTGAGAATCTTGCTATGTTTTTCCTGGCCCAGGTCTCGTAATAGGAGTGCCGACTAAGAGATGAATAGTGTCAACTCTAGAGTAATTATGGCCGGTATTAGTGTTAATGGAGAATCAACCATACTCTTATACAGGGTTCCTTTTTGTCAGTTTATTGAATTAGAGCATAAAAGAGTCTATAATAACTTCAAATATAATGAAGGTCCAAACACAAAATTATTTAACACTGTTATCAAAATAAAAGTCTGAAGCTCATTTAGATTGTTTTCTTTTATCTCATTCCAATCTACAAAAACATGTGCTGACTAATCAATCCTTTCTGAAGTCACCATCATTATCAAACACTAGAGGCCCGATGCATGTAATTTGTGCAAGGGGCTCGGCACTCACAGCCCCTCGTCCTGCCCTCATAGCCTCTTCTGGAAGGTTGTCCAGACGGTCGTTCTGCTGTTCAGTCTAATTAGCACGTTAACTCTTTATGATGTAGGATTAGATAGGATTCCCCCACTGCTTACTATTATACAGAAAATGCAATAGAAAACTAACAAATGCTGACTACGTGCAGTGAGCATATATCACAGAGCTAGGTATTTCATACGCTTTGTATCTACTGAACATCAAAGCAACCATTCAAGGTGACTTTTATAAGAGCCATTTTAGAGACGAGAAAATTAAGCCTTTGAAAAGAAAGGGACTTACCCAAGATCATAAGCAAGAGTAAAAAGACATAATCCTGGCCCTGGAATAAATTCTTGCCTAGGGACATTAAGAAATATTACAAGAGTCTCTCAAAAGGATTAGCTAGTAGAAAAACAGACTCAATCTAACCACTATGCAGTACACCTAAAACTAATGCAAAAGTCAACTGTAAATGAAAAAAGTAGGGCCATCTCTTGCCCCACCTTTGTTAGATGCAAATTTATAGACAAATTAAAATTTATAAATTAAAAAAAAAGAAGGGCAAACATCAAGGTCCATTGTCCAGGAACACATAACAATTGGGTGCTACCAATTATCACTACCTCAACATGCAGCCCAGGATACACTCTACTCTTGGGGCAGGGGGCCTGGAGCAGGAGGAAGGTCCTATCATCCCTGGCAATGTGATGCTCTGCTCTTTCAGTCTTCTTCTCTGAAGGCCTCCACATATTGTCACTTCTTTTCATTTCTTTCCATTTCCCTCTCCCCTTGGTGTTCCTTCAGAAAGTGGTATTTACTTGCTGGACTGCAAATCAAACTCTCGTAAAAACTTCCTGCATCACAGGTAGAATCCATCCCTCTTACCCTTTCCTGACAAAATGAAGTGCAAGCTGCTTGACTAGCATCTAACCTCGATTCCTTCCCATCACTCCTTGATTTCATTGTTAACTTCAGTGACACACATATTAACTTCCACTCATCCATGCTTTTTCTGGAATCTGGACTATTCATGTTGTCCCTCTGCCTGGAAGACTCTTACTTTGTCATCTGGCCATTGCCTCTGCATATACCTTCCTGAGCATGTGGATCTGACATCATCATCCCTGGCAAGTTCTGCTCTGACACAGGCTTAAGTGGTGAGTGCTTTTCTTTTGTGTCTATAAAATACTCCGGGCTTATCCACATCACAGAAATCCTGACAGCAAGTTACAATGATGTATCTATGTCTCTCTCCCTTACTATATTCTGAATTCCCTGACAATAGGAATTATACCTACTTATTATTGTTCCCCTAATCATTAGCACACTGTATGGGATTAAAAACTGCTAGTGTTGTGTTTTAGCTCAGTGTTTATAAATGATTTAGCAGTTCACATAGATGGATATAATTTATTTTAATTGATATGATTTCCATATATGTATTTGGGAAAATGTTTTTCATCCTTGTCTTATTATACTCTTTATTTTTATTTACTAGTAATGAGAAATTTCTTTTCAAATAAATAAATGTATTTTAATAAATAACAAAAAATACAGGGAAAAATATTAAGTAAAAATTAGTGTGAGTCCCAAAAATTGTGAGAATGGAACAGTAATGACCAAAATGTGGGAGGCCCTTGGTTAATTTGTCTTTCTAATGCAGAAGTTTTGATAGGTCGATAAGAAATGCATTTTAGAGCAGAATCCTTTGGAAGCCTGTAAAATCCTATTTCAAGGGACCAACTTTGCTTAAAAAAAAACAACAGCCTGCTTCCAGAAAAGAGGTGGCATATATCTACAGGGCTACAACAAAGAAAAGTTTAAATTACATTTGACTGGAGTCCCCTCTGCTGCAGTGGAAACAGTGAGGGAGCAATTCCAGGGATGCCTTCCCCTGTGGAATCCTGGAAGAGCACACACAGCAGTCCACTTAAGAGGAATGTGTGGGGCAGGTAGTTATGGAGACTCCAGGGCCATGAGTGGGCAGGACTGGAAAATGTGCTCCTGCAAAAGGGCCAGATGGTTCATAAACCCCAGAACTTTCCTCTCAGGGATTTGACGACTTCAAGTGCAATTGATTTTTACTTACAAATGTGAACAGCCTTCCAAGAATGTGAGCCCAAGCTCCTAGAGAACTCCTTTTCACTCCTTTGAGCCAACATCCCAGAAGCTTCCTACCAGCCCACAAAATCCAGACTACACCTGTACATGAAACATGTGCCAACAGGCTTACCTGCCCAAGTCTATAAGGCCTCTGATTTAAGCGCTAAGTCTACTCAGCAGAGTTACAAAAATCGGTATGATTCAATCATTTATGTTATAATTATTCTACTTTTTATGACCAATTCTAGATAACTTTCTAACTTTTCAACATATCCTACTCTTGAAACCTTGTACAAATATGGCAATTAAGGTAAAAACTCTTTTCCATAGTCAATCCTGGGTTTGTTGCTTTGAATTGTCCCCAAACAGAGATTGCTTAGGGGCAGTCCTCCCTGGTATCAGACATCACCTTTCGGTACCCCTCCCAGCTGCAGGTGTCCTGCGGAATGTTCTGCACTGATCAGCACCTGTCTCTGGACTAGAGTGTCTGTAATCCAACCATACCTGGAAAATAGGGAACACCCTCGTTCACCGGAATCCTTTCTTGCCTTCGAATTAGTTTCCTTAGTGAACCTTAGGGAAACTATCCCATTGGCTTCCCACACTATGTCTCATTTGTTACACCACTGTCGGGAAGCTCTGATTTTATCTTTCTACCAATGGACTGAGACCTGCCCTGTGCAAACAAAAGGGCACAATTTGGTACCTCATTTACATAAAATAGACCTACCTGGGAACCTGGGTGGGAACTTGATCTATAAAAGGTGGCCTTGCCCTGGCCAGGTGGCTCAGGTTGTTAGAATGTCGTCCTGTACACCAAAAAGTTGTGGGTTCGATTCTCAATCAGGGCACATACCTGCATTTCTGGTTTGATCCTGTTATACCACACATGCCAGATATCATCCCAAGGGCTAGAGTTATAGTTCTTCTCCCTCAAAAATCTATAAAAACATGTTCTTGGGTGAGGATTATAAAGAAAGACGGCCTCTCTTTGTAGTAAACATTTAGGTTGTTGCCTTAATCTGTGTCTCCTGGCTGCAGTGGCTGCAGCTCCTTTTGCTCACATAAGTGGTTTTCATTCTCTATTCGTCCAAACTTAATTTTGGTTTACAGTAAGATACACTTGTTTTTGGAGTTTTTATTCTAAGCTCAATCTCTGAGTTCCTCTGATGACTCCCAACTGCCATTACCTAGTTTGAGATAAAATTTACCATAAAATTTACCAGAGTAATTGTAATTATCTGTAGATTTCTCTTTTTCTTCTATTAATGAGTGATTAGTTTGAAAGAAGCAGTGATATAATCTCAACAAGTAAAGATTTGCAGTGCTTATCAAATGGTAGCTACTCAGTGAATTTCTGATAAATGGAAAAACATAGCTAGTGATGGTGACTCAGAGACTTTCCCAAGATGTAGTTCGAGTGTGCTCAGGCCGTGGGCCTACATGTGTGAGAATAGTGTCTGCAAGCCAAACCAGCTGTAGTGAGACAGTTATAACATAATAGGAATATCTGGCTCAATTCTCTCATTCTTATTTAATTCTAGCTAGAATGCATGGTCTGATTTTGTGTCTCTAAGATAAATATGGTAACATTTCCCTAGGCACATCTATATATATAAAAGCTTAAGCGACATCTGACTATTCAACCGTTTGACAGGAAGCTATGATGTGCAATGACCACCAGGGGGCACACACTCAACCCAGGATCTGCAGAGCTGCGGTGAATTAGCAGCTGCGGTTCTCAGGTGACACACCTGGAACCAAAGAGGAGGGAGCCCAATTCCGGGGTGCATCACCCGAGAACTGCCCTCTCGCAATCTGGGACCTCTTGGGGGATGTTGGAGAGCTGGTTTCTCCTGATCCCCGCAGGCCAGGCCGAGGGTCCCCACCAGTGCACCGGACCTCTGGTTGAAAATAAACATTAATGAGAGGCACACACCCTGAAATGCCCCTTGGTTGACATCTAGCTAGCAAACAGGCCAAGAGGAGCAACTTGACATTGCATAGAAACAATGCAGCCATCACATTGTTCCCCTTGTGTAAAAATTACAAAAGTAGAATTTCAATTTGCCTTTTCCTCCTCAAAAAGTGGTTCTATGTCTACCTTTTTAACTGGAGGTAGGTTAAATATGAGCCCTTCTTATTCTTTCTAGAGGGGCTGCAGTCATCATTCTTACTTACCTTTGTAAGTTATTCTGTTCTGGCCAGAATTTGAGCATGGTCCACTGATAGCTAAGCTTTTATGACTTCTCAGTCTGGCCAAATATAGGATTCTAATTATCCCTGTGTGGCCTCTATGCTGGCTGTTTGTCTGCCTTGCCAACTTTCCAGAGGCCCTTGCTTGGGTGCTCAGCTGCTGCTGGTCAATGGGAAGGCTCTTCCCCACACCATAGAACACAGCTTTCCAAAAAGACCTGACAATCCAACAGCCCCTTTTTAGAAATTCTCTTATTTTATGTCAGTTTCTAACAGCTTAAAATATCAAATTTTCCAGGCATGCAATGCAGTTAGAAGGAATCACTGATCAGAACAAGACATTTTAATGGGTTTTCACTAAAATACCCAAAGTGATCTTTGAAGTAACAGCCTAGACCAGCCAAGTTGTTTAAGTCTGTCTTGGCAAAACAAAAGCTTTTTATGAAGTTTCGGAAAGTCATCAGGATACAACATGTATATTTACCTTAACTTGTCCCTTCTGTCACTGACTGGTACACTTGTCAATGGCTGAACACTTGTCATAACCAGGGAGGTCTTGAATCCTGACAATAGTGAAAAATGGCAGATCATCTCATCTTCACTTTTTATTCTCCGCTGAAACTCTAGCCCTGAAGAAGGTATCTGGCATGTGTGGTACACCCTGAACAAATATTAATTGAGTTAATTATCTAATTTAACAGATGAGAGAACTGAAGTTCTCTATCTCACTACTAATTCCTTGTGCCCAGCAGGATTGCTGCTATTTACTCACTAGATCTCTACTGCAGCCTACACTCATTCACACACACATGCATGCACATATAGGTGTTTACTTGTACCTTTATCTCTAGTCTGGAGGGATATTTTGAATATGTCATCCAACATCTAAAGCTTTGGTGAGCCTCTGTATTATGTATGAATTTGATAAGCACGTTCAATACGCCTTCACTCAAATTGTCATGACACTCTTTCCTATTAGAAAGTGAAACGCTCCTTAGTGTGGCTGTTTTGATATCTAGATCTCCATGTATTTGTATTATCAGCCAGTCAACGTTTCTCCATCCTGTCCTCAAGAATGTTTGGAGTCATCATTGAAAAACAAAGAAAACTGTTAAATTTTAAGCAAAATTTTGTTCAGTGCCTTTTTATATATTCTTCATTGGCATGCCCTTGACCTGTAGGCCTGGCTTAGTGCAATGGGTTGCAGTTTCAATCCCTAGCCCAGTCGGGGCATGTGCGGGAGGCAACAAATCAACGCGTAGGCTCACATGAATGTTTTTCTCTCTCCCTTTCTCCCTTTCTCTCTCTAAAAATCAATGGAAAAAATATCCTCAGTTGAGAATTTAGAAAAGAACATTTGTAAAAACCAAACATAGTATTATTAAAACTCATATGGGTCATGCTTTGGAGTTATATACAAGAAATTTTGCTTAAATCTAGTTACAGATATTTCACCCTCTTCTTTTGCTAGAAGTTTTGTAGCTTTTATATCCTATTTAATAAAAGGCTAATGTGCAAATTATCCCCTTGGGAGTTTGACCGACTGGGAGTTCGACCACTCACTATGACGTACACTGACCACCAAGGGGCAGCACAGAATGAAGGAAGGTCCCAGCTGGCAGCTGAAGGCCCCGATTGGCCCTGATTGCTGGCCAGGCCTAGGGACCCTACCTGTGCATGAATTTTCATGCACCAGGCCTCTAGTATGTTTATAATTTATTTTGAGTTAATTTTATATAAAACATAAAGAATAGTTTGGAGTATTTTTTCTTAAATAATGTCTCATTTTTCCAGCATCATTTGTTAAATAGACTATTGTTTTTTATTGAATTGCCTTTGCATTTTTGTCAAAAATAAATAGACTCTATTAATGTGGACATATTTCTGGACTCTCTAATTTGTTTCATTGGTATTTGAATCTATTCTTTTTAAAAATATATTTGGCATACAATATTATATTAGTTACAGGTATACAATATAGTAATACAACATGTTTATATTTTTATGACATGATCATCACACTAGTCTAGTAATCGTTTGTCATCATGTGACATCACAATATTATTGGCTATAGCCCTCTTCACCTTTTTCACCCATGTCCCTATCTCCCTCCCCTCTGGCAACCATCAGCTTGATCTCTCTTTCAATAAGTCTGCTTTAGTTTAGTTTTGTTTGTTCATTTGCTTTGCTTTTTTACATTAAACATAAAACTGAAATCATACAGAATCTATTTTACTCTGTCTGACTTATTTCACTTAATACCCTCTAGGTCAATTCAGGTTGTCACAAATTGTAAGATTTCATTTTTTATTGCTGTGAAATATTCCATTGTATATATGTACCACATCTTCCTTATCCATTCATCTATTGATGAACACCTAAGTTGCTTACATATCTTGGCTATTTTAAATAATGACATAATGAACATAGGGATGCATGTATTGTTTTGAATTAGTGGTTTTGTGTCTATGCTTTCACTTATTCCATTCCATCTTAATTACTCTAACTTTGATATTTTTTAACAACTTGGAGGTTAAGGATGCCAACCCCACACAATCAAAAATCAATTAACTACAATGGTTCCTTTGTATCTACCAGAAATTTGTTCCAGGATCCTTACGGATAACAAAGTCCGTGGATGCTCAAGTCTCTTATATAAAACTAGAGGCCCCTCAGCCTTGTCTGAACCTTCTCACATTCAGGGACCCTTCCAGGGATGTCATACTGCAGGTTTGGCCCAGGCCCCGCAGGCCAGGCCAAGGGACCCCACCAGTGCATGAATCTGTGTACCAGGTCTCTAGTATGCATATAAGATCTTTGGTTAATCTCTTTCTGCCCTCCCCCCACCCCCTTTCCCTCTGAGATTCCTCAGTCTGCTCCATGTTTCCATGCCTGTGCATTGAATGTCTGCCCCCTGGTGGTCAGTGTGTGTCATAGCTACTGGTCAAACAGTCGAACAGTTGAACAGTTGAACAAACAAACAGTCGAATGGTCACTTAGGCTTTTATATATATATAGATGGTATAGAAAAATGGATAGAGTTGTCTCTGCTTCCATGGACTACCAACTATGGGTTGAAGATACTATTTATCATCTGCAGTTGGTTAAATCTGTAAATTTACAAAGGGCCAATTGGATATTTATTTTAAAAATCTCCATATAAGTGGAACCGTGCTATTCAAACCTGTGTTGTCCCAGTGCCAACTTTCAATTTCCCCATCCCATGTAAAATTTTGCCAGAAAATTTTTTAGGATTACACTGAATCTGTAGATTTCTTTCCCCAGCGATACTGACCCATGAAATGTTTTAATAGAACCATAATATCTCTGTACCTGGCCATTCTTGTCTGATCACATGTCTTTTTTTCTGTTTCCACAGCCACCAGCAATAGGCTCTCTCCCTCAACCTTGTTTTCCTTTCACATTTTCCAATATCAGTTATAATTAGAATAAAGTGAACAAAAGTTACATCTGGCCTTGTATGTAGCACAGGGCAGAGAAACCCTGAGGAACAAAAGTAAAGTGACAAGTAATTTAGTAATCTCTACGTAAGCTCATTCCTGATCCGGCAGAATAATCTATATTATGCCAGCCTAAACCTAAATAAACCCCCAAAAACCCAGACATGTTTTCAATAGTAATTTCCTCAAGTCACAAAATTCAGCAAGAACTCTATAGAAAGGGAAGGTTAATGTTTTCTTTGATGGACTCCTGTCTGAGATGTGAGGACAGCACTCCACATGGTGGTAGCTTTGATATTTAAATTTGCCATTGCTTTGAAGTAGCCCCAGCTCCTCTTTGGGTACAAAATTGCTTGCTTCCTATTTCTGATGAGACCAAACATCTAAAGGCAGCAGCAATGTGTCTTAGCCCAGCATTAAAATGTAACAAGCCCCTTAGAGGGAACAATTCAAGAACCTTACCTTTAATAAAACAAACTACAAAATGCATACCGAGACTGTATAACTAACAGAGGATTAACGTCTCAGATTTTTACCCAGGTCCTATAGGACTTTGCTAACAGAGTGCTGCACAACAGAAAACTAAGCTGGCCATCCTGCACTGGGGCAGCAGCGACCCTGGCCCAGCTAAGATTCCCATCTGAAATGGCTATATTCTTCTTCTCAGACCCTCCTGGGGTGACGTGCACTAAAGATTTATTTTCTTTTCACTGCTCAGTACTCACCTTAGAAAGAAGCCTCTTTAAATTGGACCTAATGAGCAGTTGTCATCTTTAATATTGTATGAAATAAGGCAGGGGTGGTGGAAAACATACTTCTCCTGTGGAGCTGCAGTGTGCGAGGCGCAGGGAGGAGGCGGGAGGCAGGAGCGGGCTGCTGAGAGGCTTCCATGAGTCCCAGGACCTTCTGACTTGCCATGAGGTTTCCAGTGTCTTTAAGTGAAACTTGCAGATCCAGAATTAAATCCAGGAAAAAATATGAACAGACCCAGATAAATGAAACTATTCCTAAAACACTAACCATGTTCTGTCTATAATGGTAGAGACATTTGTGTATGGTCCTGCCAGCCCGACATCCTCTTTCTGGCAGCAGATTTTCTCACCAGAATTTCAGTCATGAAAAAATGTGCTTGCTGGGCCTAAACTTTGAGCAGGGAGAGGAAAATAGTCTTGAAATATATATGAACAAGGCTTGATTACTAACTTATTACATTGTTATGTCATCATTTCTCTGTCCTGCCTGATGTTGGACATGTGATCAAAGATGGCTTCTTAAATCCTTCTATTACATTTACATGTTATTGACAAATATTTTTTCATTGTCTAAAATTTTACATATGTCTCCTTTTCCCCCAATTGACCCCCTCCCTCATCCCTTCCCAGCCCAGGCAAGCCCCACCGCCCCAGTGTCTGTAACCATTGGTTACGCTAATATGCATGCATATAAGTCCTTTGGTTGCTCTCTAACCCCACCTCCCCTACCATTTGTCTCTAGATCGATCTATTCTTGTTCATCAAATTATGTTGATCATTATATTCCACATATGAGTGAGATCATGGGATATTTTTCTTTCTCCGACTGGCTTATTCCCTTTATGGTGAATTACATTTGATTGTAGATTGCATTAAAATCATAGAACTATCTAACTTTTAGGCACTGTTTACAGTCCCTAGGCAGTAGATATCTTCACTCTCCCACCTAGAGTTGCCTGACGCTTCCAGATTGACCATTTCCCAAACACCCAGGCATTCACATGTGGCTTCTGGATAGCCTGAAGGGGACAACCTGATACCTAAGACAACTGACAAGAAGCACATTGTGATATATGAAGGCATTCATGTATTATTTAATCTATATTTATTGAGAACTATAGTGTGCCTAATTATTAATAATCACTATAAAAGGTGATTACCTATCAGTTCCAAAATCAAGCATCCAAATTCCTCTTGTTCTATAGCTCCCTCTAGACATGACATAGCTCAAATCTAGCTCAAACACTGTTCTTGTATCCATTCACAGCAGGAGTTTAGCTAGATTCCTAACATCCATCTCTGGGACATTTTTCTTCAACTCTCTATTATTCAGCACAGATAGGCATCAATATTTTTCTAAGGATTAGGTCTTTCAATGTTGGGCACTGTCTTTAAGAGTAACTAGGACTTTTTATATTTATTTCCTCTAAGTCATGTCCAGCTGCCCATGCAATCTCAAATGTTATTTTGGACAGAGGAAGTCTATTAACCTATTTTGGAGGCATATCTTGCCTTGCGAGAGTATTTGGAAAAAGCCCAAAAGGTTCTATTGGCATGGTCTCCGAGAACACCCAAGGTCAAGCAAATGACTCCAAATTTCTTTTATTAGAAAATAGAGGACTATTAGAAAGTTGTTTTGAACACAGCCATAATGAAGTTGAAGTGTATTGCAAGATAAATCTGATGAAATTGTGTAATTTAGGTGTCCATATAAGACATATTATATTTAGAGAAATTGTTTGAAAGTTAATAGATTATTCCAAAATTAAAGGAAAGATTATTTAAATAGGATGCTATCAATCATTATGGAAACAAAAAGTGACTGTAAAAAATGTCGGCACAAACAAAAAGTATTTCCTGAATGAATAAATGATTAGTTCAGTCAGTCATGTATTAATCACTTCCCTCATTTCATTTTCTGAAAGAACTCGAGTTGACTGAACGTGAAGGATGGAGGAGAACCAAGGAGCACAGGGTGGTTCTCGGAAATGGATGGCTGAGAGTGATGCCTCAGTGGGTCTGGTTTTCTCGCCGTTGCCCTCACAAGAAAAACTATGCTCCTGAGGCACAGGGGAAAAGAAAGTAACTTTCAGTTCTGCATATAATAACACCATAGAATTCAAATTACTAAACTTGAAATGCAGAGTTACTTCTTCCTCAGTATACTGCCAGAAGAGAGATACAGGATCCAGAGACAGTGAAAGAAATAATATTTTATATATTCTTTGATAAACAGACATACTATAGATTTTTTTTTGTGTTAATTCTTTCCTAAAGATATTTTTCCCATTGATTTTTAGAGGAAGTGGAAGGGAGGGGGAGAGATAGAGAGAGAAAAACATCGATGTGAGAGAGACACATCGATTGGTTGCCTCCTTAGATACCCTGAATGGCACTGGGACCCAAGCCTGCCAGTGAGGTACATGCCCCTGACCAGAATTGAACCTGAGACCCTTCAGTCCAAGAGCTGACACACTAACCACTGAGAAAAATTGGCCAGGGCTACTATAGATTTTTTTTTATCATGAGAAGAATAAAGATAAATATTACAGACATGAGGAAAAATAATAAATTTAAATGATTAAAACAGTTAACAGCAAGCCCTAAAATTGGCCCATTCTAACTAATCATATAAAAGCCATTTGAAATGTATTCTAGTTAATGCCTAGCTTCCCACACTATAGTTTTTCAGTCTTTAAAATTGCAATTAAGTGACTAATTTAATTTATAAAATTGCTATTACATTTTCTTTTTGTGTGGCTTAAATTTAAATTATTAATCCACTTGCAATTTGTCTTTCATACTTTTCTTCTTATGAATAAACTAGAGGCCCAGTACACAAAATTCATGCACAGGGGAAGGGGTGGTCCCACAGCCTGGCCTGCACCCTCTCACAATCTGAGACCCCTCAGGGGATGTCCGACTGCCGGTTTAGGCCTGATCCCACAAGGATCCCGGGATCGGCCTAAACTGGCAGTTGGACATCCCTGTCAAATCCAGGACCACTGGATCCTAACCAACTCGCCTGCCTGCATGATTGCCCCTAACCATTCTCCTGCTTGCCTGATAGCCCCTAATCGCCTCTTCCTGCCTGCCTGATCACCCCTAACTGCCTCTGCCTCAGCCCCCGCGGCTGCAGCTTTGTCAGGAAGGTCGTTCAGTTGTCTGGTCTAATTAGCATAATATGCTTTATTAGTTTAGATGTGTAACAGTTTTCATAAGAGCTAATGATTTGGTATTTTGGATGCTTTAAAAGTTTATTTCATAATATTTTGAAGTCTGTATTCCAGACTCTATTTTGTTAGGCACATTTTCTCTTTCTCTGTAGATTTACAAGGTCAATAAAATATGTATTGAGTTCCAATATACAAGGATCATTGGTTGTCTAGGAAATCTTTTACTTCTATTTTACCCTTGAAATTTCTTTTTCTACCCAAATAATGTTTCCTAAAATGCTAATTGATCCATGAATGACCCAATAGAGTCTGAATGCCTCACGGACAGTGGCTGAACTGCCTTGTCTGAGGCTGAGTGACTGTGTCCAGGGCAGTCCACAGTGAGTTGTCACAGGAGAGTGAGAGGACCCAGTTGAGACCGGGCTGGGAGCAGAAGAAATGAACAGGCCAGGGGCCAGGATCTATTGCTCCCAGTGAAAATGAAAAGAAAATAGACAGAACCAAAATCAGAACCCCTCCCATATGGTACTGATGTCAGAATTTGATGCAGAAAGAATTGAGGATTAGTGGTACATCTACAGAGTCCAACTGAAAAACCTTTCCAGAAGCTATCTCCACATGACATTAAGCATCTGTTTAAAATTAAACTAATCTTTTAAATGGATACTTAGAAATAACTTTAGAGTTAACAAAATAGAGACAAAATAATTTTAATTTTTGTATTTATCTTAGTTTTATTAAGGCGAACACACACACACACACACACACACACACACACACACACACACGCATGCGCGCGCGCGTCTATAAACACTAATTCACCATCCCTCCGCTATGATCTGCCATTTGGGCTGTGGGTATGTGAATCCCTTTGCCCAGTGTACATTTATTCTGGCACATAGCTGTTGCTTTCTTGAGTCAAATTTGAGAGATTTCTATGTGAGATGCTTGCTGTGGCCTTCAGTTAATGGGCTCTGGATCTGAGATCTTTCTCAGATATGGAAGCAGTAACAGCCACAATTTTCTTTTGTAACAGGTGATATCAGTAGTCTCTTCCTCTGCTCTTGATCTGTGGCTATAAATAAAGCCATTTCACCAATGGCTGCTTTTTGAGTCTCTAGTAATGGCCTGATCTGTGAGTCAGTGTCTCTTGATTAATATTTGGTCTTTTGGGCACACAATTGATTAGATTCACCTGGTCTCTAACAGTTTAGTGACATCAACTGGCATTCTCAGTGATACAATGAAAACTGTTCCCATAGCAGAATTTGCTACGTTCCACCTAGGCCTATAGAGGCCTACACTGAGATGCTCAACAATGCCAGGAACTGTCTCGCTAGCACATTCCTCATTGCAGGTGAAGACAGAATCTCTGAGCTTCCCCAGGAAACAAGGTCAGCTGGGGGTTCTCTGTTGTTACATAACTAATTTTAACATGCTTAAATCTGCAACTTTTTATCCATTTGCCAATATTCTTCTCAGGCAGTGCTGTCATCTCCACTTCATTTTTAATATTCTATCATTTTCTTTAAGCTTTAATGATCCATTTCAGCAGTGTACTGGCACTTGTCAAGACATCAAACTCCAAGTTACAGAAGTGTTCCCATGCAATCAAATCCCTATTATTAATCCTACCACCAGTTTCTGCAAACTCTAGAATAATTCTTAAGCTCTTCTACTAATTCTATCCATTCATATTAGCCAGTTTCTTTAGTACTTTAGGAAATAATGTCCTTCCTGTAGCAGGAATAGAGCTTTCAGACCGAGACATACTGAGACTTGACCTCAATTATTGCATAAAAAAATGCAAGGAGAAAGCTTTAATGATGGCAAGCATGATGATGTTGAGAGGAAGCACCACAGGTAAGGACTCTTCAGGGTCTCCAGGCACGAGAAGGCTGCTAACCCAAGCCAAGAGGAGGAGCCATTCCTGCCATCTCAGAGAATTCAGGAGAAGCTGGATGCCTCTGGTTCTCAAGCACATTCACACCCTATTTCCATCCCTCAGGGTCCCGTCCTCCCCTAGCAGGTCCTGACTCCCACATAAGAAGCCTCTTGGGACTATGTATTCAGCTATCTTTGTGTAACCCTGCAACTATCCCATCCTGCACTTGGATTTCAGTGCAAGCTACCATCCAGTGTCCAGAAATGTGTATCTTTAAATTCACACTTTTATACAAGAGTTAAGTTGAGAGTTGGCTAACCTGAGCCTATAATTTTGCTCTTTCAGAGTTTCAGTGACAATTAACAGTAGTCAACAAAACCACCATTAAACCTCTCAAATGCTAGAGCTACTGTATGAACTAAAGTCAGCTTCTACTTCTATATCACCCCAAGTCACCACAGGTAAAATCTTAGCAATTTTGATGACATAACATGTCAGGAGTTGTTCTCATTCATCTTATCAGCAGCAATAAGGTCATCCTGGTCACTTTGGGTAACAGATGATCCAATCCGAATAGAATCCTAAGGGTTGCTTCCTAGAAATAGTTGTATTAACAAAAGTCTTAGCTTAATTTCTCTTCAATAAATAGTTTGGATATGAATCCTAGTGCAGTTAGTTTATTTGGAATGTAACCCCACGAAACATTAGTAAAGCACTAGGAACTGAGACAAGGAATTGAAACCAATACAGAGCAGGAGACTAGAGCAAAGTGAACAAGAGAGCATTAGAAAGTGAGGTCACCGAGATGATAGGACCAGATTTTATACAGCTTTGTAGGGCATCATAAAATTGGATGTTATTTTGGGTAAGATTGGAAGGCAATGTAGATGTTTGATCACAGGAATAACTGATGTAATTTAATTTTTGTTTTAATGAAAAATACTTTGGCTACTGTGATAAATTGTGCATTGAATGAGTGAAGTCAAGGACAAAATTCGGAAGATGAAAATGTTTTCATAGTAATTCAGAAGAGACAGGATGATGGCTTGGACATGAGTGGTAGAAGTACAAGGGGTGAGAAGTATTCATAATCTGAGCATATTTTGAAGCTAATGCTCACAGGATTGGTTAACATATTTAATGTAGAATTTGAGAGAAAGATTGGAAAGAAGGATGGCTCCATAGTTTTGGTCATAACAGCTCAACTTTTCTTTAATTGAGAGCAAAAACTGGAAGAAATTGCATTTAGTAATGATAAAAGTGAATTTGTTGAGGATGCTATTGGATATACATGCACAAAGGTAAGGAAATTATGTGCTATAGAGAAATAAAATTATTTAAGTTAAGTCAAAGGGGAAAATGTAGGAGAGCTAATAAGTCTGAGCTCTGAGCTCTTGGTTATGCTAACTTGACCTGCCAAAGAGAGGGGGAAGAAGAAACAAAGGTGAGAGAGGATGAACAGCAGAGAAAAAGGAAAAGAATTGGGGGAATATGGAGCTTAATAATTTACTGATAAGTGTTTTGGAATAGAGTATTCATAGTATACTTTTTCAATTTGATTATTTGTATGAATTACTTGTATATTTTGAATATTAATTCTTTATCAGGTATGTGTTTGCAATATAATTATTTTATATATATTGCTGGATTCACTTTGATATTATTTTGTTGAAGATTACTCATTATTCATCTTTTTATTTGAAGGGTGTAATAGATGACAAGGATGTTTCCCATTATTCAACCTGGCTGAATAGACACTATAAGACCTAAAAACATTCTTATATGGATACTAGTAGCCCTGCACACAAATCTGTGCACCGGTACCTCTCTGCGGGGCATGGCTGCTCCGCGCCCACTGCCCAGAGGCTCTCAGTGGCCCAGAGGCCCATCCGCACCCTGGCCTGGCCAGAGGCCCATCTGCAACCGAGCGTGGAACACTTGCCTCATAGCCAGGGTGATGAGGCAAACATTACCTCCAACCCCCAGCCGCTCTGTGCCTGCTGCCCAGAGGCCCTCCCTGGCCAGGGTGGAACACTTGACTCATCACCACGGCGACGAAGCAAACATTCTGCCAGGCCACTCATGCTGCCCGCTCTCAGCGGCTGCCCCCCTGGGACTGGGGGACTCCGGAGGGGGCTGAGAGGACTGGGCACCGCCATCTTGTGGCTATGGACACCGCCATCTTTGTGATGGAGTGATGGTTAATTTGCATATTACCCTTTTATTAGATAGGTTTTCATTATATTTATAACTAATACTAAAGAAAAGTATTTATAACAAGCTAGGTGAAAAACACAAAATATCCCTTTATTTTCAGGACCACTAAACTGTAAAGGAACCACCATTGTACAGTTTCATTAGAGAAATTACTTTTATTTAGCTTTTGTGCTGTATTGTTTTCTTGTCAATATAATGAAGAGTAGCTGACAGGATGGAAATGTTTAATCGCATCCTGGCACAGAACAATGGAAAATACATTTGCTTGCACACAGACAGATGAGTTAGGTGCCTTTCCACAAAGCTAAAGAGAAATTAATTGGTCTCATGGAAATCTTTGTTGTTGTTATTTTCCATATAAAAAATGCCAAGTGAATCTGATATATGTTTTAGTCTCTTTCATATTGTCGAAAATAGCACTTGGCTTTTTAATCTGCTAGAAATAAACCTTGCTGGGTTTACTGATTCCAATCAAAGTTGTTCTTATTGATATTTAAAACATTCAATGAATAGTAATCCATAATTTAATTTGCCAAATCTTCCAATGTTTGTGTTTCTAAATTTGGAGATTATGTCTTCAGATGGCTACCGTCAATAAATCAACAAACAGCAAGTGTTGATGAGGATGTGGAAAAAAGGAACCTTTGTGCACTGTTGGAGGGATTGTAATTGGTGCAGCCATTACGGAAAACAGTATTGAATTTCCTAAAAAATTAAAAATGGAACTGCCTTATGATTCCATTCTGGGAATTTATTTGTAAAAACCTGAATCAGTAACTTGAAAAAAAATATATGTACCTGTATGTTCATTGTAGTGTTATTTATAATAGCCAAGATTTGGAGTCAGCCCTGGTGTCTATCAGTAGCTGAGTGAATAACAAAGCTGTGACACATTTACACAAGAGACTACTATGTGGCCATTAAACCAAAAAAAATAAATAAATAAAAGGGGGGGGGATTCTTACTCTTTGCAGCAGCATGAATGGACCTGGAGACTATTATACTAAGTAAAATAAGCCAGAAAGAAAGACAACTACCATGGTTTCACTTATATGTGGAATTTATTGAACAAAATGAACTAACAAGCAAAACAGAGACAGACTCATGGATAGAGAGTAGGCTGACATCTCTGGGTGGGAGGCTGTGTAGGGGAGGGTAGAGGAATTGAGAAAAAAAGAAAAAAGAGAAAGAACTCATGGTCTTGGACAATAGTTTGGTGACTGCTGGGGGGAGGGCTGTTGGGGGAGGTGGAGAAGGGTATGGGAGGATAAATGGTGATGTAGAGACTTGACTTGGGGTGGTGAACAAACAATACAGTTCACAGATGATGTAGAACTGTGCACCTGAATCCTGTATAATTGTGTTAACCAGTGTCACCAAAAAAATTAAATGAATAGTAAATTAAAGAAAAATGAAATATCACTCAAATGTAGTATTTTAATATTTAATGTAAACTATAATTGAAAAGAAATTTTAAAAATATTTGAGTATGTTTTAGAAATCACAGTGGTCAGAGAAAACTTAAGAGGCCTGCAATGAGCCTCTTCATACCCATGTGGGTGTGTGATCATGCTGTAAGCATAAGATTCTAAGGCAGTGGTTCTCAACCTTTCTAATGCGGCGTCCCTTTAATCAGGAGTGATATGCAAATTAACCCAACCAAGATGGCAGGTAAATTTGCATACGCAGGCAGGGGCGGGCAGCGCCAGGGCCCGCCCTAGAGGTCCCGGTGAATTGGGGGCCTGGGGAGGCAGGGCGGGCAGCCCCAGGCCCCGCCCATGAGATCCCGGTCCATCAGGGCCTGGGGAGGCAAGGTGGGTAGCGCCAGGACCCAACCATGGGGTCCCAGTCCATTGGGGTCCGGGGGAGTCAGGGCGGAGAGTGCTAGGCCCCAACCCCAGGGTCCTGGTCCGTCGGGGGCCCGGGGAGGCTCGGCGGGTAGTGCCAGGCTCCACCCGCAAAGTCCTGTTTCATCGGGGGCCCAGGGAAGCAGGGCAGGCAGCGCCAGGCCCAAACCATAGAGTCCAGGTCCATCTGGGACCTGGGGAGGCAGGGCGGGCAGCACGAGGCTTTTTAGGCTGCTGTAGGGTATGAGGGAAGGCCCACATTTCCTGCTGTTTCTAGCAACACAATTGTCTATTTATTGGGCCTGAATTCTTCTGCCCCCTTACAAGGACTCTAAATTCCCTTGGGGGTTGATTTTCAATGATAGCTGTTCATGGGAATTACTTGAGGTGTGTGTGTGTGTGTGTGTGTGTGTGTGTGTGTGTGTGTGTGTGTGTGTAAAATATTCCAAACAGCAAATTTACCCCTTCAGAAATTAGTGTTCCAATTCCGTTCAATTTCCATAGATTCTGATTTTGCTGATTTGGAGAGTATCCAGCCAACAGTAAATTGTAAGTGTCCCTGAATGATTCTAACCTGTGGTTTAGAAGCCACTGCTTATGTTTATGCAAACACAAGAGCCAAATGTCCAGGTAAAATACAGAAATCTCAACTGTACAGCTCAATAAATGTTTACCTATGTCTACACCCAGGTAGCCACCATCCAGAATGTTCTGTTGAATCTTTCTCCATTAGCAATAAAGGCAGAACCATCTACTTATCTTGGAGAGAGGAAAAAGAGAAAACAAAGGAGAATGTGTGGGAATATGTAATAATACCTCAAAACAGTACCTCCCAATAATTTTATTTATCAGATTATAGGCTCTTACTCATCTGTGTTGTACTTACTGGCAGTCGGACAGAGGGTGCAGGCTGGGCTGAGGGACCCCCCCCCCCTCCCACCATGCACAAATTTTGTGCATCGGACCACTAATATATATATATATGCCTAAGCGACCATTATGACCGAACAACCAGAATGACTGTTGCTATGATGCACACTGACCCCCCAGGGGGCAGACACTCAATGCAGGATATGACCCCTGATGGTCAGTGTGCTCCCACAGCCAACCTCCCATGGCCCCTCAGCCCCTCTCCCAGCTGCACACCCCCCCCACCCGTTGAGCCCCGAAAGGGGGGCCAGCCGGCCAACCTCCTGCGGTCCCTCCCCCCGGGCCCCAATTGAGGGGGCTGGTAGGCCAACCTCCCCTGGTCTCCCCCCAGCTGACCGGCTCCCCGAAAGGCCTCGATCACCGGCCAGGACAAGGGATCCCACCATGCACAAATTTGTGCACCAGGCCTCTAGTAAATGTATAATTCTTTACCCCTTTGGCCTCATGTGTTCCTCCTTCGGTGACCCTAACACTATTCTAACCTCTTTACTCCATTATGCTTACTGCAGAGAATTCAAATACACTGGGGCTTCCTTTAGCTTAAATCTCTAGATGCTTCTAGCTACAGTGTAGCACCTTCTTCTCATCTTAAAAACATTGAAGATCGATTTCAATAAGGAATAAAAGCTGTCCATTTCTTCACCCTGGTAGCCTACCATTGGCTACATGTTGTCTGATTCTTTCTTCTTGGGGAAGCAGTTGGGTCATTTATACTCTGATAAGATTCATAAGCACATGCTTTCTCAAGGCACTCCTTTTCCCCTAGGCACAGATGTTCTCAGATTCCAGGAGCTTAAGTCCTAAACATAAAATAGAAAGTGGTAGGGAAAAAGAAAGACAAGCTGTGCTTCTGATAGACAGGGAGAAAAAAGTTGGCTTGATTTTTTCTACCTTAAAACCTCCAAATACCATAATTCCAGTAAAGATTTGGTATTTTTTGTTTGTTTATTTGTGTGTGTTTTTTCCCCTTCACATGCCAAGCATCTCAAAATGGGTAGATATGTCTACTAAACTATTTTCTTGACAATGTAAATGGATTTCCATTTCATAGTGACATAGTATGTATTTCAAAAATTGACTTAACAAATACATTTTAAGATATAATTCATTCAAACTATATTTTCCTGTGAGTGTTGGTGCAGAAGTAGGGTATTTGCAAAAGTAAAAGATAATGTATCTGATTCTGTTATAATACATTTTCAACTGTAGTCCAGGCTGTCTCTGCATGAACAAAGGCCACTTAGCAGCACGTGACCTTGTGTATAACCCTCTTTGCCTTCTGACTGACATGGAGCAAGTAAGTGCACAGCAGTAAGTGCACAATGGGCAGGCAGGTATCTGATCTTCCAAAGTCGCAGTTGAAAATGGCTCTCAACCTAATTAGCTCTCAAAAATATTTAGAAGGACAGAAACTAAATATTTAGAGTATTTAGAGGAGAGTCAGAGTAAGACAGTATGTTGTTCAGCTTTGAAACAGAAACACGTCATTAGTAGAGACTTAAAAAGATTCATGTGAGGGAATGAGAATGATAAACGTCACTCAGCGTCAGCCTTTACTGTGACGCCATTAGACTCCGGCTTCCTAAATCTCTACAGTTAGCTTGGCAGGGCTTTTCCTTTAAACCATGGGACCCTACTTGCAAGGTCTACTCTGCCAGCATCCCTGTTGTTGCCCTCACCCTGTTTGGTCCAGTTCTTTTAGTGTCTCTAGTTTTTGTGTCTTGTCATTTACTCGTGGATCTGAACTTCTAAATCCAACTTTTCTTAATCTTTGCCTTCATTATGGGCCATGTCTTTTCACTTAAAATTCTGCACAAGGTTTCCTTGCTTGGGGGTTGCACTTCCAAAAAGTTAGGAAAGAAATGTCTGAACAAATAATGATGACAAAGTCAGTGATAGTCTGCATTCATGAACACCTGAAATGCTCCATTTTCTCAAAACACCCTGGGGGCTCTGTTGTGTTGTTTTGTGGATTAATATCAGGACTTTCCCGAAAGGCTAGTTTGAGAAAGCATATGAAGTTGCCTCCAAAGGACAATTTCTTAAGATTTCAAGATAATCAAAACAAATAATTTATTAGAGAAAAAGTAAATGACTGCCATCTCCATTATGCCTATTTTTGTTGAAAATATTTTCTACACCCTATGTATGATATGAAGAGGTTAATGCTATTTAAATATATATGTATAAAAATGAATTGTATAATCTAACCTCAGATATTCTAGCATAGAGTAATAAATTTATCCAAGAACTACTGATTTAGAGCATATAAATTTTGGTAAACATATTAATCTTTATTCTTTAACTAGAGGCCCAGTGCACAAAATTCATGCATGAGGGGGTCCCCCTCAGCCCAGCCTGCATCCTCTCTAATCCAGGACCCCTTGGGGGATGTCCTGGGATCAGACCTAGACCAGCAGTCGGACATCCTCTCACAATCCATCCTCTCACAATCCGAGACCGCTGGCTCCTAACTGCTCACCTGCCTGCCTGCCTTCCTGATCGCCCCTAACTGACTCCCTCTGCCAGCCTGATCACCTGTAACTGCTTCTGCCTGCCAGCCTGGTCACCTCTAACTGCCGCCCCCCACTGGCCTGGTCACCCCCAACTGCCCCCCTGCTGGTCTGGTTGCCTCTAACTGCTCTCCTCTGCTGGCCTGGTTAACCCCCACTCCCCCCTCCCCCCCTTGCTGGCCTGGTTGCCCCCAAATGCCCCCTTGATGGCCTGGTCGCCCCAAACTTCACCCCCCCCCCGCCAGCTTGGTCACCCACAACTGCCGCCCCCCGTTGGCCTGGTTGCCCCTTAGTGCCCCCCCTGCCAGCCTGGTTGTCCCCAACTGCTCCCCCTGCCAACCTGGTCGCCCCATGCAGCCTGTTGGTCGTTACTGTTACTGTTACATATTCCTCTATTATTAGTATAGATATCTAGAGATAAAACGTCATTTTTGTCTTCACAAATAATGTGAATGAACTGAAAGGTGTTGTGTAGATATGAAGGAATTTTCTATGTTCCAAACATCATTTAACTTTCTTTCCAGATTATCAGTCTAATATGTTTAAGAGAAATACAAAACCCCTTTTCTGAAACTAAGTCTTGGATGGCAGGCTAGCATTGCATTCTGGCCACAGTCATTAGTAGCTTTGTGGCATTTACCCACCCTAACTCCATGTTCCCATGTGTGACACATGGATAATAACACTGCAAAAGGCAATCATGTGTGTTCATTGAGATGATGTTTGTTAAATGCAGTACAGTAGAATTAGTAAAAATCACTGACCTTCTTCTGCCTTTCCCCTGAAAAGTTTATTGTCTCGTACATCCCTTCAGTGCCAGTCCTGAGTTTTGGGTAATCTCTGAACCCCTTCCCAGTCCTATCAGATACTTACTTTCTGGATTATACCTTTTGCTATTCAAACTCCCCATACATTTGTATTTCAGGATGACTTCTACTTTGTAATGAACCACAGTGTGAATTCCACTACCAAGAAGTACACCCCATTTCTTTCCCCTGCTATTTTTTTTACCTTCTGCAAAAGATAGCTCTCAACTAAGAATAACCCCGCTCTTCCCTGTAGAGAACACAGTGCTAAGGTGACATTATTCTGAAGTTTCTCTCAGAGGCATTTACTTTGCCAGAATCATGGTACATGGTTGTGAAATATGTATATATCCACATTATTATAAAATCAAACTGCTACCCTTTAAACAACTTAAGACAAATATAAAGTTTTATATAAAACAAAAATTTTATATATTAGTTTCAACTTTGACTAATTATTGAGTTATTGTTGTAAGAAAGCAGGTATCTTCTTTTCTCACTCAGATGCACTTGATTTTATTAGTCAATGATACTCTCCTCTCTCTCTCTCTCTCCCCTCCCCCCAACACACACACACTGTTTTCATGTGGGTCAGAGAGAGAGGAGAGAAGAGGAGTTCATGTCATATAGTAAAAATTATATAATTGTTTTTTATAAATGCAGCTCCTATCAAATAATCTCTCTGAACTGGTCTGTAAATATTCGAATATGCAAATATGTTTTAAATATTTATTAACTTTTCTTCCTGAGTGGCACAAATAGGATAGATGCTGAGAGTTTTGCCTTCCAGCTGGGGGCTTGAGAATCTTTGCACTAGAATTTCAACCAGAAACCCAGGGCTACATTGGCTGCTGCTCAAGGAGAGAAGCCCACAATGAGATGGCTTCCACGGGGTCAGCAGACGATTAGCCTGCCATTCCTGAAAGCAGAAGCATGTTAATTACAAAGAAGATTATTTTCTGCGAAGTTCCAGAGGGAGCCAGTAAGGAAACTGCAGCGAAGTGGTAATGGTCTGTCAAAATCCGCAGCCCCCTATGGAAAGGGGACGCTGCACCACGCGGACCTGTGGACACCCAGTCAGCGTTGCCGCTCTCCGCTCAGACTCCTCGCCTGGAAGAAGTGGTGAATCAAAGCCATGCTTCCTTTTTTCATAATTTGAAACAGGCTGCAGGACTGTTTTCTTCACGAGAAAGCGGAGTTCACAAGGTGTATTAACTTGGATCAGAGTGTTATTCAGTTTGGTCCTGACTGTAAACAATGTTGGTTTCCCTAAGGACGGGGAAAGAAAAGGAATCTATAATCTCACAATTGTGTTCCTACTTACTTGTCCTTTATCAAAGCTGAGTGCCATGGACTAAATTATAGTGTCTCCCCAAGATTCATGTGCTGAAATGGTAAACCCAATGTGATGACGTTAGGAAGTGGGATCTGTGGATTAATGTCCTTTTAAGAGAGACTCCAGAGAGCCCCCTGCTGTTCCTGCCAAGTAAATACACAAAAAGGGGCCTCCCCAGACCCCAACCATGCAGGCACCCTCAACTCAGACTTCCAGCCTCCAGGACTATGAGAAATAAATTTATCTTGTCTATAACTTACTAGGCTATGGTACTTTTTTTTATAACAGGCAAATCTGAGTAAGACACTAGTATTTACTTAAAATACAATATTCTGACTTTCTGACTTATCAGAAACATCTGAGTACCCTGAGGTTCAGGTTGAGACAACATACTTTTCCTTTAAAAAATATATTTTTATTGATGAGATAGAGAAACATCAATGATGAGAGAGAATCATTTATCAGCTTCTTCCTGCACACCCCACACTGGGGATTGAGCCCACAATCCAGGCATGTGCCCTGACAGGAAATTGGACTGTGACCTCCTGGTTTATAGGTCATGCCCAACCACTGAGCTACACTGGCTGGGCAGGACAACATTCTTGTTGGTGGCCACAAATGAAGTCTTGTGTATATGTGTGAGCCTTTTCTTCATAATCTGAGCTTAACTGCCACCATCTTCACTTTACCTAGTGTACCTTCTACCTGAGAGTCTCACTCTTCAGGTTTATCAGATCCTCTTTGTATGAGGCTTGCACTGCGCATTGAATCATAGCCTCCATGAATATCAGGACTCAGGGGCTAGATGTTCTATTCCTAAGCCTTCAGGAAAAAAGATAATGCAATAAGATAATTGGCTTTAGCTTGTTGGAGATTATGTCAAGGATAGAGCTACCTGGTGATCCCATGTGTTCCCCAGCTTCTCAATCCTATTTGATGATGTATCTGTAATACTGTGCCGGTCTGCCAAGACTGATACATGTGATGGACTGGGCAGTGTTATCTCCCTTCAGTACTTCATTCATACTTATTTAATGTGGAAGGTGTTTACTGTGTCTGTGCCAGGCACTGAGGTCACAGCAGTAAACAAGGCCGTTCTGGTCTCAGACCCTTTCCCTGCTCACTGCCTCCACTGTACCCTGCTCCTTCGTTCTGCATTCCCTGCCTGCTCCACCACACACCGGCTATGACCTCTATGACCTCGTGCCTTACTGCGCACCGATGCCCTCGTACCTGCACCGCAGCTGCTGTGGCTCTTCGTGGACTGACTGCTTCCTCCCTTGAGCACCATCTGCACTGGCAGCAAACGGACACAGACCCCCAGCTCTACTCCTGGCCTGGTCTCAAGAAGAGAAATGGAATCGAGAAGAGGTTGCAGCACAGCTGAGGATGTGGGCTCAGGACTGGGTCCACCAGCAGGCTCTGTTTGCTCCTGCCATACGGCTCCCGCTGGAGAGTCCCCATGAAACAGAAGCACACAGAGCCTGCAGACGGCCCCTGCTTAGTTTCCAGGCCTCAGTGCAGACTGTGCACAGGGTATCAACACCCCGTATGGGATCTCAATGATAATGAGTATCCTTTGCCTTTCTTCAGTGTTGTTATTTCAGTGTGTTTGCAACTATTACTCACTTCCAAATGCTTTATTTGGTGGCACTTGCTGTAGATGTTGGAAACATTTCATAGGGTAGCAAAAACAAAAACTATAAAATAATGACACGTTCATTCAACAAGAAGTCATACTCGCCAGGAAACAGGCTGGCACATCTTGCTGAAGAATTCTAGTGAGAAAATACCTTCTATCATTATCACCACACACACACACACACACACACACACACACACACACACACACTGCATCTCAATTCAGCAAATAATTATTAAAAATATCATATAACACCAAATAACAATTATTATATGCCAGTCATGAACACATATACCACTTATATTACAATTTAATTACACTCCAGTCACTGTTCTAAGAAATAATGTATTGGATTATTACATTATTATGCATAAGTACTGTGTTTCTCACATATGAGGGAGCTGAGGCATTATAAGTTGTCCAAAATTACATGGAATGTAAATGTTGAATCTAGATTTAAACCCGGGGAGTCTAACTTCAGTGCATATTGTCGAAATTGCTCTCATTACTGCTTCCCATGTGATTTTAAGAGAATATGATGCATTAATTCCTTTCATATTATTCTGAACAAAGCTATATCGAATATCAATTATGGCCAGTAATTGTTCTGGTTGCTAAAGATTAAAGTAAAATAAAAGACTCTCTCTGCCTTTGAGGTATCATAGTCTAAAGGTTAATAAATATACATGTCAACAGATATTTGCATTTTTAAAAAAAATTAAGTATATTTTTATTTATTTCAGAGAGGAAGGGAGAGAAATAGAGAGATATAAGCATCAATGATTAAAGAGAATCATTGATCAGCTGCCTCCTGCCCACCCCATACTGGGGATTGAGCCCACCACCCAGGCATATGCCGTTGACCAGAATAAAACCTGGGACCTTTTAGTCTACAGGCTGAAGCTCTATCCAAACCAGCTAGGGCAGATATTTGCATTTTAATAAAGGCTATGCAACAGCAATGACTACCTGTATCCCCACATATGATGGATGTTGTAACAATGAAAGGCATCACCTGTCTTCCAGAAAGTTGCCAAGGTGGAGTGGAAAGAGCATGAAGTATGTAATAGACAGAACCATATGAAACTGCAGATAAGGGGAAAGGGCAAAACTGGTAAACTCAACATCTTCAAGAATAAATTACAACGTAAAAAAGGGAGAAATGATCCTAAATAATAAACAGCTAATATGCAAATGGTTGTCAACTCTCCAATCTGGGACCCCTTGAGGGATGTCCGACTGCCCAGTGGGACCGTGCCTAAATGGGCAGTCGGACATCCCTCTCAAAATCCAGGACTGTGGCTCCCAAACACTTGCCTGCCTGCCTGCCTGCCTGCCTGCCTCTAACCACTTCCGCCTGCCAGCCTGATCAGCCCCTAACCACTCCCCTGCCAGCCTGATTGACACCTAACTGCTCCCCTGCTGGCCTGATTGTCCCTAAATGCCCTCCCCTGATGGCCTGGTCCCCCCCAACTGCCCTCCCCTGATGGCCCAGTCACCCCTAACTTAAGGTGACCAGACGTCCCGCTTTTGGCGGGACAGTCCCGATTTTTAACTATTTGTCCCGTGTCCCGAGGCGATTTAAAAAAGTTCTGATTTGTGTAAAGAATGCAAGACAAGCTAGGGAACGGCAGGAGAACGGGAAGGGAATTAACGGTTTTTGGAAGCCATGTGGCTATTTAGCCAGGATATGAGTTTTATATTATTTTTGTTAATTTTATAATGTTAAACTTTAATAATAACAAATAATTGTTGAGAACTGATTATCGAGAACTGCTTATCAAAGTTCGCATTGTTGATCAGTTGCTAGAATTCGACCACCATTGTTTGGACTTAATGAACAATGGCATTTTTTGGAATTGGCAACAATGAAAACATTTTGTAACTGTCTCTCAGATGATGCACATCGTACTGTGTGCTAGTAAGCTAGTTAAACAAGTGATGTCATTACCAATCAATTCAGATAATTTAGGTAAGTAATTTATTTATTTCATAAATACATAAATTTTCTTGAATTTAGCAGACAGTACTCGTATTATTTTTATTTATTGTGGCGGCAAAAAGTCTAGCGCCAGCCTTGAAAGTGACACTTACGACTTACGTTATGGCAAATTCAGAGGAAAAATAATACAAGTTAGTATTGTTATTATTTAGAAAGAAATATAGGATTAAAATTAAAATAATTTTTAAAATATAGTTACTTTATAACAATCAAATTAATTTAATTTATAAACTAACAATAAAATATGTTCATGTAATTATGTACCTACTTACTGTGTTTTTAAGCAATATGTATATAATAATTTATAATATAATTTTAAATTATTTTTTTAAATTTTTAACATAATAAGTAAGAAAAGATGATGCAAATTCAACGATTATCCAAGAAGTGAATTTCCTTTTATTAAAAAAATCAAAAGCGATTACAATATAGACCAAATTTTTAATCAAGAACCCCTCCCCGCCCCCCGTCAATGGTGTCCCGCTTTACCAATGTTAAAATCTGGTCACCTTACCCTAACTGCCCTCCCTTGCCAGCCTGGTTGCCCATAACTGCCCTCCCCTGCAGGCTTGGTCCCCCCCAACTGTCCTCCTCTGCAGTCCTGGTCCCCCCCAACTGCCTTCCCCTACAGTCCTGGTCTGCCCCAACTGTCCTCCCCTACAGGCCTGGTCCCCCCCCCAACTACCCTCCCCTGCAGGCCTGGTCACCCCTAACTGCCTTTCTCTGCTGGCCTGGTCACCCCCAACTGCCTTCCCCTGAAGGCCTGGTCACCCCTAACTGCCCTTCCCTGCTGGCCATCTTGTGTCTACATGGGGGCAGCCATCTTTGACCACATGGGGGCAGCCATCTTGTGTGTTGGAGTAACGGTCAATTTGCATATTGCTCTTTTATTAAATAGGATGTGCAGATCCAGGGATTTAAATCTGAGAAGTAAGACAATATTATCCACCTATTTAGTCAGAAAATAAATGGCAGGATCTTTCTGTTCAAATAATTTTAAAATGTGTATTATTTTATATGTTTATATGTCTAAGGGCAGATTAAGCCACATTACTTTCTTTCTTTCCACGAATGACACATTCTTGGTTCATTTTGAGGTTCCAGTCAATCTCCCAAATGCTCTGAATCAACTGAATCAACTGAACTATTAGAATCACTGCCCATGGATGCCCCTGCTTTCATTCTTCCCTACCAATATCTATTCTCTTCAGAGCATCTAGATCATCCCTTTAAAATAGAAATCAAACATGTCACACCACAACTGAAAATTTTCCAACAATTTACTCTCTCTCTTAATAATGAATCCTGGTCCCAAGTGACTAGAATCAAGCCCCACAGGATGTGGCCCTCACTTCCACAGGGGTGGATGTTATTAAAGTGTAGTTAGAAAAAGTGGAAACCTAGACCCCAGTGCTTGGACCCTTTCTTTATGATAAGATATGCATGAAAGATAACGTCTTAAGGTATATTTATCCAGAGGGAATTTGTAAACTGTTAAGGTTTAAACCTCATTATAAAATTACTAGAGGCCCGGTGCACAGATCCGTGCACCGGTGGGGTGTCTCAGCCTGGCCTGTGCCCTCTCGTAATCCAGGACTCCTCGGGGGATGTTGGAGTGCTGGTTTCAAACCAATCCCTGCAGGCCAGGCCGAGGGACCCCACCAGTGCACGTATCTGTGCACTGGGCCTCAAGTTTGCATATAAGATCTTTAGTTAATCTCTTCCCACCCTCCCCTCTACCCTCTCCTCTGAGATTCATCAGTCTGTTCCATGTTTCCATGCCTGTGGTGTCCTTCCCTGGTGAGCATTGCACATCAAAGCTATCGGCTGGTCTGCTGGTCACTTAGGCTTTTATATATATAGACTAGAGGCCTGTTGCACAAAAATTGTGCATGGGTGCAGTACCTAGGCCTGGCTGGCAATCGAAGCACAAAAGTCTCACATGGAAGGTGGGTCCCAGCTGACCTCTGGGTCCTAGGAAGTACCTGGGCCCCTGTGCGACCCCCTCCACCTGAGTCATTGGTACCTTTCTCAGCTCCCTCAGCTCCTGGGCACCGGGCAGCAGTCACACCTTCTGCTGCCACTGCTGGTCAACATATTTGGGGCTACTGGCAGGGTGACTGGGCCCTGCTCACACCCGCCTTGGCCTGGCACTGTCCACTCACCTGCTCCACCATCCCGCCCTGGTCCTGCTCTTCATTGGGGGCCATCGGGGCTGGCAATGCCTCCATTGCCGCCCACTGCCAGCACTGCATTGCTGACACCTGCCATGTTCCACGCCACCCCCTGGTGATCAGCACACATTATAGCAAGCAGTCAAACTCCAGGTCAAACTCCCATTCGAGGGGACAATTTTCATATAAGGTTTTTATTATATAGAACTGGAGGCCTGGTGCATGAAATTTGTGCATGGGATGGTGGGGGGTCCCTCAGCCCAACCTGCACCCTCTCTAATCCAGGAACCCTCGGGGGATGTCTGACTGCCGGTTTAAACCAGCAGTCAGACATCCCTCTCACAATCCGGGACTGCTGGCTCCTAACTGCTTGCCTGCCTGCCTGCCTGCCTGCCTGATTACCCCTAACCACCTCTGCTTGCTGGCCTGATCACCCCTAATTGCCCTCTCCTGCCGGCCTGATTGCCCCCTAATTGCCCTCCTTGCCGGCCTGATTGCCCCCTAATTGCCCTCCCTGCCAGCCTGATCATCCCCTAGCTGCCCTCCCCTGCCAGCCTGATTGCCCCCTAACTGCTCTCCTCTGCCGGCCTGATCACCCCTGACTGCCTCTGCCTCAGCCCCTGACACCGTGGCTTTGTCTGGAAGGACATCCAGAAGATGTCCAGTTTATTTAGCATATTACCCTTTTATTAGTATAGACCAGTGGTAGGCAAACTCATTAGTCAACAGAGCCAAATATCAACAGTACAACGATTGAAATTTCTTTTGAGAGACAATTTTTTTACACTTCTTCTAATGCCACTTCTTCAAAATAAACTCATCCAGGGTATGGTATTTTGTGGAAGAGCCACACTCAAGGGGCCAAAGAGCTGCATGTGGCTCACAAGCCGCAATTTGCCGACCATTGGTATAGACTAGTGGCCCGAGGCATGAATGAAGATTTGTGCAAGAATAGGCCTTCATTTCCCTGGCTGCTGGCACCGCCTTTGCTCTGGCCAGAGTCACCTTTCTGCCTTCCCACACTGCCCAGAGGCCCAGAGCAGCTGTGGTGGTGCGGAACGCCTGTGTCGTCACCATGGCGATGACCCAAGCATCCCGCCCTGTCCCTGGCTGCTCGGTGCCTGCAAATGCAAATTAATGCCATCTTTGTTGCATTAATTTGCATAGTCACCCCTGATTGGCTGGTGGGCGTCGCAAAGATATGGTCAATTAGAATGTTACTCTTTTATTAGATAGATAATGCTAGTAGAAAAACTTAGGTCATTTGAAAATAAGAGAGCTTTGTAAGCTTTCATACCTTCCTGATGGTGTACTAGTAACATTATCCTCTATTCTTGAGCTTCTGTTGCCCACTCCCCAATTTTGCTTTGTCTGAGACCCTTTGGAATCAGAAAGAATGAAGGTCTACTTTTGAGATGTGGAACATCCTTGCAGATATTATGATATTTATTCTTGGGCAAAGTAGTCTTCTCAATAAAACTGATCTCCTCACTGAGACAGTGGAAATTTGCCATTGTATAAGATGAATTTAAGTTCTGTCAATGTCTTTCATATAAGAAGATGCTGTGCACTACTTATAGGGAAGAAAGGGAAGAATGATGGACACAAAGACTTTAAGAGTAAATTGAAAAACAAAAAAAAAGGGGAAATGATAAATTATAAGAGATATTTTTCATATCGAACAATGCTATTTGCCAATGTTATTTGGATTCTGATTTGAAATAGTGAAATGAAGAGCAGTGTGGAATAAAGAAGACATAAAAAGGAGGAAGGGGTGGGGAAGAGAATTGTGGTCATTTCAACACTTAATTGATACTTGATATTATCAACTAATTGATTTTAATATTTTGCATGTGATATGATAATGGGTTTGCAGATCTAATTTTTAATGTAAAAGCTTCTTACCTTTTTATAAATATGTGATATTTACAGATAAAATTCTATGTTGTCTGAAATTAGGCTAAAATAGTCCGTTGAAGACAGAATGGAGATGGTAGTATAAAAAAACAGAAATGTTCATAATTAAGATTCTTGTTTGGTAGGAAATAAATACATAGAGTTCATTATACTATTTTCTCTATTTTGTTTTATATTTAAACTTTTAAATTGTAAAAAACAAAGTATATAAGACTATACTTAGGCAAGGAAATGTGGCACAGTAAGGGATAGTGAGACCTATGAAAACTAACTATATTTGTGACAAATTCCAAATAACTCCAATTGTAGAAATCTGCTTCAATTGGTTTGTGTGGCTAACACAATGGATTGGATATTGCCAACATCACTTGTTGTTGAACTTTAGACATAGAAAAAAAAATCTCACTAGCAACAAATAAAAATGTTACTCTATGATTTCAAAAGTGTCTTGAGCAAAAAATGGGAGGATAATCAAAATGGGAGATCAAGGCAAGGTGAGGTAGGGCAAGTGTGCAGTCATGTCACTAACAACAGAGATTGATAAAGGAATAAAGGAGCAAGGAACATAGGAGATGAAGCCACCTCCTCCAGGTAACTAATTCCAAAAACTCTAGGCAACTCTGGACCCCAGAACTTCTTATGTTAGCAGGGTCCTTAGACACCATGCAGTTTGTACAGATGGCCCTAATTAGACTGCTTCGATAAGATGACTTCTTCCCTTGGGGATGAGTGATTGATTTTTTTATCCCAAATTTTGCATCTGTGAAGCTGAGTGCCATTCTGGAACTGCTGACTATCTGCATTGCTAATCAGATGTAGTACTTGTAGATAATCCCCTGGAGATCACTAGCAGATGGACAACTTTAATACACAGGCCCTTTGAGTGAGATGGAGAACATAAAATTTGATAAAGAATGGTCCTGGAATCCAATCATTGATGGCTTATTGATTTTATTTGTAGGTCATTAAAAGTCACTTTTCTTTTGATCTATAAGATGATATAATTAAAAACCTGTTTTTTGGAGGTCACTGAGCACTTTCTTGACAATAGATTTTGAGCAGCTGGAACACAGGGTCTTGGTAATACGTGGCATGAAATGTAGAATCTGAGACTTGTGACAAGAGTAAAAAGTATCTAATGGCTATTGAATTAGGTCTGAACAATACAGGAGCATTCCTTTTGGAGTGAGTTTTGGGGAGACTAGAAATGTACTATGCACATTTTCCTGAGACCCTCATCCCACCCAACTTGCACACCTTACTCTGATCTTTTTCCAGCAGCTTTTCCACAAATGGATACTGATGCTGTTCACACTACAGAATTTCTAAAGTCTCTCAAATGTCCACAAACCTCAGATAAGCAGCACGTGGCCACAGGTTGTCCTGTACCTCTTGCTAAATGGCCACAAGAATGGAACAAGTAGCAATCCGTTGAAACTTGCATGAGGTGTCCCCAAACGTGGCATAAGCTTCAGCCAGTGTTGACTTAGAACACAGCTTCAATGAAGAGGCTACAGTGAACAGAACAAGTGGTGGCAGGCCTCAGGTCACATTGTGGGGCCCATTAAAGTGCCCCAAGGTCATCACTAGTGACATCCAACTTTGGCTCACAGCATAGGCTTTCTCAAGCAACTTCAAGCCCTGCAAAAGGGAAACAATTGGAGATCACTTTGCAACTACCACCCGGTGATCCGAAACTGTCCACAAAAGGCAGATCCTCTCCTAAGGGCTTCAAACCAACAGAACAAGTGGCTGGCTTCAGACCACACCAGAGCACTCAATTAACTCAAAAAATGATATGCCTGAGAAGAACCAGAGTCCTGCTAAAACAAATCCTTCTCTATGGGGACAGCTCTTGCACATCAGCTCATCTGCTGTAGTCATAGCCAGCCCTCAGAGTCCATTAGCCTCAGGGTCAATCCCACCCGCTGATGTACCAAAGTAGGAGAAATTAAGGCTCAACTACAAAAGGGCACACACAACCCATATAAGAGACCCATAGAAAACCTGACCCAGGTAAACAGGAAGACTTCACCACAGCCCCGCACAGGACACCTACTACATAAGGCCACTCTACCAAGACTGGGAGACATAACAGATCTACCTAAACAGATGAGCAAATGCCAGGAGTCAGCCTGAACAAGGAGACAAAGAAGTATGTCCAAAATAAAAGAACAGAACAGAACTCTAGAAAAAGACCTAAATAAAATGAAGATAAGCAATCTATCAGATGCAGTGTACAAAACACTGGTTATAAGGATTCTCAATAAATTAGGGGAAGAATAGATGCACTCAGTGCAAACTTAAACAAAGAGATATAAACTATTAAAAAACACTTAGAAGTGAACAAAACAGGAACTGAAATGAAGAATACATTAGCAGGCATTAACAACAGACTTGAAGAAGCAGAGGATCAGATCAGTTGCCTGGAAGACAAGGTAGCAGAGAAGCCCCAGTTGGAACAGCAAAAACAAACGTGAATTAAAAATAAATGAGAATAGTTTATGTAAATTAAGTAGTGTGGTACTAAATAATGAATGGTTTAACAATGAAATCAAGGAAGAAATCAAAATATATCTTGAGATAATGAAAATGAAAACACAAATCCATGGGGCAGAGCAAAATCAGTCTTAAAAGGGAAATTCATAGCATTATAAGCCTATCTCAAAAAACAAGAAACATCTCAATCTATTAGACATAAAGAACTAGAGAAAGAAGAACGACAAAAAGTACAAAGTGAATAAAAAAAAAGGAAATAATCAAGGTCAGAGCAGAAATAAATGAAATACAGTCTAAGAAAACTATGGAAAAGTTCAATGAAACCAAGAGATTCTTTGAAAAGAAGAAAAAAAATAATACTTTTAACCAGACTGATTAAGGGAAAAAAAAAAAAGAGGGAGGACTCAAATGAAAAAAATCAGAAACAAAAGAAGAGAAATGACAACTGACACCAAAGAAATATAAAGTATTATAAGAAATCTAGAGACCCGGTGCATGAATTTGTGCACTGGGAGATGTCCCTCAGCCTGGCCTGCACCCTCTCCAATCTGGGACCCCTCAGGGAATGTCCCTGTGGGATCAGGCCTAAACTGGCAGTTGGACATCCCTCTCACAATCCGGGACTGCTGGCTCCCAACCACTCACCTGCCTGCCTGCCTCATTGCCCATAACCACTTCTGCCTGCCAGCCGGATCACCCCCTAACCACTCTCCTGCAAGCCTGATCTATGCCTAACTGCTCCCCCGCCAGCCCAATCACCCCCAACTGAGCTCCCCTGCTGGCCCAGTTGCCCCCAACTGCACCCCCTGCCAGCCATCTTGTGGTGGCCATCTTGTGGTAGCCATCTTGTGGTGGCCATCTTGTGACGACATGGGGGCGACCATCTTATGATGATGTGAAGGCATGAGGGCCATCTAGGCTTTTATTAGTATAGATATTATAAACAATTGCATGCCAACAAATTGTACTTTCTGGAAGAAATTGATAAATTTTTGAAAGCACAATCTTCCAAGACTAAGTCAAGAAAAATCAGAGAATCTGAATAGACAGATTGCAACTAGTGAAACTGAAGCAGGAATAAATAAATAAATAAAAATCCCCAAAGCAAAAGCTCTGGACTAGATGGCTTCACAATTGAATTTTAACCATTTTTTTTTTAAAAGAACACCTATTGCCGAAACCGGTTTGGCTCAGTGGATAGAGCGTCGGCCTGCGGACTCAAGGGTCCCAGGTTCAATTCCGGTCAAGGGAATGTACCTTGGTTGCGGGCACATCCCCAGTGGGGGGTGTGCAAGAGGCGGCTGATCGATGTTTCTCTCTCATTGATGTTTCTGACTCTCTATCCCTCTCTCTTCCTCTCTGTAAAAAATCAATAAAATATATTTTTTTTAAAAATAAAAATAAATAAATAAAAGAACACCTATCCTTCTCAATGTATTACAAAAAAAAAAAAAAATCAAGAGGAAGAAAGACTCCCAAGGTAATTTAATGATATCACTGTTATCCTAATAGCAAACCCAGACAAAGACACTACAAAAATAGAAACTAATAGCTCAATATCTCTGATGAACTTAGAAGCAAGAAGCAAAAATCCTCAATAAAATTAGCAAACAAAATTAAGCAACACCTTAAAAAAGTGATGCATCATGATCAAATGGGATTTATTCCTGGGATGCAAATTTGGTACAATATCCCCAAATCATTAATTTGATACACCACATAAACAAAGAAAAGGTAAAATAATTTAATTGTATCAATAGATGCACAGATAGCATTTTACAAAATTTATCATCTATTTATGATTAAAACTCTTAGCAAAGTGAGAATAGAAGGAACATAACTCAACTGAATAAAGGTCATATATGACTAACAAAAAACTAACATCACACACAATGGGGAAAAGCTGAAAGCTTTTTAAAATTTTTATTTTCCCAACTCTGATTTTTTTTTCCTTTTTTAATCTTTGTTGTTGAAAGTATTATAGATGTTCGTCTTTTTTCCCCTATTGATCCCCTCCACTGCCCTTCCACCCTCTCCTCAGACCTTCCCTGCACTATTGTTTGTCCATAGGCTATGCATATATGCATGTAACTTCTTTGTTTAATGTCTTTCCACCCCACCCTCTGAAACACATCAACCTATTGGATGTTTCAATGTCTCTGGATCTGTTTTGTTTATCAGTTTATTTTGCTCATTAGATTCCATATGTAAGTGAGATCATGTGAAACTTGTTTTTCTCTGAGTGACTTATTTTGACTAGCATAATAGTCTCCAGGTCCCTCCATGATGTCTTCAAGGGTAAGAGATTCTTCTTTTTCACAGCTGCATGCTATTCCATTGTGTAAATATACCACCATTTTTAATCCATTTATCTACTGACTAGGGGTCCAGTGCATGAATTTGTGTATCTTGAAAGGAACTGTGGGCTGCAAGGCTGCGGTGGGCACAGGGGTGGGTCTCGGCCCATCCTCCGTGTCCCCACCTGGCTCCTCTTGCCCAGGCCCCAGTCCCCTGTCTGCCAGCAGCCCTGCGTCCTCCATCGCTCCCACCCACTGCTAGTGCTGGCCCTGATCACACCCGCAAGTGGGGCTGGCACCGCCAGTGGGTGCGAGCGGCAGCTGCTGCCCCGAACGCCCCTCAGGAGCATGGGAAGGTGGAGAAACCCTCAGGGGTGATTGGGGCCGGCAGCTGCTTCTTGCACCCACTGATGGAGCTGAGTGATCAAAGCTGGTGCAGGTAGCAGGTGCGAGTGCCAGGCAGGACCAAGGCGTGTGGGAACAAAGAATTTTCAGTCACCACCAGAGGCTTGCCCTGTGACAGCAACCAGCACCCCACCTTGGTCTGGCACCCCCACTCACCTGCTCCACCATCTCGCCACAGCTGACACCCACCATGTTCTGCGCTCTGCCGCCTGCTGCCTAGGCCCGCTATGTTCCGTGTGCGCCCCCTGGTGGTCAGTGCACATCATAGTAACTGGTTGTTCGGTTGTTCTGCCGTTCAGTCTATTTGCATATTAGCCTTTTATTATATAGGATTATTATATAGGATGGGCAATTGGGCTGTTTCTAGAACTGAGCTATAGTAAATAAAGTGAAAACTTTCTTAATTTCAGGAACAAGACAAGGATTTCCTCTAGAAACGCCCTTATTCAGAGTAGTAGGGGAAGGCCTAGCCACAGTAATCAGACAATGATATTTTTAAAAAGGCACCCAAACTGGAAAGAAACAAGTAAAACTGTCATTATGTGGAGATGACTATGTAGAGAGAATTAGATATTTCACTAAAAATATTAAAAGTAATAAACAAATTCAGTAAAGTATTAGGATATAGAACATTATTCAGAATTTGGTTGCATTTTTATACACCAATAATGAACTATCACAAAGAGAAATTAAGAAAACAATCTCATTTACTGCATTAAAAAAAGGTGTTTAGGAATAAATTTACCCAAGAAGACGTGTCCTAGACAAATTGTAGGACATTGAGAAAATAAAAAAAAGATACTAATAATTAAAAATATATACTTTAATCATGGATAGGAAGAATTAACATCATTAAAGTGTTCAATCTATAGATTCAATGCAATTTGTATCAAAATACCAATGACATTTTTTCACAGAACTAGAAAAAATAATTCTAAAATTTATAAGGAAGGATAAAAGAACCAGATTAACCAAAGCAGTATTCAGAAAGAAGAACAGAGATGGAGGCATTAAACTACCTAATATCAAAGTATACTACAAGGCTATCATCATCAAAACTGCATGTTGCTGGGGCAAAACAGACCATAGATTAATGGAACAGAATAGAGAACCCAGACCTAAACCCACATCTCCTGATCAACTAATCTATGATAAAGGAAGTAAGAATACACAATTCAGTAAAAACAGTATCAAATAAATGAGATTGGGAACACTGACAAATACATGAAAAAGAATGAAACCTGATCACTTTCTGACACCATATACAAGAATAATCTTAGAATGGATTAAAGATCAAAATATAAGACGCACAATTTTAAAAGTCTTAGAAGAAAACAGAAGCAGTAAATGTTTTACGTCATTCATTAATTTTTTGTAGATATGTTTTCTCAGGCAATGGAAACAAAATAAATAAATAAATAACTGGGACTATATCAAACTAAAAAGGGTTTTGCATAGTAAGAAAACCATAAACAAAATGAAAAGACAACCTATTGAATGGAAAAGGTATTTGCCATCTATCTACACTAATAAAACAGTAAGATGTAAATAAAACAGTAAGATGTACCTTCGCGACACCCACCAGCCAATCAGGAGTGAGTATGCAAATTAACCCAACAAATATGGCGAGTTAATTTGCATACACAGGCGCCGAGAGGCCAGGGGCAGAGCGGTTCCGCATCACCCCAGCCGCTCTGGGCCTCTGGGCAGCGTGGGAAGGCATAAAGGCGTCTCCAGGCCTGAGCGAAAAGTTGGCTCTGGCCAGAGCAAAGGCAGTGCCAGCAGCCAGGGGAAGGCCCATTCTTGCACAAATCTTCATGCATTGGGCCTCTAGTATTCAATAAGGTTTTAGTATCTAAAATATATAGTGAACTCATATAATGTAACACCGTAAAAACAAACTATCCAATCAAAAAATGGGTTGAAAACCTGAATAGACATTTTTTTCTAAAGAACACATTTTGTTTAATTTTAAAAAAGCCAAAATGTAAAAAGGAAAGAACAAACTGAAAAAAATTCCAGCCTTTGGTGCCTTCCTTATTGTTTTTTGTTTTTTTTTAAAAAGGTTTTAAAATAGATTATGGTGGTGGTTGTACAAGTCTGTAGATGTACTAAAAACCATTGAATTTAATATAATATAAAGTGAATAAATTTTATGGTATGTAAATTATATTTCAATAAAGCATTTTTAGAGGACAAATATTGTTTTGATAATCATTAGAAAAAATTTTAAATAGATGAGTTTTACATTTTAAGAAGTTTACATTGGATGTCTATACTCTTCCTCCACTTTTTAAACTGTGCTTCCTTTTCTGAGTGTTGAGCAGAAAGGATTTTAATATTTTATCTTTGAAGAAAATAGGTCACTTACAGCCTACCTCCAGGGTGACCCCAAAAAAGTGGATACACACAATGTCTGTAGATTCTATTACATTTTGAAAGTGAAATATATTTTAATAAACACTGCCTTTATAATGTATTCAAAGAGTGTATACATTTTTGGGACACCCTATATTATCTGAAATATTTTCCTCATTATTTAAAACACTAGAGGCCCGGTGCACGAAATTCGTGCACGGAGGGGGGTTGTCCCTCAGCCCAGCCTGTACCCTCTCCAATCTGGGACCCCTCAAGGGATGTCCGACTGCCCATTTAGGCCCGATCCCTGGGATCGGGCCTAAATGGGCAGTCGGACATCCCTCTCACAATCCAGGACTGCTGGCTCCCAACTGCTTGCCTGCCTGCCTTCCTGATTGCTCCTAACCGCTTCTGCCTGCCAGCCTGATCACCCCCTAACCACTCTGCTGCCAGCCTGTTTGCCCCCAACTTCCCTCCTCTGCCGGCCTAGTCACCCCTAACTGTCCTCTCCTGCAGGGTTGATCACCTCCAACTGCCCTCCCTTGCAGGCCGGGTGCCTTCCAACTGCCATCTCCTGCTGGCCATCTTGTGGTGGCCATCCTGTGTCCACATGGGGGCAGGATCTTTGACCACATGGGGGCAGCTATATTGTGTGTTGCAATGATGATCAATCTGCATAGTAGTCTTTTATTAGATAGGTAGAGGCCTGGTACGGGGGTGGGGGTCAGCTGGTTTGCCCTGAAGGGCATCCCGGATCAGGGTGGGGTACCCTTGGGGCATGGGGCAGCCTGAGCGAGGGGCCTGTGGTGGTTTGCAGGCGGGCCATGCCCCCTGGCAATGCAAGCGGAGGCCCTGGTATCTGGAATTTATTTTCCTTCTACAATTGAAACTTTGTAGCCTGGAGCAGAGCCAAGCCTGGGGCTCCCTCCGAGGCCCTCAGCCATTTGTGTTGGGGTTATAATTGAAACTTTGTTGCCTTAAGCGGGTGGGCCTGGCCAGGGTGTGTGGAAAGCTTTACTTCCCCTATTGCCGCCGGCAACCCTGGCCTGCTCTCTCAAGCTCCATTCTGCCGCCATTTGTTTGCATTTGTTTACCTTCTATAATTGAAACTTTGTAGCTTGAGTGGAGGCTTAGGCCTGCAAAGGCTGGCAGAAAGCTTTGCTTCCTCTGTTACCTAGGAAACCTTGCTCTCTGTGGCTGTAGCCATCTTGGTTTGGGTTAATTTGCATACTCGCTCTGATTGGATGGTGGGCGTGGCTTGTGGGCGTGGCTTGTGGGTGTGTCGGAGGTATGGTCAATTTGCATATTCGTCTATTATTAGATAGGATTAGAGGCTCGGTGCACAAAATTTGTGCACGGAGGGAGGTTCCCTTAGCCCTGCCTGAACGCTCTGCAATTCGGGACCCCTACACCTTTTTCTTATCTAGCTAATCTATTCACGTTTAAAAAAATTAACTGAAATATCACCTACTCTAGGAAATCCTCTTTGAACAAATGTCTTTACAATCTGTATTAAGTATTTTCATAGTATACCATTCTTTTTCTTTAACAGCTACTTAGAGTGGATGCAATGTGTTTTTCATTCTTGCATCTGAATTTTTTCTTCTTGCTCTTGTAATAGCAAAGCTTATCCAATTTACATTTGCCCTTCGAGGGCTTATATTTGGTTCAGTTTCTAGTTGGCTCCCTGCTTTTTTTTAAGCAATAAATTTGGGTTGTGATAGTAAGCCTCACTTGTAATCAAGCCTGTAGGTCTCTCTATCTGAATATTTCTTTAATACTTATCAATTTAGCATACCAGAGATTGTGTTCATTTATAGAAAATAACAATAAATGTCACCTGATCATTTGATCTTCTAGTAATATTTTATAGCAAGATGTATTATTCTAGTAATTTAACTATTACAAAACTGAGGCATACAGAAATAAATCACATTGAACAAGAAAGAATGACTCAATTATCAAAGCATATTACACTTAGGGCCTCCCTTGTCCTGTGCCTCAGATATCATAGCATAGTACACAGTTCACGTGGAACTCAGCTTCCTTTAAAATAGGAAGGAATTCCATACTCATGAAGCAGCTACTTCCACACATATTTTTTTATTTAATTCATAGCACATACTCTTTGTACTAATTATTGGAAGATCATCCTAGCAATTGCCTCTGTTTCTCTCTGTATTGTTGCCTTACATTCTGATCTTATTACTGCACTTTTATCATCCACTCAAGCTAATAAGATTGTGAATTTTTTGAGGGCAGAGATCATGACTTGAGCTTGTGTTTCTCTGACATGGTGCCTAGATAAATACTCAAATGCCATCCAGTCCAAATGACTGTGATTAGAGAGGCCCACCATTGCTGGAGACCTCTAATTTTTATTTAAGGGCCTCACTTGTTCTGTGACTTTACAGAGGGGTAAGTCAGGGGCTGAGGGAATTTGAGGAAACCTAGACAGAATTCTCCTCCTAAAAGATTTTGCTAAGCTGGCCACCAGGTCTGCCAGGCATTTGTCCAATTAAAACCCGGACACACAGCAGCAATAACAAAGGCACTGGTCTCCTACTGCTAATGCATGGGGATCAAACCCCAGCCTGCAGGAACTCACCCCGGCAGTCAGGACCAGGCCGCTGGGTAGACCTGGGCCGGTGCTCCTAACTCTGGGGAGAGGGAAACTTCCCATGGCTGCAGGCTAGAGGCCCTGGACTCTGCAACACGTGCCCAAACAGGTCCCTAGTGCAGGTTGGTCAGAGGAGCGGCTTCTTCGCCTGGGATTACAGGGCGGCTTGGCCAGGCTGAACCTGGCCTGTTCGCCCCGTGATCGCAGGGTGGCTCAGCCTGGGCTCTTCGCCCTGTGATCACAGGGCGGCTTGGACCCGGGCAGGCGGCTGGGCGGCTTGGACCCAGGCACGCGGCATCGGGCACTGCCCCTGCCGCCTGCCCATGCCCAAGCTGCCATTGTGATTGCAGCTTGGATCCGGCCGGTGGCATAGGGCGCTGCCCCCGCCGCCTGCCCGGTCCCCGATCTTGGCTTGGATCCGGCCAGTCACGTTGGGCGCTGCCCCCCGCTGCCTGCCCAGTTCCCCAACTGCGGCTTGGATCCTGCAGGTGGCATGGGGCACTGCCTGTGCCGCCTGCATGTGCAAATGTACCCGCCATCTTTGCTGGGTTAATTTGCATATCACTCCTGATTGGCTGTGGGCATAGCAAAGGTACAGCCAATTAGCATTTTTCTATTTTATTAGTGTAGATAACTCTTACTTTTAAATTGAGTAATTGCATGTATAGCTGTTTGCTTAAAATTGACTAATTATATTGTTAGGGTAAATATGAATAAGTGGTGTTCCTGTGTGTGTACAAACACATGTTAATATATAGATATAAAATATAATCTCTCTATATAAATGCTTAAGTGACCAGAATGCTGGGATGACCAGAACAACCGGTTACTATGATGTGCACTGACCACCAAGGGACAGATTCTCAATGTAGGAGCTGCCCCCTGGTGGTCAGTGACCTTCCACAGCCAACCACGCATGGCTGGCCAACCTCCCCTGGTCCCTCACCGCGGCCAGCCAACCTCCTACAGTCCATCCCCCCATCGGGCAGGCGGCAAGAAGGCCCTGGCAGGAAGGCCCCAGCTGGCAGCTGGAAGGCCCTGATTAGCCCTGTGTGTGACTTTTGTGCACTGGGCCTCTAGTATATAATAATAGATAACAATACCATGTTATGCAGTACATTATGTATATAATATAGATATATACACATGTATGCATGCTGTCTATGGGGACCAATGGAAGTTATTACTGTACAGACAAGGAACAAATTGCTGGTAGATGAATTGTAATTTTAGAATTCTGCTTATTTGCAACACTAAAATCAGTGGAAACAATTTCATATTTATTTTTTTAATATATGTATTTTATTAATTTTTTTACAGAGAGGTAGGGAGAGGGATAGAAAGTTAGAAACATCGATGAGAGAGAAACATCGATCAGCTGCCTCCTGCACACCTCCTACTGGGGATGTGCCTGCAACCAAGGTACATGCCCTTGACTGGAATCGAACCTGGGACCCTTCAGTCTGCAGGCCAACGCTCTATCCACTGAGCCAAACCAGTTAGGGCACAATTTCATATTTAAAATGCAAAAGAAAATAGGTGTATCAATTATCTAAATATAAACTCTTTAAAAAAAGAATTTTCACCTTTTTAATCCTAAATTTTTGTTTTCTTTCCTTCCAGGTACAAATACTCTCTCTAAGCTAACAAGCACTCTGTTTCATGTGCCTGACTCCGATAGCTGCACTGTGGAAGTGTGATATGACTGAAAGAGCACTGAGCATGGCTGTGCTTCTCATTTATGTGATCTTGAGCCTCTGAGGGAGCCATGGTGCATTGGCCGTGGTGTGTTCATCGGTAAAATGAGAAAAATGTCTGCCTCACAACATGGCTGTGAGCGTCAAATGCTCAGAACATTGGCACCTGACAAACAGTCCGTGCATGCGATTTCATGCTCTTATTTATTAAAACCATAGATACATATGTTGCTTTGTAGACACTTCAAATGTATTCAACATTAAAATAAAAACAAAATCAGCCCATCATCACATACCAACAATTTAATATATTCTTTTCCCAACTATGTATAGACACTTTTTAAGAGATGTAATCAAAGAACAGATATATGCATTTTCCATTTTTTACTTAGTATTAAACTATTATTTTAACATTATTATATAATTATTATAGCAATTAAATAGTTTCAGTTATTGAACGATTATTATTTTTGGCCATGATATTGAAAGTTTAGATTATTTCTAAATTTTGTCACACCAAATGATTTTTGTAATGGTAAAATAAAATCTGTAACACACACACACACACACACACACACACACACACAAACACACACACTAAAAGTTTTTCTCCTTACCTACAGTATACATGAGCACACTGCTGAGACATTTATGGGTGGAAGCATTTCTCCACTGAAATCTATGGGCCAATGGCATTTTTGGCCTCCACATATATGTCATTTAAAGCCCCTGGATGCTTTTCATTTCCCAGTGCTTCTTTATAGGGCTAACCAAAATGCCCAAAACAGCAGCAGCAGCTAATTCCAAACTATATCACTGACTGAAAGCTAGCCAGTCATTGGGCCTTCGTCAGCCTTATTACCAGGAGGGAATAAACGACGGTGCTAGGTTGAACTGCAGCCCTTACGTTCTGCACAGCAGCCAGCCTGAACTACAGCAACTGATGAAGGTGTCAAAGGAAGGCAGAGAGTTTTAGGGCACCTCCCCAGCTGAGCTCCAGCTCATGATAGCCTTCCCTGTAAGCAACTAGGGTTCTCCTGCAAGGCCTCAGGCGTCTGTGCCGGAGTGAGATGAGCCTGGGATAGCCAAAGGCCCACCAGGCAGCTGGGCCTTGCCTATAGCTAACACATTTAGCATCCCAAGCTAAGCACAGGTCCTTTGGGTTAAATATAATTAATTTCCTTCTAAGCATCAGAAGTGGGGTGGTTGCATGTGTTTTTAGGCAAGAATACAAAGAGGACACTTATTCCATTTGGCTCAGTACAGAGTAGATATAATTGCTTATGAGGATGGTAAAAGTAAGGACAGGGGTCTCTTTTTGAATTGAAACAATCTATAACTTTGAGAAAGATACAAAAACATCTCATGCACACAGCATTTTACTTAAAATTGCTTAAAAAGCAACTGAAAACCTTCCAAAAGTAATTTATATTATCAATAGACAGTAATCTTTACAAGAAAAAGTACCTGAGCTTTATGAATGTAAAATTATACTTTATTACCATATAATTTTTATGTATTTGTAAACTGTTGAGGTTAAACATTGTGACTACTCCCACTCCAGGAGTCTATGCCATTAAATTTTTTGAGGTAAAGTAATTTAGAAATAATCTGTTTACAATACCAGATCCATGTATATATCTCAGGCATCTGAGGACAAGAAAGTTAAATGATCACTAGGTCACTTAAATAGACCAGAGCCCAACAATGAATTATTTTGAAGCACAATCATGTTCTATTTTAAAGAAAAAAACTTACAAAATCTAGTTCAATAGATGGTCTAATTGGGAAGACTTTTCTTTGTCATTTCTCTCAAGATCTTTAGCCCATTCTGCTTCACAGTTTCCACTTTTTACCTGCTGCAGTGTTTATATAATTCTCCTTCATCAACATTTTGTCTGCACATAGATTAAAGGAACCGGGTTGGAGTCCCAAAGCTAGAGAGGAGTACAGAGGCTGAAGGAGGTGCTGTGTCCTGGCTCTGCTGCTCATTCCCTCCTCCATGGTCCCAGGTCATCTTGATCTCTGATTTGTTCCTATTGCTGATCTGCCTCCCACAGCTGAAAGTGAATAGCATAAAAAATTATCATCTCCCTAATTTCTGGCAGTATCCCCAACTCATAGAGAACATAGAAGGTGTTCAATAAATATTCCATTCATAAATGAGAGATTAAATTTATGAAAACTGCTCATCTCGATGGTTTTTGTCTCATCAACAAAATAAGGAATGTGTATAAACATGTGAATGAGATGACATGACTTTTAAAGCTCAACTCAAACCAAGCACACTATAGGTAATAAATACATTTACTGCTAGAGGGCGGTGGTACTGGTGGTGATGACTGTCCATACTGAAGGGGAAAGAGAGATATTTGAAATAATGTCCTGAGGGAGAGTAGTTTAAATAAAATTGTAAATGAGGATTGAAACTGAAATATGATGAGGTTGCCAAATGGTGGAGGAGTAAGTGGAAGCTACATTGACACTCTCCCAGGACAAAACTTGAATTACAACTAAATACAGAAAAAGCACCGTGGAAAATAAACTCAAGACTAGCGGTAGAGAACCCTGATAACCAAGGACAGGAAGTGGAGACTGCATAGAGACTGGTAGGAAGTCCAGAGATGCAAAAGTGCTGTGCAGGCTCCCACAGACAGCAGCTAAAGTTCTGGAGGGATAGCTCAGCTGTGGTGGGGTCCCACCGAGAACTCTGGGGTCTAAACCCCAACCTTGGCTCCCCATCCCAGAGCACCAGGACTAAGAAAGATGCCTACATAATGTCTGGCTGTGAAAAGCTTCAGGGTTGCTATCTGCCAGGGAGAACAGCTGGAAATGCAGGCACACTAAAGGACCAACACAAAAATTTTGTGTGCAGCCACTCAACTTGGGCTCTGGCAGAGGGAGCGCAGAGTAGATGTGTGAGCAGAAGCCAGGGGTAGGAGCCCTGGAGCTAGAGCTCAGGAGGCGGTCACCCCGGTTTCCTGTGCTGAGTCATTCCCTCATACAGCAGAGGACGTTGTTCACAGGCAGACCATTACCACCCAGCTTTTGCCTGGATGGGAGGAGCAATTGTCCCATCCTGTTGGAAAACTTCTCTCTTACCCTGTGGTCCACAGTCTGAATAACCATCAGCCTATAGGGAGAGTTGGGTCTCTGGAGGCGGTGAGTCTTTGCCTGATCTTCTTATGAACCAGGAGCTAGGAAAAGCAGACCCTGGTGTACATCTTGATTCTTTCCAAAGAACCAAGCCCCAGCAAAGGAAGCCACAAGCTGTGGATTGTTGCTAGCTCAAAACATGGAACTCAGGGGGTGTCACAAACAGCATCTGACATTGCCCTGCATTAGAGATTGGAATTCATAGCTAATCTGCCCAGTACACAGACAAAAACCTAAACAAAATGGGCAGACAAAGTAGGAGACAAAAAACTAAGTCCCAAATGAAAGAATAAGAGAATTCTCCAGAAGAAGAGATAAATGAAATGGAGAAAAGAAATTTATCAGACATAGAGTTCAGAATAATGATGGCAAGGATGCTCAACAACATGAGAAAAGATATAGTAACTGAAAAAAGACCAGCTGAAAATGAGGAATGACATGCCACTAATAAAAAACACATTGAAAGGAATACACAGCAGATTAGGGGAGGCCAAGGATCAGATTAATGAATTAGAAGACATAGTAGGAAAAAATCACTCAATTAGAGATCCAGACAGAAAAAAAAAAATAAAAAAACAGGGGGACATTTTAAAGGAGCTGTGGGACAATGTGAAAGGTAAAAATGTCCGCATCATAAGAGTATCAGATGGGGATGAAAGTAAGGTATAGAGAACATATTTGAAGAACTAATGGCAAAACACTTCCCTAACCTGGTGAAAGAAAAAGGCACACAAGTTCAGGAGGCACAGAGTGTCCCAAGCAAGAAGAACCAAACTGGCCCATGCCCAGACACATCATAATTAAAGTGCCAAAAATTAAAGACAGAGCACAAGCTTATGTAGATATCTCATGTGTCTTATAATTTTCCCAGTACAGGTATTTTACTTTCGTGATTAAATTTTTTCCTAGGTGTTTGTTTTTGATGCCACTAAGAATGGGATTGTTGGGGGTATTTTTGTTTGTTTAGTCTTTCTTTCTGATAGTTCATTATTGGTGCATAAAATGCAACCTAATTCTGAATATTCATTTTGTATCCTTCTACTTTACTGAATTCATTTATCAGCTATAGGAGATTTTTGGTAGTATTTTTAGGGTTGTCTATATACAGTAATATGTAATATGCAAATAATGAAGATTTTATTTTACTTTCCAATTTGGATGCCTTGTATACCTTCTGATCTGATTGTTGTAGCTAGAACTTCCTGCACTATGTTGAATAAGAGTGGTGATAGTAGACTTTCCTGTTTTGTTCCTAGTCTTAAGGGAAATGCTTCAGGCTTCCCAGTTGAGTATATGTTAGATTTGGGTTTGTCATATATGGTCTTTATTACGTTGAAATACATTCCCTCTATTCCAACTTTGCTGAGATTTTTTCATCATAAATGTAATCAAAACAGCCTGGAACTGACACAAGAACAGACATATAGATCGATGGAACAGAACAGAGAACCCAGAAAATGACCCAAGCCATTATGCTCAATTAATATTTGACAAAGGAGGCAAGAGTATACAATGGAGTCAAGACAGTCTTTTTTTAAAAAAAAATGGTGCTAGGAAAATTGGACAGGTACATGCAAAAAATAAAACCAGACCACCAACTTACACCACACACAAGAATAAACTCAAAATAAGCAATGATTTAAATGTAAGTATTGAAACCATAAAAATCTTAGAAGAAACCATAGGCAGCAAAATCTTAGACATCTCTCATAGCAGTATGTTTGCCAATACATCTCCTAGGGCAGGGGAAATAAAGAAAAAAAATAAATAAATGGGGCTATATAAAAATAAAAAGCTTCTGCACAGACAAAGAAACCATCAAAAATACAAAAATGGTACATCTGATAAGGGGTTAATATCCAAATTATATGAAGGACTCATACACCTTAACAAAAAGGAAGACAAGCAATCCAATTTAAAAATAGATAAAGCACCTAAATAGACATTTCTCCAAAAGGGTATGCAGATGGCCAAGAAACACCTGAAAAATGCTCAAAATCACTAGTCATCAGATAAATGAAAATTAAAATGATAATGAGGTATCACCTCACACCTGCTAGAATGACTATGATCAACAAATCAACAAATGACAAGTGCTGGGGAGGATGTGGAGAAGAGGGAATCGTAGTGCACTGCTGTTGAGAATGCAAACTGGTGCAGTCATTATGGAAAACAGTGTGGAGTTTCTTCAAAAAATTTAAAATGGAAATGCCATTTCACCCAGTGATCCCACTCCTAGGAATGTAACCTAAGAGTCCCAAAACACCAATCAGAAAGAATACATGCACCCCTGTGTTCATAGCAGCACAATTTACAACAGCTAAGATCTGGAAACAACCCAAGTGCCCATCAGTAGATGAGTGGATAAAAAAGCTGTGGTACATTTATACAATGGAATACTATGCAGCTTTAAAAAGACAGATCTTTTACCCTTTGAGAATACATGGAAGGACCTGGAGAGTATTATGCTAAGCGAAATAAGCCAGTCAGAGTAAGACAAGTATCACATGATCTCACTTATATGTGGAATATAATGAATAAAGTAAATGTGTTCAGAAAGCTACAAGAGAACACTCAAAAAGAATTTAATGATATCAGGATAAAAACACCAGAACAAAATGAGAAGTACATCAAAGAAAGGAAACATAAATGACAACTGAACAGAAATTTTGGAGTGGAAGAATACAATGACTGTACTAGAGAATTTTAGTAACTCAACTGATCAAGCAGAATAAATCAATGGATTAGAAGACATGTCAGTTGAAATTATAGTAGTCCCTCATTCTCCATAAATTTTCTTTCTCAGTTTCAGTTACCAACAGTCAACTGTAGTATGAAAATATTACATGGAAAATTACAGAAATAAATAATTTGTAAGTTTTAAATTGCAAATTGATGGAGTGATATGTCCCACTGGCCCACTCTGGCCATCTGGGATGTGAATCACACCTTAGTTCAGTGCTGTAGATGCTCCCCACTTATTAGTAACCTGGTGGCTGTATCGGTTATCAGGCTGACTATTGCGGTACTGCAGCGGTTGTGCACAAGTACCCCTTGTTTTATTTAATGATGGCCCAAAGTACACAGTGAGTGTGCTGGGAACACAGATAAGCCAAACAGAAGCTGTAAAGTGCTTTCTTTAAGTGAAAAAGTAAAAGTGGTTGACTTAATGAGGTATTTTATCATTTCACATTATCACAAAAATAAGGGTGAATATAATACAAGAAGGTATTTTGAGAAAGAACATATTTAAATAACTTTTACTATAGTACACTATTGTAATTTTTCTTTTTTATTAACAGTTATAGTTAATTTTATAATATGCCTAATTTACAAAATAACCTTTATCATAAGTATGTACATATAGGAAGAAGAGTACTGCTAGCCGTTTCAAGTACTGGTGGTTCAGTACTTGAGTGTTCATTTGCAGCTTTCTGAACACATTTACAACAATCGTTTTGAGTTTTTTGTTGAGAAATTTCTGGATTTTAATTCCTTTGGGACCAGTTACTGGAAGCTTGCTGTATTATTTTGGTGGCGTTGTGTTTCCCTGCTGCTCTATGGTTCCCATTTGGCATGAACCAAAGAAATATTGGCTGAGGTGCACAGCAGTGCCAAGGCTATTGGGAGTCTCAGCACTGCCTCAGGGTCCAGTGCCCAGGGACCAGGGCAGGGAGCTATGGTGGCTAGAGTTGGTAGTGTGAACACACTCAGCTGGGGGTCAGCTGCAGGTGGCTATGGAGTGAAAAGGGCTGGTTTCAGACATGCACATGTGGTTGGGCCCTGGCTGAGGCCAGCCCTGGCTCACGGCCGCTGCACAGACCCTGGCTGTTGCTGTGCTCTCCTTTGACTGCTCCGACTCACCCCACGTGCACTCAGTTGTGCAGCTGGTGGCAAAGGCCAGGGCAGGCGCACCCTTGGAGGAGCTAGCTTCAGTGAGCATGGCAGTGCAGGTCCGATGCAGAACACAGGGCTGACACCAGCCCACAGGCAGCTGTAGGGACCCTGGTTGTTGGCATATTCTTTGTGGCTGCAGAGGGTTCCCCAGACAAGTGTGTCGCTTGGAGGCTGGTGACAAGCATCAGATCAGCCATGTGCAAAGGCAGAGCTGGAAGGGCTAGCCCCAAGTGTTTGCACAGTAGGGTTCGGACACGGGTATCTGGCTGGCCTTTTACACTTGCACAGATGCATTGGCTTGGCTGGCTGCTGGTGCCGTCCCAAGGCCCCAGTGGGTGAGAGCGGAGCTGTTGGGAGGGCCTGAGGCAGCTGGCTTCACCCAACATAAACACCTGTGGGGCAAATGCTGGTAAAGTCTGCGAGGGTTCGTGATGCCTGTGCTGCTCTTTCCTTCCTTCAATATTCACATCCGCGGGGCTTGTCTGCAGCGCTGGTCACTGTGAATCAAAATGACTCCTGTTTCCTGGCTGCTGTTGACAGCCCTGCTTGCCTGCTTTTCCTAGCCGTGTTGGCACATCACAGCTTTGCTGGGGTGGGTGAGGTGAAACAAAGTGGCTGCTTTGTGCCGTGCCCTGAAGAACCGCAGAACCTAGTAACTCACCTTACTCTTCGGTTTGGCAATGTCCCCGACCTTGTTTATACCATGTGGCTTCCTGCATAATTGTGAAGTTAAAAATAAATTCTATAACATTGTTCATGGGTAATGCACCCAGACTTAATGCACAGCATTGAGTTAACTGTGCATGTTCATAACAATAAGCAGACCGACTTTTAGTTACTTGGTTATTTTTTTTAAGTCTTTACATGACAGGCACCCCTTATGGTGCCTAAAGGCCCGCACTCACTCCCACCAACCTGCCTTTGGCACACGCTGGGTAAGGGGCTGTGACAGCACCTGTGCATGCTGCTGGGGCACAAAGAGGCAGGGTGATGTAGAAATTCCTACTTTGTACTATAGATTAAGTAAGCACTCGTGTCAATATATTTTCCAACCAATTCTTGGCTCAGGAATTTGGCATAGATCCTGGCAGATGGAAATGGTCATTTTTATAAAAAGAGTCAGTTTTCTGGTCCCATGCAGTTAACATCTAAGCCAGTTTATATCATATAAGTTTTAGTTTTTGAATAGATATATGAATGGTATCAGGGAAATGGTACAATATGATGAATACAAAGTGGGAGGGCAATAAATATTTCTTTAATTGAATTGGATTTCAGCCCAAAGCATGTGTCATTTCCACCCACAGGAAACCAAGCCAGCACATGGCTTGGAGCATGTGAAAAGCTGCCCTGACGACTCTCATCTATTTGGAGGTCACACTGATCCTACAAGTATTGTTTCCTACACAGTTAAGTTCTCGCTTTTTCTGATCGTAAGCAGTCACACATCTTTCTGTTCTTTACCCCAAAATATCATTTCAGTCCATGTCCCAATAGCAAAAACGCAAAAAATTATATGACTGAATTAAAACTGTGTTCCATTTTGACAATTGTAAAAAAATGGTTAATAAGTTGGAAACTTCTTTGCACTATCATTTGAGTAAGGTTGCTATCTTTCATATCATGGTAAAGTAAGGGCACACCACAATAACAGTTTGATATTTTGATATTTAGGCTTCGAGGGTGGAAAGTATTACTAGATTAAAGAAGCGGTATCAGAGATTACAAGACTGGGTTGAGAAAGATTTGAAGATGAACTATTCTTAGGAATTATAGAAACTTGTAGTGCCTCACTTAATCCAGCTCATCCAAATGTGATTTCAGAACTGCTGACAGCAAGCTCAATAACCTTAGGAAATTGCAACTTTTATGGGCATTAATTTAAACTGAATAGGAAACAGAGATCTCAAAATTGTCATGAGATTAGAATGAGAAACATTGCTTAAATCAGGGTAGATATTAGCTGGAACACAGTAGAAACCAAAGGCAGTTCAAATCCTATATAATAAAAGCGTAGTATGCTAAGTGTCCGGTCGTCCATTCAACCAATCAAAGCGTAATATGCTAATGATATGCTAAGGCCGCTCAGCCACTCACTATGACGTGCACTGACCACCAGGGGGAAGACGATCCAACAGGTAGGTGAGCTTGCTGCTGGGGTCTGGCCTATCGGGACTGAGTGAGATGGACCAGACACACGCTGGAGCCCTCCCGCGGTCCCTCCCCAGCTGGCCAATCTCCCGCATTTCTCCCAGGCCTGAATCCTGCACCTGTGGGGTCCCTCGGCCTGGCCTGCGCCCTCTCACAATCCAGGGCCGAGGAACCCCACTGGTACACAAATTCATGCACCAGGCCTCTAGTATGTTAATATGACTATAGTGTCTGATAAATGGTAAATGCCCCAAGCCCTCCTGGCGCTGACACCCACCTTCTGGTCAACCCCACCTTTTTCTTGGGACCTTTTCTACCTGATCAGTGTGCATAGCCAAGAGTCGTGTAACATTTTGGTTATAATCTCTACAACCATCCCATGCACATAGTACATTCCCACTGCATGATTGTTAATTGATCAATAGTTCATGTGAAAATACTTTCAACAGTTAGACATGACATATAATTATTAAATATGATTTTATATTTGTAAACATATGAACATTTCATGGTTGTTGTTTTTTTTTAAATAGATCTTGATTAATACAATTTATTTTCAAATACACACAGGATGCACTAATGAAAAATTACAAGAACACAAGCAACACAAGCCAAAAGACAAACTTTCAGCCATATTTGAACTGCACCATGGAGCTGCCAAAATAGCCGTGAGGAGCTAGATGTCACTGCTGAGGAAATACTTTCACTCCCACGCATTTAATTCTTACATTACTAATTAGCTTTAGCCCACACAGAACTAAAATTATCCCCTGAGAAAGATGCTTTGCCTACTTTATTTACATTTAAATTTCACACTGTCTGCTATTACTTTTGTTGGTGCATCTTCTGTTTTTTGTGCTTCCTTCCTCTCTGCCTCCATTCTTTACTCAGCTGTTTGTGGGTGGGCCTGACAAAATGTCCTTGACTCCACTTGGGTGTTAGTAGTCCTTTCAAATTTAGCAAGTCCAAACACGGCTTCTGAGTCTACGCCCATCCCAAGCTGTTCCCACACTCAGTATATAACAACTTTATCATTTCCACTTTTCAGAGACAATAAATCCTTTGAAGCACTCTTACTTTTTATTTATTTCCTTGATGACAGTCAACACATTCAAACATTTTACTCTAGAAAAATATTCTGGAAACTGAAAACTCCTATTGTCTGGATTACTGCAAGAGACTAAGTCATGGGATGAGAAAAAAAAATTGAGTTGCTTGTTAGTCATTTTGCAGTAGGCACCTCTGCTCACACTTGGAGTCTTAGATGAGGACCTGAGCTTAAGATTGTGGCCACAAGTTTCTATTGTGCTTTTACCTGAGCACCTTTTAAAATAACCGCTTAAGAGTTGAGCCAGCAAAAAGTTTGTGACCTCCACCCCAAACACCTTTTAAATAATGTGTGTTTGTTATCTGGTCTCTATCTCCTGCTCCTTGTGACCTTAGATGGAGGATTGCCCTTACCCTTGCTCATTGCACCTCATTTCTGGGGTATGTAAGCAATAAATCTTGTGACTTTACTTTCTTTGTGAGAGAACACTAAAGCTCTGCTTTTAATGAAAATCATCCTAGGGCTTTCATTTTCCCAAAGTAGGACCTCTGAGCTGATGAAGCTCCTTGCCCACCCTTATGGGTAGCTAGTGCCTCATTCAGGAGGTCATAACCTGCATATTCTTAATCTAATACTGGAGCTCTGGCTTCCCAGATATTACCTCATGCTCTATTCTCAACTCCAAAAATATTGGCCTTGGAACATTTCAGTGGCTTTTGCCATTCCTTATCTCATAATCCTCATTTGGATTCTCTTCTCAAAGAAACACAGCCTCAAGATTGTTGTGAGAATGAAATAAGAAACCTTTATGAAATCAGGGTAGGTATATCTGGGACATGCTAAAACCCAAGGGCTGTTCTAGTTTGTTACGATGACTGGTGAGTAGTCACGGCCAATCCCTCTTAGTATTTACCTCCATTTTCTGGTCAACTCCACCTCTCCTTTGGACCCTTTCTACCGAATCAGTGTGCATATCCAATGATCATTCAACATTTTGATTACCATCTAATTACAATAATGCTATGCACACAATACATACCCAGTGAATGATTGCCAATGGGTCACTATCTGTGTGGAAAGTACCTTTAATAATTAGACATGACATATGATTATTAAATATTATTTTATATTTGTGTATGTAAAATCGATTTGAGGGGAGGAACCAAATCCTCTGTCATACCCTATGAGGGTCTCTCTGCATTTTTCCACTAGCTTTCTTCCACTCTGCAGGGAGCTCCTCATTCTTCCTGATACCAGCTAAGCACACCCTTGGTACTTGCTCTTTTTATCTATTAGATATTTTCCCCCCAGAGAATCACTTTCCTCAGATACCCATTCAAATGTCACTTTAGAGACAAGGCCTTTCTTCTCTACCCTACACATAACACTGAGCCCCACATAGCAATGCATCACCTTCTTTTCCAGAATGCTTATAACTATATCAAATATTATATAAGTACTTGTTTGTAAACTTTTTAGATTTCTGTTTTTCTAATAGAATATAAGCCCCAGGAAAGAAAGCAATTGTTTGTTGTTGTTGTTGTTGTTGTTGTTGTTGTTGTTGTTTTTACTGCTCTATTCTCAGTGCTTAAAACAAAGCCTGTCACAAAGTAATCAATTAGTAAATATTGTTAAATGATGATGTCAAGTGCCCACCATATATTAAGTATCTTACTTGGTTCTAGGGTTACAGCAATTACATAAAATGCCCTTTTCTCTCACAGTGCTCATAGGTTGCTCTCCCTTGGTCTGTGCGTGGAAGAAGAGAATCATACTTTGTCTGTCTATCCTACTATACACTGGGCTAGTTTTCTCAAAATAGATGCACCTATTGTGTACCCCTCAACAAATGGTGCTGACCAGACATGATTCTATTGTAAAGTTGAATGAGTTCTTTGGACAATTTTGAACAGTGAAAATGGGACATGATTGAATACATTTATTCTTACAAATGAGTTCACAAAATGGATTAAATCACCTCAATAATAGTCAATAAATAATTATAAAAGAAACTAGAGGCCTGGTACATGAATTCGTGCACAGGTGTAGTCCTTTGGCCTGGTCAGCGATCAGGGCCTATTAGGGCTGTGGGAGGTTGGCCAGCTGGGTGGAGGGGCTGCAAGAGGTTGGCTGTGGGAATGCACTGACCACTAGGGGGCAGCTCCTGTGTTTAGCGTCTGCCCCCTGGTGATCAGTGCACATCATAGCGACCGGTCAACCAGTCGTTCGGTTGTTCAGTCGTTCCATTGCTTAGGCTTTTATGTATATACTAGAGGTCTGGTGCATGAAATTCGTGCACGGGGGTGTATGTCCCTCAGCCCAGCCTGCACCCTCTCCAATCCAGGACTGCAGGCTCCCAACTGCTCGCCTGCCTGCCTTCCTAATTGCCCCTAACTGCTTCTGCCTGCCAACCTGATCACCCCCTAACACTCCCTTGACAGCCAGATTCATGCCTAACTGCTCCCCTGCCAGCCTCTTTGCCCCTAACTGCCCTCCCCTGCAGGCCTGGTCACCCATAACTGCCCTCCCCTGCAGGCCTGGGTCTCCCACAACTGCCTTTCCCTGCAGGCCAGGTCACCCCCAACTTCCCTCCTCTGCCAGCCTGGTCACTCCTAACCACCCTCCCCTGCAGGCTTGATTGCCCCCAACTGCCCTCCCTTGCAGGCCTGGTCCCTCCCAAATGCCCTCCCCTGCTGGCCATCTTGTGGTGGCCATCTTGTGGCCACATGGGGTCACTCATCTTTGACCACATGGGGGCAGCCATCTTGTGTGTTGGAGTGATGATCAATTTGCATATAACTCTTTTATTAGATAGGATAGAGGCCTGGTGCATGGGTGGGGGCCAGCTGGTTTGCCCTGAAGGGTGTCCCGGATCAGAGTGGGGGTTCCTTTGGGGTGGGGGGTGGCCTGGGCAAGGGGCCTGTGGTGGTTTGCAGGCTGCCCATGCCCCCTGGTGACCCAAGCGGAGGCCCTGGTATCTGGAGTTTATTTATCTTCTATAATTGAAACTTTGTAGCCTTGAGTGGAGCCAAGCCTCCTGCTCACTCCGTGGCTGCAGCCATTTTTGTTGGGATTTATTTATCTTCTATGATTGAAACTTTGTAGCCTTGAGTGGAGGCCAAGGCAGGCCAGGGCTGTGGAAACTTGGCTTCCTCCATCACCAGGGGCAAATCAAGCCTCCTGCTCTCTCCAGCTCTGTGACTGCCACCATTTTTGTTAGTATTTATGTATCTTCTATAATTGAAACTTTGTAGCCTTAAGCAGAGGCCAAGGCAGGCCAGGGCAGGCGGAAAGCTTGGCTTCCTCCATTGCCGGGGAAACCCAAGCCTCCTGCTCTCTCCGTGGCTGCAGCCATCTTGGTTGGGTTAATTTGCATACTTGCTCCTGATTGGCTGGTGGGCATGGCTTGTGGTTGTAGTGGAGGTACAGCCAATTTGAATATTACTCTTTTATTAGATAAGATCGATTGAAAATATTAAAGCAAATGAAATTTGAATGTTTATCCAGGACATGTTTATTTACACAGCTAGTTAAAAGAAAAATAAATAAATGTGAATGGAATACTAGATCTGAGTATGCTTCCTCACAAGGTTCTTTTGTGGGCTCCTGACACTGGTTGTGAGAAATTTCAACTTAAAATACTAGAAAAACATTTGTGGTATCATGGGTTGTATACAATTAGGAATAACCTGGTCAAATTGGACATGTAGAAGCAGTCACACCAATAATTATTTAATTCAGCATCCAATGTTGAATCTATCAGTCATTCAATCAATAAGTATGTACAAAAACCCTCCTGTAACAGCAAACCATTATTTTTAATTCAACTGTTAGTTATTTTTCTTAAATAGACAATGTCTGAAATGAACCTAGGCAACATAAGCATTATGAATTTGCAAAATAAATTTGCCATTTTTTCTAAGTGAGAAATAATAAAATTGCTATTTTACATTGCCAATGAGTTCTGTAAATCAAAATAAAATTACATTAAATAATAATGTATTACTATTAAGCTAACCACATTAATTTTGTACATATTTGCAATTTATAGCAAAATCTATGTTCATTTTTGCCACTCAGTTTACTTAGCACAGTTCTTAAACATGCCTTAAAATATTCAGACAAGATTGAACACCTGATTAACTCAAATACCTAAACATCATTGCCTGATCTTAGCTAATTTTTCTTGTATTAACAAAATCAAAATACTTAAGAAATAAGCATACAGAATGTTACTTACCATATTGTAAATGCCAACCTTATTAGAGTCAATATTATGTGTGGAATGCTTGCTTGATTCAAATTTCCTAGCATAATTAAAAATGTTTTAAAATAAATCTTACATATTAAAAATAATCTGGTTACAACAAGACAAGGAAAATTACTCTTTTCATAGCATTCTCATTTAAATATTTAGCACTACACTTGTACTCAATGATTGTATCAAGTAAATCCTCCAAATTGGCAGTAAAAATGTAATTGCCTGAAAAATAATATAATAAAAAAAACGAAAAGCAAATATATGGAGTCTTCATTATAACTTTATAACACTTCAGAAACAAAAGAATTGACAGTGTTTCTTCTTTCTTGATATTTTAGAGGTATCATTTTACACTGCTTAGGTTGCAGCTATGTAAATTTATGGGTGATATAAAAAACTGCAATGTTAGGTAGTGCATTCCTTTCTATACCTTAAAAAGCACAGATTAAATTGTCAAACGCTTACTTATGAAGTAATTAAAGAAAATACATTCTTCTTAGGAAAACATAGATTCAATAAAATTCCCTGTATTTGGTTCAACTCTACCCACATATCTATCTGTTCCTTGATCTTTGCTTCTCATGAAAGGGAATCAATTCTTGTTAATATCTTGAAAGTAGATTCCATCCTCAACTTTGACAAGCTGGCTAATTTCACTTTACAACTGGACCTTGGGGTAACAGAAAATCCCCCAGAACCTTTCATCTGAGCCTTCTAAGAGAATCACACTTTTTCTTGCCTCTGTAAGAGTACAATTACTAAAGCACCAATTACACTATATTTTAATTTACAGTGAGACCTTTGAAAGGGTGTACCAAGTGTTTAGATGTGTTTCAATATCAAGTGGGAAACTTGTTTTAATAATCTCTAGATTATTATTGAATGTATTTACTCATTCTAACAGCATTATGCCAAAAATTATGGGTTAATAACAGTGAACAGATATCTCTCAGACTTGAGTGATAGGATAACAAAATGCAAGAAAAATCTCTGCCATAAGAGCCACTGTCTTTCACTCATATATCCATTAAGAAAGCATTTTCCAAGTCCCTAATGTATGCAGGACATTGGCTCATTTCTGGCAATACAAAAACATGTCTTTCCTCAAGGGTCTTCAAACATACAGGCTGTTTGCAATTATGTTACAGTATGTAGCCCACACGGGGGGCTGGGTATCTTCTATAAAGCAGCTATTTTCCCAGCACCTCATTACCAAAGTTAAATTAGAGGGACACACATAACCAGAGTATGAAATACTAAATATTGTCAAACTAAAGTCATCACTGCCACTTGGGTGTGGTAAAGGGGAAAGATCCTATTCACACAAAAAAGTAACTCAATTGTGAAACGGGTTCACTATGGAATAGCATGGCTGTGAGATAGAGCCTGGCTGTGGAGCAGCAAGACCATGGGATTAGCACAGGTGAGGCAGCCCTAGTTATTACAGAGCTGGTATTAACAGCTGAGCTCAGGTGATGCAGCACAACTCAGGTGTCCCAGCTCAGCTCAGGGGTCCCAGCTCAGCTCAGATGCCCTAGCTCAGCTTTGTAGTTATAGCTGTAGCCAAAGAAAAACAGTCTTTGATAAAAATTGAAAGCAACCCCTTAAAGTGAAGATGCCACAGGTAGAGAAGAGAGCCTGCTGCTGGTTCCTGATTGGTCCAGTCTCATTCAAATGAGTATTCCAAATTCTTACAATTTGATTAGTCCAAAAAGCACCATCCTGTTTGGCTGGACTAGAGCTGCTCTGATTTGTTGGTAAAGATAACTGCACAGCTCCTATTGGATGAGGAGAGTCTTAATCCTACTGGTAAAATTTTGATCCTAGGAGCTCTCTTACACACGTAAGGGTCTACTCAGAGGGCAGGAGCACAATGCAGAAGGCTTTGCCGCTAGATCTGGGGCTTTGCCCTTAAATGCACTGAGGGGCTTCTACAAACAATGACTGCTAGACTCTGGTTAGGAATTTAAGCCCAGCTAACAGTGAGGGGTCCTTTATAGCAGGCATATTATTTTGGGGGTCACTAATATAAATTTGTAGACTGATATAGATCCTGAAAATTTTCAGTAAACCTGGGGCTTTCAATAATCATGGCTTTCCTCACCGACATGGTTTCCCCACACAAACTCGATTAGCAGATCCTGACTCTCTGTGGACCAGAGAGCCTCCTACTACTCTGCTCACCAGGCCTCAATCCGGACAATCCCATCTCAGCAGGAAGCTCTCTCTAGCCTTCCGGTTGCTTATTAGGGAATGGACAAGGATAGTTCCCCCAGCTGGCCCCTCCCTTTCTTTAATGACTCCTTACCTTTGTGCTGAACACATGGCCTCTGATGCTCCAAGACTTTGAGTGCAGAATTTTCAATAAAGGCATTCAGTACTTTCACCACTCTGTCTTCACTCTGTGTGTCCATGTGTTGGATCATTGGCTTTTCTTTTGTCCTAGGAACAGTTGTTGAATACAGGCAGAGAAATGAGCAGGATAGGAAGTGACCTCTGCTTCTATGATATATGAATTTTTTGAACACAAAGAGCATTGTAGGGCTATGTGCCTTTGCTCTGCTATGTTCTCTCTTCCTTGTATTATTTTAAAAGCTAAACACGAATGCCCACTACCGACTGGTGTGTGTGTGTGCATGTGTGCGTGTGTGTGGGCACGCATGTGTGTGCATGTGCATTTGATACCATTTTTGTCTTCCAAACACACACACACAAGCACATAATCCTAATAAAGTAAATATATATTTTTCTTTTTCAATATAAGTTTACTCACTACATATAGATCACATTTTCTTCTCTTTTTCCCATTACAGGATATAACACAGTATCTGGAACATAGTAATTCTTCCATGAGCACCCGATGAGTGATGAATCTACACTAATAAAAGAAAAATATGTAAAATGACCTGACCATCACTTCATGGCACCCACCAGCCAATCAGGAGTGAGTATGCAAATTAGTGGCACTAAGATTGCGGCGGCCATGGAGCCAGACAGAGCAGGCGGGAGGCTTGGGTCGACCTGGCAATGGAGGAAACCAAGCTTCCCGCCTGCCTGGGCTGGCCCCCAAAGGAGAGTCTTAATCCTACTGGTAAAATTTTGATCCTAGGAGCTCTCTTACACACGTAAGGGTCTACTCAGAGGGCAAGAGCCATAGAGCTGGCCTGAGCACAGAAGGCTTGGGTCACCTAAAATATGCTAATTAGACTGGGAGGCTGCTGAGAGAGGGGCCTGCAAAGGGCCCTCAGCCCCTCACCCAGGCTGGCCATGCCACCATTGGGGTGAGGGTTCCCGTGTGTGGCCTGCCTGAATACTGCCCTCAGCCCCTTAACCAGGCTGGCCATGCCCCCACGGGGTGAGGGTCCTTGCTGGGGGGCATGGCCAGCCTGCAAACCACCACAGGCCCCTTGCCCAGGCTGCCCCACCCCCCAAGGGAACACTCACCCTGATCCAGGACACACTTCAGGGCAAACCAGCTGGTCCTCACCCGTGCATCAGGCCTCTATCTATACTAATAAAAGGGAAATATGCTAATTAGACTGGGAGACCTTCCAGGAGACCTTCTGGATGTTCTTCTGGACAAAGCCATGCTGGCGGTGCCTAGGTAGAGATGGTTAGGGGCCAAGAGGGGAGGACAGTTGTGGGTGATCAGGCCAGGATGGGACAGCACTTGTGGGTGATCAGGCCGGCAGGCGGGGGAGAGGGCAGGCAGTTGGGGGTGACCAGGCCAGCAGGGAGGGCAGGTGGAGGCAAGCAGGCCAGCAGGGGGGGGGGCAGTTTGGGGCGAGCAGGCCGGCAGGCAGAGTGGTTAGGGGCAATCAGGCAGGCAGGCAGGTGAGCAGTTAGGAGCCAACAGTCCTGGATCGCAAGAGGGATGTCTGACTGCCAGTTTAGTGGGATCGGGACTATATCAGCAGTCAGATATCGCTCGAGGGGTCCCAGATTGGAGAGGGTGCAGGCCAGGCTGAGGGACACCCCCCCATGCATGAATTTCATGCACTGGGCCACTAGTAAATAAATAAACAAGTGAACAAATGATCCACCTACATTTACAATTATGGGAGCAGTTAATTTTTTTAAGTAAACTTGATAATTTGTGATAGAGTACTATTTCCAAATATTGATTGTTGCTGTCTGTATGGTGATTATATTTTCCCACCCCCTTGATGTCAGGCTAGGTCATATGATGCTTTTTGGCCACCAAAATGAAGTAGAAGTGGGGCTATTGACCCTTGAGCAGAAATGTTAAAAATAGCTGCACATTTCCATGACCTCTCCCTTTTCTCCCTGTGCTCTGTGACCAGCATGTCCCAACGTTTGGTTCTAGGCTACAGGAGATATGGAACAGTATTTCAGCTATACTCACTTGCTGTACATGTACATAGAGCAAGGATTCATGCATGAATACTGCTAGGATAGAGTCACTCTGTCCAGGGAAAGGAAATGGAGCCAGGAGGGCACAAAGTGATTGCCTATCCACACACCATTTATGAACCTTTGAACAAGCTGTGAGGCCACATCCTGACCTTGAATTTCCCCACCATGGTAACCAGACCATCTGCACTGTACAACTTGAAAGGAGTCATTCAGTTCTTCAGCTCCCAATCTCCATTTACATAAATGAGGTTGGAACTATCTTACTTTCTTGCTTACTGTAGAAATACATCCTGGAACTTGCTTACTCTCAGAGTCTCACCACCCAGACCTGACCTGCAAACTGTTTATTTTTATTTATTTATTGTCTAAGGTTTTACATATGTCTCCTTCTTCCCCAATTGACCCCCTCCAGCCATTCCCACCCCAGGCAAGCCCTCACTGTCCCAGTGTCTGTGTCCATTGGTTATGCTAATATGCATGCATGCAAGTCCTTTGGTTGATCTTTAACCACCCCTCTCCCCTGCCATTTATCTGAGAATCTATTCTTGTTCATCAAATTATGTTGATCATTATATCCCACATATTAGTGAAATCGTGTGATATTTATCTTTCCCTGACTGGCTTATTTCGCTTAGCATAATGCTCTCCAGTTCCATCCATGCTGCTGCAAATGGTAAGAATTCCTTTTTTTTTTTTTTATAGCAGCACAGTATTCCATTGTGTAGATGTACCACAGTTTTCTAATCCACTCATCTGCTGATGGGCACTCAGGTTGTTTCCTATCTTAGCTATTATAAATTGTGCTGCTATGAACATAGGGGTGCATATGTCCTTTCTGATTGGTGTTTCTGGTTTCTTGGGATATAGTCCTAGGAGTGGGATTACTGGGTCAAATGGGAGTTCCATTTTTTTACTTTTTGAGGAAACTCCATACTGTTCTCCACAGTGGCTGCACCAGTCTGCATTCCCAGCAGCAGAGCACGAGGGTTCTTTCTTCTCCACATCCTCGCCAGCACTTGTCGTTTGTTGATTTGTTGATGATAGCCATTCTGACAGGTGTGAGACTGTATCTCATTGTTGTTTTGATTTTCATCTCTCAGATGATTAGTGACTTTGAGCTTGTTTTCATATGTCTCTTGGCCTTCTGTATGTCCTCTTTTGAAAGGGGTCTATTTAGGTCCTTTGCCCATTTTTTATTGGATTGTTTATCTCCCTTTTGTTAAGTTGTATGAGTTCTCTGTAATTTTGGAGATTAAACCCTTATCTGAAATATCATTGGCATATATGTTCTCCCATGCAGTGGGCTTTCTTATTGTTTGTTGATTTTTTTTTTTTTTTTTTTTTGCTGTGCAGAAGCTTTTTATTTTTATATAGTCACATTTGTTTATTTTTTCCTTAGTCTCCATTGCCCTAGGAGCTGTATTGGTAAAGATATTGCTATGACATATGTCTGCTATTTTGCTGCCTATGGAGTCTTTTAGGATTTTTATGGTTTCCCATCTTACATTTAAGTTCTTTATCCATTTTGAGTTTGTTTTTGTGTATGGTGTAAGTTGATGATCTAGTTTCTTTATTTTTTGCATGTATCTGACTAAATTCCCCAACACCATTTATTGAAGAGACTGTCTTGACTCCATTGTATGTTCTTGCCTCCTTTGTAAAATATTAATTGAGCATAATGGCATGGGTTGATTTCTGTGTCCATTGGTTTTTTGTTTTGTTTTGTTTTGTTTTTGTCTCTATGTCATTTATTTCCACTCTGATCTTTATTTCCTTCCTTCTGCTTATGGTGGGCTTTTCTTGTTGCTCTCTTTCTAACTCTTTGAGTTGCAGGGTTAGATAATTTATACCATTTTTTGTTTTTTTTTAGGTAAGCCTGTAAGTCTGTAGCTCCTTAGTTAAGTTTACTCCTAGATAACTTAATTTTTTTGGTGCAATTGTAACTGGGATTGTTTTTTCTCTGTTCTGTTTCATTGGTCTATATGTCTGTTCTTATGCCAGTACCAGGCAGTTTTGAGAACTGTGGCTTGGTAATATAGCTTGATATCTGGTATTGTGATCCCTCCAACATTGTTCTTCTTTCTCAGGATTGCTGTGGCTATTCAGGGATTCCAGATGAATTTTTGGAGAGTTGGTTCTAGAACTTTGAAGTATGCCATTGGTATTTTAATGGGGATTGCATTGAATCTGTAGAATGCTTTGGGTAGTATAGACATTTTAATGATGTCGATTCTACCAATCCATGAACATGGTATGTTCTTCCATTTGTTTACATCTTCTTCTATGTCTTTTTTCAATGTCCTGTAGTTTTCCAAGTACAAGTCTTTTAGCTCCTTAGTTAAGTTTATTCCTAGATAACTTAATTTTTTTGGTACAATTGTAACTGGGATTGTCTTTTGTTTGTTTGTTTGTTTCTCTTTCTGTGAGTTCTTATTGGTGTATAAAAAGGCCATAGATTTCTGGGTGTTGATTTTGTATCCTGCTATATTGCCAAATTCATTTATTAGGTCTAGTAGTTTTCTGATAGAGTCTTTGGGATTTTCTATGTATAATATCATGTCATCTGCAAATAAGGACAGTTTTACTTCTTTTCCAATTTGGGTGCTTTTTTATTTCTTCTTCTTGTCTGATTGCTATGGCTAGCACTTTCAGTACTATATCAAACAAGAGTGGTGAAAGTGGGCATCCTGGTCTTGTTCCCGTTCTCAGGGGGAAATGAGCTTAGTTTTGCCCATTGAGTATGATGTTGGCTATAGGTTTGTCATATAAGGCTTTTATTATATTGAGGCAGTATCCCTCTATTCCTACTTTTCTCATAGTCTTTATCACAAAAGGATGTTGAATTTTGTCAAATGCTTTTTCTGCATCCATTGATATGATTATGTGATTTTGGTCTCTCAATTTGTTTATGTGATGTATCACATGTATTGATTTGTGGATATTGTACCATCCTTGTATCCCCAGAATAAATCCCACTTGGTCATTGTGTATGATATTTCTAAAGTAATGCTGAATCTGATTTGCTAGAATTTTGTTGAAGATTTTAGCATCTATGTTCATCAAGGATATTGGCTTGTAGTTCTCCTTTTTTGTGGTGTCTTTATCTGGTTTTGGAATTAGGGTAATGCTGGCTTCATAGAAAGAACTTGGAAGTGTGCCTTCCTTTTGAACTTTTTGGAATAGTCTGAGGAGAATAGGTTTTAGTTCTTCTTTGAATGCTTGGTAGAACTCTCCTATAAAGCTGTCCGGACCAGGGCTTTTGTTTGCTGGAAGATTTTTTAATTACTGCTTCAATTTCTTCAGTAGTTATTGGCCTATTCAGGTTTTTTTATTCTTCCTGATTGAGTTTTGGGAGCTTGTATTTTTCTAAGAATATGTTAATTTCATCTAGGTTGTCCATTTTGTTGGAATAGAGTTTGTTCATAGTATTTTTTCATAATCTTTGGCATTCCTGTGAGATCGGTTGTTACTTCACCTCTTTCATTTCTGATTTTGCCCTCTCTCTTTGCTTATTGGTGAGCCTGGCTATAGGTTCATCAATCTTGTTTATCCTTTCAAAGAACCAGCTCTTGGTTTTGTTGATGTTTTGTATTGTGGGTTTTTTTGTTTTTATTTGTCTCTATGTCATTTATTTCCACTCTGATCTTTATTTCCTTCATTCTGCTTATGGGGGCTTTTCTTGTTGCTCTCTTTCTAACTCTTTGAGTTGCAGGGTTAGATAATTTATACCATTTTTTTTTGTTTGTTTGTTTGTTTGTTTTTGTTATTTTTTTTTTGTTTGTTTTTTTAGGTAAGCCTGTAGAGCTATGACCATCCCTCTCAAGACTGCTTTCTCACTGTGTTCCATAGATTTTGGATTATTGTGTTTTCATTGTCATTTGTTGCCATGATTCTTTTTATTTCTTCTTTGTTCTCTTTGGTAATCCAATCATTGTTTAATAGCATGATATTTAGCCTCCAGGTGTTTGATTTTTTTTCGTTGTTTTTATTATAGCTGCTTTTTATTTTATGCCATTGTGATCTGAGAAGAAACTTGATATGATTTCTACCTTCTTGAATTTGAAGAGACTTTGTTTGTGTCCCAATATGTGGTCTATCTTTGAAAATGACCCATGGGCACTTAAGAATAATGTATATTCTGTGGCTTTGGGGTGAAACGTTCTGAAGATGTCAATTAATTCCATCTGATCTAATAAGTCATTTAGGATTGATGTTTCTTTGCTGGTTTTCTATTTAGAGGATTTATCCAGTGGTGTTAATGGGGTATTAACGTCCCCTACTATGACTGTATTGCTGTCAATCTCTCCCTTGACATCCTCCAGAAGTTGTTTTGTGTGTGTGTGTGTGTGTGTGTGTGTGTGTTTTATGTATTTGGGTGCCTCCTGTATTAGGTGCACATATGTTTACCAGAGTTATATCTTCATGTTGAATTGCTCCCTTTAGTATTATGAAGTGGCCTTCCTTATCTCTTGTTATGGCCTTCACTTTGAGGTCTAATTTGTCAGATATAAGTATTGCTACCCAAGATTATTTTTTTTCATTTCCATTAGCCTGAAAAACATTTTTCCATCCCTTCACCATCAGTCTGTGTGAGTCCTTTGTCCTGATGTGGGTCTCTTGTAGACAGCAGATAATATGGGTCATGTTTTCTTATCCATTCAACTACCCTATCTTTTTATTGGAGCATTTAATCCATTTACATTTAATGTTATTATTGATAGGTGTTTTTTTTGTCACCATTTTTATTCTTTATGCCTGTATTCCTTCTTCCCTTCATATTTCTTCTTTTTACAGCAGTCCCTTTAGAATTTATTGCATTGCTAGTTTGGTAGTAATAAACTCCCTTAGTCCTTTTTTTGTCTGTGAAGCTCCTGATTTCACCCTCAACTTTGATTGATAGCCTTGCTGGGTACAGTATTTTTGGATTCAGACTCTTGCTTTGCATGACTTTGTATATTTCATTTCATTCCCTTCTGGCCTGATGTGTTTTTGATGAGAATTCAGTGAATATTCTGATGGGAGATCCCTTGTAGATAACTTTCTGTCTCTCTCTGGCAGCCTTTAAAATTCTTACTTTGTCATTGGTGTTTGCCAATTTAATTATAATGTGTCTTGGTGTTGGTCTTTTTGAATTCATCTTGTTTGGAATTCTGTGAGCTTCTTGGACTTGTGTGAGTTTTTTCTTCTTCCCAATATCAGGGAAGTTTTCTGTCATTTCTTCAAACAGTTTATTCTCCTTCTCGGACCCCTATTATGCGGATGTTGTTTTATTTCATGTTGTCCCAAAGTTCCCTTAGATTCTCCTCCTGTTTTTTAAGTTGTGTGTGTTTTTTTTCCAGTTGCTGCTCTGCTTGGGTATTTTTTCCTACCTTTTCTTAGCTCACTGCTGTGATCCTCTGCTTCTTTTAGTATACTGTTGATGCTTTCTATTGTGTTCTTTATTGCAGCAATGTCATTTTTCATTTCTTCTTGATTCTTCTTCATTTCCTCTTGGTTCTTACACATATTATTGAATTTGCCTTCCATCCTTTTCAGTGTCCTATGACCATTGCTCTGAATTCTTTCTCTGACACATCGCTTGCCTCTATTTCATTTATTTCCTTTTCCAGTGACTCCTTTCATATGGGGGCTGTTTTTTTGTCTCTCCATGTTAGCTCCTCTCAGGGTGTCTGGTTATGTAGCTCTCACTCCTGAGTTGACTTAAAGGCACAAAATAGAACATGACAAGACCCAACACACAGAGCACCAAACACAAATGTATTCATGATACCAATAACCCCAAATAAAGGTGGCCACCAGAGAAAAGAGAATTAGGCAAGGAAAAAGAGTGCAAAAATGATATTGAAAAAAGGAAAAAATGTAAGATAGAAAAGAAAGAGAAGAAAAAAGAAGGGGGGAAATATATGTATATGTGGAGAAAACTCCAAAAAACAACAGCTAATCCAAAAAATGCAAACAACAAACACTCTGAGATGAATGCAAACAACAACAACTAATCCAAAAAAATGAAAACAAACACCCAGCTGAATCTGAGGAGGCAGAGCTCTCTCTAGGCCAGTGATTCTCAACCTTTCTAATGCCGTGACCCTTTAATACAGTTCCTCATGTTGTGGTGACCCCCAACCATAAAATTATTTTCGTTCCTACTTCATAACTGTAATTTTGCTACTGTTAATGAATCATAATGTAAATATCTGTGTTTTCCAATGGTCTTAGGCTCTACAGCAGCAGTTCTCAACCTGTGGGTTGTGACAGCAGCAGTTCTCAATCTGTGGGTTGTGACCCACAGGTTGAGAACCGCTAGCAGGGTCACCTAAGACCATCAGAAAACACAGATATTTACATTATGATTCATTAACAGTAGCAAAATTACAGTTATAAAGCAGCAACGAAAATAATTTTATGGTTGGGGTCACCACAACATGAGGAACTGTATTAAAGGGTTGCGGCATTAGAAAGGTTGAGAACCACTGCTCTAGGCGATCTCTGACCTTTCCATCAACAGATTGCCTCACCACTGTGTTTAATTAACCAATTCTGAGTGGATGTTGTTTGATTCAGCTGTTTCTTCTATTTGCTCTGTGAGAAGGCTCAGGGCCCGTCTGCGTATTTGGCACCACTTTGCCTCCCCCTGGACAAAGTTTTGAGGTGCCCATGGTTGCGGAGGCTGATGTCTTGGTGTTCATGGGTGATGTGGTTGTAGGGTCCCGGGAGGTATCCGAGGTCTCCCCTGTTGAAGGTAAGGCTGGGCTTCTAATCACAGCTGCTCTCCCCTTCAAGATGGTGTGGTCTCTGTGGCAGAGCAGGCCACTCTGGGAGAGATTTTAGCAGTAGTAGAGGCTGCCCAGCCACGGGAGTCTGGTCCACCAGTCCCCATCAGTCCTGTGGATTATAGCTATCCCTCACTCATAAATACACACTCTCCCCGCATGTGCACACACTCTCCTTTTGCTCTCTCACTCACACACTATCTTTCAACCTGCTGTCCCATCGACCACCATCTTCAGAGTTCCTGACCAATTAATTTTTAACTACTCATAACACCATGGTAGACAGCAAATAGGAGAAGTTTCTTTTGTTACAAATATTCTGTGTTTTCCTTTATAAACCCTGCTATTTTTGTCTTCCCCAGAGTATAGTTCGAGTTGTTACATGAATCTGTGTCTATTGGATTGCAATCCTTTGTTCAAATAAATGCTTTTTATTCTTTATTATAGCTTAAGCTTTTTTTTTTTTTTTTTTTTTTTTTTTTTACAAAGTAAACCTTTGCTGTTTTAAGCCATTAAGATTTGGGGGTTGTTTTTTTACTGTAGCTCAATTGAGTCTAAGCTAAATGATTAATGGAATATCAGGGACCTGTTTATTTGACTGAGGAATTATCCAGAACTCTTAATAGTCTGAGACCTTCAAATTGCTTAAAGGGAAAACATATTAATATTCCCTGAGAATGTACTGGGCATCAAGCATATTAGACACTTTTATATTTATAATTCTTACAACTACTTTGAGTGAGGATCTATCATAATTTATAGATGAAAATGCAGGAACAATTAATAAGGGTAATTACATTTAGCCCCAGCCAGTATTGCTCAGTGGTTTAGCATCGACCTGTGAACCAAGAGGTCATCATTCAATTCTCAGTCAGGGCACATGCCCAATTGCAAGTTTAATCCCCAGTGGGGGCCATATAGGAGACAGCTGATCAATGATTCTCTTTCATCATTGATGTTTCTATCTCTCTCTCCCTCTCCCTTACTCTCTAAAGTCAATAAAAATATACATATTTTTTTAAAAAATAGTAATTACATTGATGAGCTTTTGCTATGTTTCTATTCTATAGAAGCTTTTGATTTTTAAAATTATTGTAGAGGTTCTGACTTACATAAATATATAGCCTATATTCCTTAGCTATTCATTCTGTATGCTTGTGAAGTATGTGTCTGTGTGTGGATAAGGGCTTGTGGGAGAGGCATACAACCATGGCTACTTATGCCCATAACACTATGGGTTTTGCAGAGTAGTTACTGTTACATACTTTGTTTTCTTAAATTAGTAATGGTGTTTTCTACATCATAACACAATTGTGAAAATAAATACCAAATACTACATGTAAAAATCTTTTGAAGATACAATTTATCCTATGTATGTTGTGTTCCTTTGTTTTTATTAACAAGGGAGAAGGAACATGCCACTTCTGATTTTTCCTAGTATTTTCAGCTTAGCATAGACCAGTGATGGCGAACCTATGACACACGTGTCAGCACTGACACGCGTAGCCATTTTTGATGACACGCAGCCGCTGAGGCAGCCGCATGCCGAGGATGAAACATTTGCTGCTCCCGAGGATGAAACTTTTGCGAAATAATGTTTTTTCCTCAAAGTGACACACTACCCGAGTTATGCTCAGTTTTTTGGCGAAGTTTGACACACAAAGCTCAAAAGGTGGCCCATCACTGGCATAGACAGAAGAAGGCAAACATTTTTACATGTGCATGTCCCTCATGGAGCAAAAACGTAAATATAATTTAAATTTAAAAGTAGTTTCAAGAGCTGATAACTTCCCAATATCAAATAGATAGAAAAAGATAATTCATGAAATATTTTATATTTAAAAAGGGGAAACAGAAAGCAAATAAAAGTGTAGCCTTCAATGGCATACTAGCTGAAGGAAATCTCACTGGAACTTACCAATGTCAGCACTGGAAAATATGTTTGAGACTCACAGACAGATATCATCATTTCATAGTGTGGAAAACTAAGGAATGAAGAGAGGAAAGTGTCATTCTAGTAATTAGTTCACCTAAGGTATTTTAACAAATTTCAGGACATCAGAGTTTGGTTGAGCTGAAATTTTAGCCTTGATAAAATAGCATTAAATTAAATTTTATTTTTCTGTCACTGGCAGTAATATAAGAAATGGTTACAAGTTATTTGGGTTCTGTACTTCTTGAAATTCACACCATTCAATTTATATATTTTATGTACTCTAATATCTGTCCAGCTATATTCTAATTTATTACATCATGTAGGAACAGAATTCTATTAGGCAAATGGGTATCATATCATGAGGCAAAGGAATACTTAAGCAATAATGCTCCTGTGTTTACTTTTTATAATCCTGTTTTCAACTCTTGATTACATTAGATTAATAGTCTAACTTTAGAACTTAGATGACAAATTTATTTTATGCCAACACAGCTAAGAAGCTACTTAAACAGAGGTTATTAAGTTTTAATGAACATTAAGCAGGCTCCTCTGAATAAGAATATATGAAAAGGATTATTGAGTATTTTAAGTGAACATGTTTGCATTGATTGATTACAGTAAAGCATTAGATACCTGATTTCCTTTGAATTTTATAAGAGCATCAGGAAAGTGGGCATCCACTAACACTGTAGTGTGAATTCATGTGCTCTGTTAAAATACTAATAACACCTCAAAAGTTGTCTCTGCAAAGGGAACCAAGCACTAGGCCTTTTAGATAAGGCAAGTCTGGATCAGATTCCAGAGTGGAGGCTCCTGCAAGGTAGTCAACAAATGCCAGGACGTAGGAGAGGACCACAACAGCAAAGTTGGGATGGGGTTAAAGAAAAACTTCAAAGATTTGTCTAATCCCTCTTTACATGAGGAAAGATAACTAAAATAACTTCGCCACGAAACATTCAAGTAGCACTGGCCAGTGTGGCTCAGTTGGTTGGAACGCTGCCTTGTACATCAGAAGGTCATGGCAGAAAGTCTCGGTTCAATTACCTGTCAGCACACATACCTAGGTTGCTGGCAATGGCAACTGATTGGTGTATCTCTCTCACATCAATGTTCCTCTCTCTCTCTCTCTCTCTCCTCTCACTCCATTCCCTCCTCTCTAAAAATCAATAAAAAATCAATAAATAAAGTATTCAAGCATGCATTCTGCAGTTTTGCCTTAAAGTAAGAATAGCCAAAGAAAGACATCCTAAGTCCTCGCATTTCAAGAACGAAGAAGAATAGCAAAATTATACAAAAAATAAATTGGGATCTGGGATTATTAAGGTGATTCCTTTATTCTATTGTAAGTATTTATTGATATTTCTCTGTTAAAATAGAAACCACGCCAGGTCATATTCTTAAGGGCCCTAATATAAAAGGAGAATGAGATGAGTGTTTGACAGGAGCCAGAGGGCTGCTCTGTGAGTTCAGAGGACACAGGGCACCCTCCATGTGGATGAATCAGGGCTGCTTCATGACAACAATGAAGGCACCAGTGGGGAACTATGGTGTAGTTTTCAAGAATACAGACATTTTCTGGAATCTAAGTCTGTGGCTCAGATACTGGTTACGTAACTTACTAGTTGTTTACCACAGGGAAATTGGATTGGTGAGTACCTTCAAAGCCCTAGAATAGTGCCAAGCATCTTTCTCCTTCACTGGGGTACGTGTCCAGCAGTCTGAGACAGTGAGTGATGTGAGTTATAGAAAAGAGGGAGAGAATGACCAGAAGGTAATCTGCATAAAAATGCCCTAAGCAGAGTCTCAAAATGGCCCTGAGCAGAGAAGAAGCTGAAAATCAAGGACAGGCTGGGGTCTCTGAGCTGCTGTTATATTTGCCTGCTTCTTTTTTATGGGATGGCTCTCTTCTTGCTTTTCACATCACACCGGTTTATGGGTATGCCATGGCCCCTAACAACTGGCACCTGAGAAAAGTCCTTCAATACTCACTGAACGCATGGGTGGGTACTTGTCAAATCACAATAAGACACTTGGTTAGGGCTTTGCACAACCTCCAAAGCTGAGGTCTGGACTTCCTTTTAAGCTGTATGTTTTACTTTGCTTCCTGCTCAGTTTGATTTCAGTCCTCTGCACCATTTATCCTCCCTGCTAGTTGTTCTCCTCATAGTAAGTCCTTTTCTTTACCTGCTTCCCGTCCTATTCTTCCATGCGGATGCAGTTTCTTACTAAATTACGAGCCTACCCCCAGAGCTTCAGTGAAGCCCAATTTCTCTCATAGCCACGGTGCCTATCTTCCCTTGGTCACAGCTCTGCAGGATGAATTTCCACGTGGCACAGGCGTGTACAGACTGATCTGTCCATAGCATTTTTTGTGACTCACCTGATTCCTGTACCTGTGATTGGCCTCCTTAAGATGTTTTGTGTGAACTTCTTTCCAGTGGCTCTCTCGTGCGGATGCCAGGGCATGGTGGCTCAAAGAGATGAATGTGAAGTATGTCTGTTCTCTCAGCAATGCAGGTAGATAATGCATAGGTAGGCCGATAGTATAGTCTAATTTCAAACTTTAGTAGCAGCTCAATATATAAAAAGAGCCATAAAAATCCCTAAAGTTTCAACAACTTAAGTTCTAATTCAAAGGAGAGCCATGTCATTGAGCATATAACACAGGCAGAGGCTCCTAGAAGCTGGCCTTTGCAATCAGACACTACAGTTCCTGCCCCCGAATCACAACCCCAGAAGCCCACTGCATTGTGCCAGGGGCCAAGGAAGCCCCAATCAAGTGTGGGTTATCTTTTGGAGTGTCAAAGAGTTGGAAGAACTATTATTTCTTTCATTAAAATCAATTTAACCTGAAACTTAAAAGTCCTTAGATTCTAGCCCCTTGTGCTCAAAATAACTTGTTGCCCTTGAATGGGTAAGAAAGAGTTGGGAAGCACCCCACGGACATGTCTCTATCATGTGGAGAATGCATTGAGTCTCCAGTTGGACAACTTCTGTGTGGTTAACTGGTATCACCAGGAGCTTCCTTGAAACCACGTGAAAAAAACTGTCTTACCCTACAGAGACTATCTGAGGAAGCAATTTCAAGATAGAATCCTCCAAACCCAGCTGTGTGATTCAGTGGTTGAGCACGGACCTATGAACCAGGAGGTCATGGTTCAATTCCAGGTCAGGGCACATGCCCATGTTGTGGGCTAGATCCCCAGTAGGGGGCAGGCAAGAGGCAGCTGATCAGTGATTCTCATAATTGATGTTTCTCTCTCTCTCTCTCTCTCTCTCTCTCTCCCTTCTTCTCTGAAATTAATAAAAATCTATATATATAAAAGGTTAAGCAACCATATGACTGCCCGACTGGTAGCTATGACATGCCATGACCACCAGGGAGCAGACACTCAACACAGGAGTTGCCAAGCTGCGGTGACTTGGCAGCGATGGTTCTCAGGTGACACACCCTGGAACCAGAGAGGAGGGAGCCCGATTCTGGGGTGCGTCACCCGAGAACCACCCTTTTGCAATCCGAGATCTCTCAGGGGTTGTTGGGGAGCTGGTTTCAGCCCAATCCCTGCAGGTCAGGCCAAGGGACCCCACCTGACAGAGGGACCCCACTCACTCCACAGACATCCTTCAAGCTGCAATGCTGCCCCAGGTGCAGCCAGTTGGGGAGGGACTGCAGGAGGTTGGCTCCAGGGAGTGTCCGGCCCATCTCTCCCAGTCCTGCCCCTCCAGTCACCTTCTAATTGATTTCTTTTTAATGTGCAAGAATGCGTGCACTGGGCCTGGTGCATGAAATTTGTGCATGGGGGGCGGGTAGGGGTCCTTCAGCCCAGCCTGCATCCTCTACAATCTGGGACCCCTCGAGGGATGTCTGACTGCCCGTTTAGGCCCGATTCCACCAGTCGGACATCCCTCTCATAATCCAGGACTGCTGGCTCCCAACTGCTTGCCTGCCTGCCTTCCTGATTGCCCCTAACTGCTTCTGCCTGCCAGCCTGATCACCCCCTAACCACTCCCCTGCCAGCCTGATTGATGCATAACTACTCCCCTGTCAGCCTATTTGCCCCTAACTGCCCTTCCCTGCAGGCCTGGTCACTGCTAACTGCCCTCCCTTGCAGGCCTGGTCACACCTAACTGCCCTCCCCTGCAGTTCTCCCTCCCCTGCAGTTCTGGTTCCCCCCAACTGCTCTCCCCTACAGGCCTGGGTCCCCCCCCCCCCTACTGCTCTTCCCTGCAGGCCTGGTCACCCCCAACTTACCTTCCTTGCAGGCCTGGTCTCACCCAACTGCCCTCCCCTGCTGGTCTGATCACCCCCAACTGCCCTTCCTTGCAGGCCTGGTCCCTCCCAACTGCCCTCCCCTGATGGCCATCTTGTGGTGGCCATCATGTGTCCACATGGGGGCAGGATCTTTGACCACATGGGGGCAGCCATCTTGTGTGTTGGAGTGATGGTCAATCTGCATATTACTCTTTTATTAGATAGGATAGAGGCCTGGTGCATGGGAAGGGGCCAGCTGGTTTGCCCTGAAGGGTGTCCTGGGTCAGGGTGGGGGTTCCCTTGGGGTGTGAGGCAGACTGGGCAAGGAGCCTGTGGTGGTTTTCAGACTGGCCATGCCCCCCAACAACCCAAGCAGAGGCCCTGGTATCTGGGATTTATTTATCTTCTACAATTAAAACTTTGTAGCCTGAAGCAGAGCCAAGCCTTCTGCTCGCCCCGTGACCACAGCCATTTCTGTTGGGATTTATTTACCTTCTATAATTGAAACTTTGTAGCCTTGAGTGGAGGCTTAGGCTGGCAAGGGCAGGCAGAAAGCTTGGATTCCTCCATTGCCAGGGAAACCCAAGCCTCCCTCCTGCTCTCCATGGCCTCAGCCATCTTGGTTGAGTTTATTTGCATATTCGCTCCTGACAGGCTGGTGGGCGTGGCTTTTGGGTGTCGCAGAGGTAAGGTCGATTTGCATATTACTCTTTTATTAGATAGGATACACACACACACACACACACACACACACACACATATATATGTATATATACATATATAATATAATATATATCTAATATAGAAACCTTCTGTGTCCTGACTTGTCATTAGTCAAACTATTTTTGCTTAATTAGAGTAAATATATTTGGAATGCTGTAATTACTTGTCAGTAGGGAAGATAATTGCTCTAATTAGGTATTCATTAAATTTTTTAAAATTATTTAATATTAGCAATTAAAACTAGGACTGTACTTTGAGATTGCATGTCCCATGTCAGTAAACTACTAGTCCAACATGCACTGGTTTCAAAATTTGCTTAATTGACTAGAGTTCTGAGCGGAAAGGGGTGAAGGGGCGGACAGAAAGAAACAGAAAGAAGCAAACTTAATTAGAAAACTGTGGTGGGTTGACCAAGATCTGGAACAGCCAATCCCCTCAGAAGTCACAAATTTGAGGGCTGGGCTGTGGTTTAGTGAACCATGTGTTTAGAACAGAGTTTGGGCAAAGGAGGGCGGGGAGGAAGTGTGAGGGATGAGAGGAAGAAAGCAATAGTTATTAATTCAACAAATAGCATGCAGAACAGCCCATGTTCACACAGAAAGCAGACTTGCAAGAAAATCAAGACTTAGTGCAAAACAACATGATAGCTAAAGGTTGAAAAAAGACATGGTACAGCCTTGGCAGGGGTAGCTCAGTTGGTTGGGCATCCATCCCACACAGAAAGTTTGCTGGTTGGATTCCTGGTCAGGGTATATGTCCCAGTTATAGTAGGGGGTGTGCAGGAGGCAGGAGGCAGCCAATCAACATTTCTCTTTCTCTAAAAATTAACAAAATGATTTTTAAATCATTGTACAATACTATAAATTGTGTTGGGTAAAATATGATAAAATGTCACTTTAATGTTTGAAACTATGAGGATTATCAGCTATTTCCAAGGGGCAGCAGTGCCTCAGGCCTAAAACAACCAGGCATCATTGTCAAATGGGTAGGGGGTAGGGTGCTTGCTTTTTTTAATTGAGGGGAGAGAACACTGCATTCCCAGAGAGTCATATATACAATATATTTGGAAAACTTCTATTTTCACTTGCATTAAGAATTAAATTCATTAATATTTTGACCAGATGGCTCCTTTCCACATTGTTTGAAAAACAATATTTGGTTTTTCTTTGAAGGGCAGTTAAATATATTTTCGTAGATCTAATAAAATAGTAGCAAAATGTAAAGCTAACTATACAAAATCCAATTATGTTTGGCTGTGGGCTAACACATGTCCTAGTAAGGACTTCAATTTCCTTATTCATCCCCCCCACCTTCCTTCTCATAAAATCTTCCAAAGTTACTGTATTTTTCCATGTATAAGACACTATTTTTGTCTAAAATCTTTAGACTGAAAATCGAGGGGCATCTTATACATGGAAGTTGGCCAAGGATGGAGCCTCATGGTTGCGCAGCTGCCCATACCTTGTCAAACAGGCTTCCTCCAATCACGAGCCTTATTGTTACTGATGTCAGGTGATGGCATAATTGGAGGTGGAGGTGGAGAGTGTGCAGATGCAACAAGGACCAGAACATTCTGAGCCCATAAAGATGTCAAAAAAACACACACATAAATACCGGTAAGCGATTGTCTTACTCTGCAAAATTCAAACTGAATGTAATCAGCTATGCAAAAGAGCATGGAAATAGAGCTGCAGAGAGACCATTTGGACCTCCTCCCACTGAGTGTATGATCGGACAGTGGAGAAAACAGGAAGAACAACTCCTTACGATGCCAAAAAAGAAGAAGGCCTTAGGAGGAAAACCAGAAAAAAAAATTTAAAATATTGATTTCTTCATTTTGGGTTGGAAAAGTGGGGGGCATCTTATACATGGGGGCCTCTTATACATGGAAAAATGCAGTATATGTTTCAGTCACTGGAATGAAGCTAGCATATTTTTGTTTTCTTTCAAAGCTATGCAGTCCTTCAAAGGCAATTCCCACTCAATAAACTGTTTTTTCACTTTAGACAGATGCCACATCTTTCATATTACAGGGTACTATTGTTCTATTTTCTAATTCTTCCCTTTCCATGTCATAAATCTTGGCAAAGGAAGGTTTTGTCTACATGCACACTAATTTGACTGGTTTGACTGACTGAGAGGCTATTACCTGCTTCTGATGAGTTAGTTAAATAACTAGCTGTCAACCCGATCGTGTTGCCTGGGTGCGGAAGCACAGCGAGGTGCAGAGAAGCTGTGCTTACTGCTGGCTGTGGCTCCAGTGAAGGCGCCATGGGTTCTATGCAGAGGCCAGTCCTCCCTGCAGGTGTCAGCTTAAGCACCACATATTTCATGATTCAATTTCCATGCTGATTAAATGAGCATACCAAATTTTATAACTTGCCTTGATTTTAGATATTTGTTTTTCCCATACACTCACTTAGTTACTCATTTAATTAACGCTTTTTCATCTATTTCTGTTTCAAATTCTCTGCCTGCATCAAGGAACTCACAATCTAATGCAAAGAGACACTGGCTGCTTCTCAGCCCCCATCCCAGACTGTGCTTCCTCTCCTTGTCCCATAAATGCCCAGAGCTCTCAGGAGTCCCTTCTCAGCCCTTTCTTCTTATTGTTTGAAAGTTATTCCCTCAGTCATTTCCATAAATCCATTACCACCTCAATGCTAATGACTCTAGCATGTGCTTCCACTCTACTCTAGCATGCATCTAGCTGTCTTGAGGACATCGCTGCCTGTATGTTTCTCAGGCACTTGAAGTGTAATTCATCTTACCTGCCCTGGCCTTCCTACCCAGACCTGCTCTTCATGGCAATGCCTGCCCCTGAGCAGTTTCTTGGCACGTGGATCCCTCAGCCCAACCCCAGGGGATCAGCCTCAACTTTTCTCAACCTCAGGCTGCACTTTTAATGCATTGTCTTAACAATTTTATCGCATCCCTTTACATATCTCAAATCTATCTGATTGTTTCCTTCTCACCGTCATCGACTGCTTGTGCTACACTACCGCTGTTTCAGGAAACCTAAAATTTACTAACATAGTAACCAAATTTAAAATATGCAGAGGTCTTCACAGCCTATTTATTCACCAATTCATACATTCTTCACTGTTCTGAGTATGCTTTATCATGTGCTTAATATCATAATATTTACATTATATTTATAAACATAATGCTTGAAATGTATAAAAATGCAAGGGTCTCATAAGCAAATCTCAGGTCAAAAAGTAAATAGAAATCTAAATTGCACAATTTCTGGAAAAAAATGATATTAAAAACACTAACATTTCAGAACCAAGATATAGCAAAAGAAATGCACAAAAGAAATATAACCTTAAATACTCATACAAATACAAAGTGAACGAATTATATCTAACATTTGCTAGAGATAATTATCTCCTTAGAAATTAGAACCAAAGTTGAAAATAGCCAAATTAACTGAATAAGAGAAGAAAGAAAAGCAATAGCAAAAAGTGACTATTTTCATGAAGCTAGGGACCACAAGCATATAATGTTTAGAAGGAATAAATGAAGATCCTGTCATGGCTTTGCAGCTGGTACAAAGTCTGAGGACACGGATATAAGGCCAATGGACACACTAAGGAACAATCTTACAAGCAAATTTTGAGAAAATTGTAATGAAACTGGAAGCTACCATGGAACATATTTTGCATGAGGAATAAGCAAAGGAGGTGGGGATATAGGAGGCTGTATATAAACAAGCTGTACACTTAAAAGGTAGACTTTGGTTAAGGGGTGGGGTGCAGAGTGAACAACACACAGTTGTGAAGGAACCTATACCTGCTCTACTGAAGGCTCCCTCATACAGACACTATAACCTATTAGGCTGGACATTGGATGTGGATTTTCATATGTACCACCTTCAAATGTGGCTCAGAATATCTTGCCTAATGCAAGATGAATAATAATAAAAATAAGAACTGGATTTATAAAAAGACAGCACAATTTACATATACACGTATACACATTTGGCAGGAAAAATATGCTGCAATAGAGTGGGTAAAACCTGTTGCCACTGCTATAAAATAAAAGGGAAATATAAAAACTTTAATGAAGTATCACTTAGAAAAATTGAGGACACAAAACTGGCAAATAACATTTGAGGAAAATTATGAAGCAAAGAAGGGCATAAAACATCATTAGGATAACATAAAAAACAAAACAAGGCAAAATATTAAAAAGTGAAATAAAAATATAAAATCAACAAAAATTTGAGAAAATTTTGAAGGCAGTAAAGGGGAAGAAAAATAATACAGATATATATATATATATTAAAAGCATAATATGCTAATTAGATTGGGCAGCTGAACGACCTCCCTGACATCCTTCTGGACAAAGCTGTGGTGGTGGGGGCCGAGGCAGAGGTGGTTAGGGGTGATCAGGCAGGGAGGCAAGTGGTTAGGAATGATGAGGCAGGCAGGCAGAGGGGTTAGAGGCGATGAGGCAGGCAAGTGAGTGGTTGGGGCGATGAGGCAGGCAGAGGGGTTATGGGAGATCGGGCATGCAGGCAAGTGTTTAGGGGGGATCAGGCAGGCAGGCAAGTGGTTAGGGGCAATCAGGCAGGCAGGCAGGTGAGCTTAGGAGCCAGCTCTCCCAGATTGTGAGAGAGATGTTTAACTGCCAGTTTAGGCCCAATCCGGACATCCCTGGAGGGGTCCCGGATTGCGAGAGGGTGAAGGTTGGGCTGAGGCCCCCCCTGCACAATTTCATGCACTGGGCCTCTAATATATAGATCCCAAATAATAAAAGCCTAGGTGGTGTCATGCACGATGCCCTTGCATGATGTTGTCACAAGATGGCTGCCATAAGATGGCCACCACAAGATGGCCGCACGCACAGTGGAGGTGGGGCCTGGTGGCTGCTCCATGTGGTGAGGCTTGGGGGTCCTGTGGCTTTGTGCGGTGTTGAGGAGGCCTGTCCCGGTGGAGGAGGCAGGTCACGGCAGGGGAGGGCAGTTGTGGGCAATTGGGCCGGCAGGGGAGGGCAGTTGGGTGCGATTGGGCTGGCAGGGGAGCAGCTAGGCATCCATAAGGCTGGCAGGGGAGCAGTTAGGGGGTGATCTGGTTGGCAGGGAGAAGTGGTTGGGGCAATCAGGCAATCAGGCATCAGGCTAGCAGTTAGGAGCCAGTGGTCCCGCTTTGTGAGAGGAATGTCTGACTGGGATCAGGCAGGGATCGGGCCTAAACCAGCAGTTGGACATCCCCGAGGGGTCCCAGATTGGATAGGGTACAGGCTGGGCTGAGGGACAACCCCCCCCCCCCCCCCCGTGTACAAATTTCGTGCACCGGGCCTCCAGTATATAATAAAAGGCTAATATGCAAATCGACTGAAGAGTGCAATGACTGGTCACTATGACCCACACTGACCACCAGGGGGCAGACGCTCAATGCATGAGCTGCCCCCTGGTGGTCAGTGTGCTCCGACAGGGGGAGTGCCGCTCAGCCAGAAGCCAGGCTCATAGCTGGCGAGCGCAGTAGTGGTGGCAGGAACCTCTCCTGCCTCCATGGCAGCACTAAGGACATCTCCCAAGGGCTCCAGGACAGAGAGAGGGTGCAGGCTGGGCTAAGGGACTCCCCTCCCCCCGCCCTGAGTGCACAAATTTCATGCACTGGGCCTCTAGTTTATTAATAAGACTCTTTCCCTACCAAATGATATGAATATATGCATACAACTTCATTGGTTGATCTCTTCCCACCCACACACCCTCTCCTGCCTTCCCTCTGAGTTTTGACAGTTTGTTCGTGTTTCTATGTTTCTGAGTCGATTTTGTGTTCATCATCTTAGATTGTTCATTAGATTTCACATATGAGTGACATCATGTGATACTTATCTTTCTCTGACTGCCTTATTTCACTTAGCATAATGCTCTCTTGTTCCTGGTTTTAGGGGAAATGGTTTTAGTTTTTTACAAGTGAATATGATGTTGGCTATAAGTTTGCCATATAAGAGTTTTATTATGTTGAGGTATGTTCTCTCTACTTCCACTTTACTGAGGGTTTTTAATCATAAAAGGGTGTTGGATTTTGTCGAATACTTTTTCTGTATCAATTGATATGATCATGTTATTTTTGTCTTACAATCTGTTAATGTGCTGTATCACATTTATTGATTTGCAGATATTGTACCTGCCTTGCATCCCTGGAGTAAATCCCACTTGGTCATGTTGTATGATCTTTTTAGTGTATTGCTAGATATGATTTGCTAATATTTTAAAAAAGAATAATGGTGGTAGACATATTGTTTGGGACTTACAAGAGCAGGGTGAGGATTCCCAATGAGGTCTTGTAGGTAACTGTATGGAATGGAGAGATAGATGGAGAAATGAGTGAAGAATTAAGTGCTGAGCACTGAGTTTAGTTCAGTATAGAACAAGGACTAAAACCCAGAATGTGAAGATGCTAAACTCTGGTGTTAGAGAAATACATAGCCATGGAGGAGACTTCCTTGTGTTTTATAGCAGACCTTTAAAAAACTTACTTAAAGGAGATAAAATAATTATGAATACTTAAAAACATAACCCCCCCCACACACACACACACACACTGTAATCATTACATTTGGAGATATAGTGAGTTTTATAAGCTTACAGAATAGAAATATTTTTTTATATTTATAGAGAGAACATATAGAAAATGTTATTTAAAAGTGGCAAATACAATACTCATAACGTCACTGTTATAATGTAGTAACTAATTTTAAACATATATAAAGGAACATAAACAATAGCAAAGCAATCACAAAGGGCATAGTGGAAGATAAATCAAAATGCATGCTCTAAATCATAAACAATAGCATTAAATAAATAATTGTATTGAAATAAAACTACCTGTGAATCAATAAATAAAAAGGGTTAATAATGTCAATGAAAGATAAAATAAAAATAGTTTGAATCACAAAATTAAATTTTAAATATTATTTAAAATATATAAGATGAAGTAAGAAACACTTAAAACAAAATAAACAATGGAAAATATTTTTTTGCAAAGTCAAACAAAAGGAAGAAACATGTGCCGTTTTAATATTAAAATGTGATTTCAGAAGAGAAATAATTAAATGAAAAAATGAACATAAATTTAAAGCTAAAATGGGAAATCCTATCTAATAAAAGCGTAATATGCAAATTGACCGTACGTCTGCTACACCCACAAGCCACACCCATAAGCAAATCAGGAGGAAATATGCAAATAAACCCAACCAAGATGGCTGTGGCCACAGAGAGCAGGAGGGAGACTTGGGTTTCCCTGGCAATGGAGGAAGCCAAGCTTTCCACCTGCCCTTGCCAGCCTAGGCCTCCACTCAAGGCTACAAAGTTTCAATGATAGAAGATAAATAAATCCAAACAGAAATGGTGGCAGCCACGGAGCTGGAAAGAGCAGAAGGCTAGGGTTGCCCCGGGCGATGGAGGAAGCCAAGCTTTCTGCACACCCTAGCTGGCCCAGGCCTCTGCTTAAGGCTACAAAGTTTCAATTATAGAAGATACATAAGTCCCAACAGAAATGGCTGCCGTCACAGAGCAAGCAGGAGGCTTGGCTCCACTCCAGGCTACAAAGTTTCAATTATAGAAGATAAATAAACCCCAGATACCAGGGCCTCTGCTTGGGTCACCGGGGGGCGTGGCCGGCCTGAAAACCACCACAGACCCCTCGCCCAGGCCGTCCCACACCCCAAGGGAACCCCCACTCTGATCCGGGACACCCTTCAGGGCAAACCAGCTGGCCCCCACCCATGCACCAGGCCTCTATCCTATCTAATATAAGAGTAATATGCAGATTGACCATCACTCCAACACACAAGATGGCTGCCCCATGTGGTCAAAGATCCTGCCCCCATGTGGACACAAGATGGCCACCACAAGATGGCCAGCAGGGGAGGGCAGTTGGGAGGGACCAGGCCTGCAAGGGAGGGGAGTTGGGGGTGATCAAGCCTGAAGGGGAGGGAAGTTAGGGTTGACCAAGCTCGCAGAGGAGGGAAGTTGGGGATTACCAGGCCTGCAGGGAAGAGCAGTGGGGGCGGCGACCCAGGCCTGCAGGGGAGAGCAGTTGGGGGTGACCAGGCCTGCAGGGGAGGGCAGTTAGGGGTGACCAGGCCTGCAGAGGAGGGCAGTTAGGGGCAAGCAGGTTGGCAGGGGAGCAGTTAGGCATAAATCAGGCTGGCAGGGGAGTGGTTAGGGGGTGATCAGGCTGGCAGGCAGAAGTGGTTAGGGGCAATCAGGAAGGCAGGCAGGCGAGCAGTAGGGAGCCAGCAGTCCTGGATTGTGAGAGGGATGTATGACTGGTGGGATAGAGCCTAAACGGGCAGTCAGACATCCCTCGAGGGGTCCCAGATTGGAGGGGGTGCAGGCTGGGCTGAGGGACATCGCCCCCTCTGTGCACGAATTTCATGCACCGGGCCTCTAGTATAAAATAAAAAATATATATTTTGTAAAATATTAGTGACACAATAACATAAAATCAACAGCAATGAGTAACATGACAAAATACTTCATTCAAAATAGAATTCTTTTAATAGAAGACTTCGATTCATCATTTACAGCCCATTTAACTTAGAAATAATTGAAATTAATTATGCACTTATGATACTTCTAAAGATATAAATTAACTAGTGACTCAGTGCACAAAATTCATGCACATTAAAAGGGAATTAATTAGAGGAAATATTTTAATGTTGCTATTTGCCCTTTCTCTATAATAGAAGTGTTAGACATGAAAGAAAATTAGTAAAATGTATATGAAAATCTTTCTCCTGACAAGCGTCTGGGGCCCACCATGGGAACCAGAGTCAAGTCCCTGCCCACCCATGTGCGCCTCGAAATCACGTGAGACCAGACCCGGCCAGCCCCATCCCCATTAAGCCCCACCAGGTGCGGAGGCATGGCCACAGGTCTCCTAGCCTGGTGCTGGGTGGGTGTGCAGCCTCAGGACCACTGGCCTGGTGCTGGGGCAGGGAGCACAGCCTGAGGTTTCCTGTCAAGCCCCACCAGGTGGGTGGTGCAGCCTCAGTTCCCCTGCCCTGGCCCAGCACCATGCAACCTCAAGTCCCTGCTAATTGCTCATTTAGGCTCATTACAGGAACTCAGTCTCCACTGTGGACACAGCCACCTTGTGTTACGGAATCCCTGCCTCCGCTGTGGGCACAGCCATCTTTATTATGGTGTGATGGTCAATTTGCATATTCCCTCTTTATTAGATAGGATAATGTCCATTTAACTATATACATGTCAACTTCTATGACACAAATCAGAGAATATATATATACTAGGGGCCTGGTGCATGAAATTCGTGCACTGGGGAGGGGTCCCTCAGCCCAGCCTGCCCCCTCTCACATACTGGGAGCCCTCAGAGGATGTCCTACTGATGGCTTAGGCCCGCTCCCAATGCCTAAGCCACAGTCTGGCCTCCCTTTGTGGGAGGCGACCAGACTGATCAGGGGAAGGTGCCAGCTCCATCACCCCGCTGCTGCAGCCACTGCCAAGGTATTTTCATCAACATGAACTCCAGTCCCTTCACCATGAAAAAATGACAACTTTCTTTAAGCATTTTCAAGATGTGTCTTTCATAGGATATGACATTTCTTACTTTATTTTTCTTTTTTATCCTCACCTGAGGATATCTTTCCATTGATTTTTTACCCTTCCCTCCAATCCCATCCCGGCCCCTGCCCAAACCTAAAGCCTCTGCCCCAGGCTTTAGGCTTAGGAAGGGACTCCCACACCTCTGATCACAGGCTCGGCCCCTTCCCAAGCCTAAAGCCTCCACCCCAGGCTTTAGGCTTGGGAAGGGGTTCCCCCACCCCCTGCACCTCCGATCACAGGCTCAGCCCCTCCCCAAGCCTCCACCTGAGGCTTTAGGCTTGGGAAGGGCCCCCCTGCCCCTCTGATGGCCAGCTAGGAGTGATCTGGGTGACGAGGAGGTTCCCTGGACCCAGGTATGTATGCAAATTAACCGCCATCTTTGTTGGGTTAATTTGCATACTCACTCTTATTGGCTGTGGGTGTAGTGGAGGTATGGTCAATTTACATGTTTCTCTATTATTAGGTAAGATTTTTCATGGAGCTATGGAACATTTTTCAAACAGAAAAGCTCTGTAATTTCTTTTTTATTTGTTTTTTAACTTCTATAAATTATTATGTATTGGTTTCAGGTATATAGCTTAGTGGCTACACAAACATATTTTACATAATGTTCTCCTTGATATTTCGAGCACACCAACTGGCCCCTCAAAGTTATCACATATTATTAACTATTTTTCTTATGATTGACTTACTTCCTCATGACTATTTTGTACTATAAATTTGTGTTTTTTAGTCCCTTCACCTCTTTCACCCAGTGCCCCAATCCCACCTCCCCTCTGGCAATCACCAGTCTCTCTCATATCTATAAATATGTTTCAATTTTTTGTATGTTCGTTTATATTGTTCTTTAGTTTCCACATGTAGGTAAAATCGTATGATATTTGTCTTTCTTTGACTGACATATTTCACTGAGCATAACATACTCTAGGTCCACCAATGCTGTTGCATATGTTAAGATTTCATTCTTTTTTATGGTCAAGTAGTATTCCATTGTGTATATCTACCACCACAATTTTATCCACTCATCTACTGATGGGCACCTAAGTTGCTTTCATTGCTTGGCTATCCTATATAATAAAAGCGTAATATGCAAATCGACCAAACTGCGGAATGACTAGTCACTATGATGCACATTGACCACCGGGGGCAGATGCTCAATGCAGAAGCTGCCCCCTGGTGGTCAGTGTGCTTCCACAGGGGGAGTGCCACTCAGCCAGAAGCCCTGAGCTGGGCTCACCGCTGGTGAGTGCAGCGGCAGTGGCAGGAGCCTCTCCTGCCTCTGCAACAGTGCTAAGGATGTCTGACTGCCCTGTGGGGAGTGGGCCTAAGCCATCAGTCAGACATCCCTCATGGGCTCCTGAACTGCGAGAGGGTGCAGGCCGGGCTGAGGGACCCTCCCCCCCAAGAATGCACAAATTTTGTGCACTGAGCCTCTAGTTATAAATAGTGCTGCAATGAACATGAAGTTGAATATATTCTTTTGAATTTGAGCTTTGGGTTTCATTGGATAAATCCCCAGAAATGGAATGACTGGGTCATAAGACAGGTCCATTATGAATCTTTTGAGTAACCTCCATACCAATACTGGGGAATAGTATTTGTTCTTTATAAATTTGTATATTAATTATTTATCAAACATATTATTGGTGATTATCTTATCCCATACAGTAGGTTGTCTTTTCATTTACTTGATGGTTTCCTTTGCTGTGTGAAAATATTTTAGTTTGATATAATCTCTTTGTTTATTTTTTCGTTTGCTTCTCTTGCCCAAGGAGATATATCAGAAACATATTGCTCAGATAAATGTCAAAGATTGCAGTGCCTATGGTTTGTTCTAGGATTTTTATGACTTTGAGTCTTACATTTAAGACTTAAATCCATTTTCAAAAAAATGATTTTTGAGAGAAAGAAAAGGAGAGGGAGAGAGAGAGAGAACATCAAAGTCAGAGAGAAGCATCAATCAGCTGCCTCCTGCATACCCCCTACTGGGGTCCAGCCCACAACCCAGGCCTGTGCCCTGATCAGGAACCAAACCAGCAACCTTTTGGTGTGGGATGACACTCAACCACCTGAGTCACACTGTTCAGGGAACGACTTTAATCCATTTTGAGTGTATTCTTGTATAGGTCTAAGGAGATGGTCTAGTATCATTTTTATGCAAGTGTCTGTTCAATTTTCCCAACACCATTTATCGAAGAGGCTGTCTTTTTCCCATTGTATATTCTTGCATCCTTTGTCAATTATCGCTTCACCATATAGACATGAGTGTATTTCCAAGCTCTCTATTCTGCTCCATTGATTTATATGTTTGTTTTTATGCCAGTACCATACCATTTTGATTATTATGGCCTTGTAGTATAGTTTTATATTGAGTACTATGACACCTGGATTTATTTTCTTCTTTCTCAATATTGCTGAGACTATTTGGGGTTATTTTAGTTCATATAAATTTTTGGATTATTTTTTCTAGTTCTGGTTTGCTTAAAGGTCAATGTATTTTTGACCCATGATTGGGAATCTGCATATGCAATGGCTGACTTAAGCTGTGTACAGATTTTTTACTGTGTGGGTGGTTGCCCCTAAACCCTATATCATTCAAGGGTCAACTCTAGTTCTTTTTTGTAATATATGTATATATTTTTTTTATTTCAGAGAGACGAAAGGAGATGAAGAAAGAGATAGAAACATCAGTGAGAGAGAATCAGGGATCAGCTGCCTCCTGCATGCCCCCTGCTGGGGATTATGCCAGTAACCCAGGCATGTGCCTTGGTGGGGAATTGAACTATGAACTCCTGGTTCATAGGTCAATGATCAATCACTGAGACACACCAGCCAGGGTACTCTAGTTATTTTGGAGTGTGGCACACCTCTGCATGAGTCACTTTTCAGTGTCGGCTGAGAATTGAGTCTAGCTTTTGGTCTAGAAGTAGAGAGAGGTGCTGGAGTTTGTTCTGCTGAGACTCAGTGGTGTCATGCAAGGCGCCCTTCAGGGGAGAGCAGTCTCCCCAGGCTAAGAAGGGTTGATCTCCTCAGACAGAGGGAGAACAGCTGCTTCTACTGGCAAAGAAGATTCATCAGAATTCAGGGACTCAGAGCTGGAGTCTTTCCATATGTTTCCATTCTAACTTCCTGAATTTCATGTATTCCCAATCAGTGCCCTCTCTTTAATGATAGAAATGCAGTGAGATTGGTAATTCAATTTATATTGTAATTCAGCCGCTCACATGATGACTTTCTGGTTTTACTTTCTCAGCAATTTCAGCTATCTAGCTATAGTAGATAAAGGTCTCTTTCAGTTTTAACATAAAAGCTTTCAGGTCATTTATACAGAATTTCAAGAGGGAATTAGAATCCTTGAAAGCACCCTTTCCTTTCTCCACTTTGTATAGTGATATAGGAGCAACCAAGTAATCTCCTCTTATTTACTAGTTTGACAACGACTTTCAAAGGTATCATATATATGATCACACAGAACTTTGCTTCTAATAAGTATTTGAATGTGGATATCCAATAATGTTATCTTTCTTTTCTCTATTGCCACATCACACCATGCACTATTAGTGCTCTCTTTACTACTGGAAATAAAGTCATTTGTGCCTTTATATTTACTCAGATTAGAAAAACAATTCCAGAAACACTAGAACCAGTTTAGAGACTCATTCTTAAGAGTCTGTTTCCCTAGAACCACTCTTTTTACCTAAATCCCTGATAGTCAGGGTTTCCCAGAGAAATAGAACAAGTAGCATGTGTGTGATTATAGTGCTAAAATAAAATGCAAATAATATTCCTGATGGATTTAAAGTCCATACAAAATACAGATTTACACTATTAAACTTAATTGACTAAGAACCAGAAAAACTGTGGACCAAATCTAGAAATATTATTAGGGAATAGTGTGAGAAGACAATGCCATAAGTAAAAAAGATATATATGGCTAATATGCAAATTGTCTGCTCGGGAGTTCGAGTTCGACCGGGAGAGCGGGAGTTCAATCGCTCTCTATGCACTGACCAACAGGGGGTGTCAGGGAACATGACAGGTGACCAGCGGGGTGGCGGGGTGTTGAGGGATTGAGGGAAGGAGGAAGCGGGAGGCAGGGAGGCCAGGCCTAGGGACCCTACCCTGTACAATTTTCATGCACCAGGCCTCTAGTCCTAATATATAAAAACCCTGGGTCCATCACATCCACAATGACTGGAGGCTCAACCTAATGCCCAGGCTGTGTGTGCAGCAGGCTCTGGTGGGTGGGGACTTGTGGCAGCCAAGACGGGGATGGGGAAGGCGGGGTTGGCACTCACACTCACTCACAACCACACATATGCACAGACACACACAGTGCCCACCAGCTCACAGCCTTTTCTCCCTTTCTTTCCCTCCCTCCCTGCTCGCTCTTGGAGCCTCTCTCAGAATGAGGAAACAAAACAGACTGGGCCTGAAGAGGCCTGGATGGAAGGAAGGGTAGGCAGAGGGTGGAGCGGCCCCCACTGGCCCCACCCCCTCCCATACAGGAAAGGGAAAGAGGGAGACAAGGAGGCAGGGAGGCCTGGAGGACTGCTGAGAAAAACAAAGAGAGACAGAGACTGGGTGAAATCAGTATGGCAGGGGAGGGCAGTTGGGGGCGAGATCAGGCTGGCAGGAGAGGGCAGTTATGGGTGATCAGGCAGGCAAAGGCAGTTGGGGGTGAGATCAGGCTGGCAGGTGAGGGCAGTTAGGGGCCATCAGGCAGGCAGGCAGAGGCAGTTATGGATGATCAGGCAGGCAGGCAGAGGGGTTAGGGGCAATCATTCAGGCAGGCAGAGGCAGTTAGGGTTGATCAGGCAGGCGAGTGGTTAGGAGCCAGTGGCCCTAGATTGTGAGAAGGATGTCTGACTGCTGGTTTAGGCCGGGTCCCTGTGGGATTGGGCCTAAACCAGCAGTCGGACATCCCCCAAGATGTTCCCAATTGGAGAAGGTGCAGGCTGGACTAAGGGAACTCCCCTCTCCCTCCCCCTCCCCGTGCATGATTTTTGTGCACCAGGCCACTAGTATAAATAAATGGGTGACAGAAGAAATACTAAAATCATTAAAGACAGCCAAGAGGTGACAAAAGCAGCATTAGAATTCTGGATACAAGTTTTTAAAGCTATCACATAGTTATAAAGGTAACTATTACAATAGTCAATGTAAGAAGGTAGAAGAGAATAATAAAAGGAAAATCAGTAGATTTCTACCAGAAGGGTCAAGAAATAAAAAGGAAATGCAAACCTAGGTTAGGAATGCTGAATGACCAATAAGAAAGCACATTATCTGACCAGGAGAAAATAAAGGCACGGTGGTGACAGTCTACTAAAAATCTACACAGACATGATACAAAGATGACAGATATCTTTGAAAAGCATTATAAAGAATGAATCAAGAGCTGTCCTGAAAGTATTGGGAAGAAATAAATCACCAGGGATAGATGGGATTCCAACAGAATTACTTCAAGCCATAGAGACTGACCTGTCAAAATCCTAACAAAAATGTATCAAGAACTATGGAAAATAAAACAATCACCTACAGAGTGAAAACATTCACTTTACGCTCCAATCTTAATTTAAAAAAAAAAAAGAATATGTCAAGGAGTGCAGTAACTATAGGACCATTGCTGCAATTTCCCATGCAAGTGATGCTTAAGGTGATGCAACAAAGGCTTTTATCTTGTATACAGCAAAAAATGTCATATGTTCAAGCTGGATTCAGGAAAGGCAGAGACATGTAATATGAAGTTGTGAACATTTGTTGGACACCATAGTTTTATAGACTACAGTAAAGCTTTGGAGTGTGTTGATTATATATATATATTTTTAAAAAAACTGTGGGGTTTCTCTGAAATAAATGTATGTGCCTCAGTACTTGATTATCCTGTTACTTAACCTGTACTGGGGACAGGAAGCTACTGTCAAGATAGAATATGAAGACATTCAAGGTTTTCCTATAGACAAAGGTGTCAGACATCTTACTGTTTAATCTGTATGCAGAATATATCATACAAAAATCTGGGTCAGACTCACAGGAAGGGGGAGTGAAGTTGGTGGAAGAAATATCAATTCAACTAATCAATAATTAAGCTATTTCTGTCTTGCTGGCAGAAAGTGGTAATGAGTCTAAATTACTTCTGATGAAAGTGAAAGAATGTGCCAAACAGGACTGCATTTGAACATCAAGAAGACAAAAATCATGACTACAGAGAAACACATCGACAATGAAGACATTGAAATTTTTATAGATTTTGCTTACATTCTTTCAGTCATTGATTCAAACGGAGACTGCAACTAAGAAATTAAGAAAAGACTGAGACTTAGAAGGGCAAAATGGAAGAATCAGGAAAAAGCACCAAGAGCAAAAGTGAGTCATTACAGACTAAGCTAAGACCATCCACACCATTGTATTCCAGATTACTATGTATGGGTGCAAAAGATGGGCAGTGAAGAAATGTGAGAAGGGAAAAAAATAACTTATTTGAAATATAGTGTGGAGGAGAGCTCTACCGATACCCTGGACTGCCAGAAAGACAACTAGGTCCTAGCATAATGACAAAACTGAAGCTTTACTACTTTGGACACAACATAAGAAGGAAAGTTTCTTTGGAACAGACATTAATGCTGGCAAAAATAGAAAGCAGCAGGAAAAGTGGAAGACCAAATATGAGATGGACTGACTCCATGAAAGAAGCCATAGGCATAATTCTACAGGAGGGGCATTGTAGGCCTCACTCATTTATAGAGTCACCAGGAGTGAAAGCTGTCTCAATGGAACATAACAAACACACATAATACTCATATATCTACATAGACATACATTATTGATATGAATATGGATATAAAATAGATATGTATAGATATAATATTTATGTTTATCAATATTGAGAGAGAGAGAGAGAGAGATGGTGGTGAATTTTCTCTTGGAAAGAGTTGGCCAACATGATTGTGAAGGTTGGAAATCTGCAGGATAAAGTGCAAGTGCAAGACCTAGAGAGTTGTTGCAGTTGGACCTTAAAGGCAGAATTACCTTTTTTTCAGGGGAGAGCAGTCTCATTTTTAAAAACTTCAATTGATTGAATCAGATCCACCCACATGATTAAGGGCAATTTGTTTCACTTAAAGACCACTGGTTTAAATTTTAATTCCCCAAAAAAATATCTTCACAGAAACATCTAGGATAATATTTGAACCAACCAACTTGACATAAAATTAACCATCACAAACATCAAAAGAAATAGCTGAGTAGTTTTAAGCATGTGAGTTTTCTTATTATAACATAGAAATAATGATTATGTAAATGTTGTTTTGTGATTTAATAAGATCATAAATATAAAGTACAATAACAGATTTGTAGCTTATATTTAATAAAGTATAGGCCCGGTGCATGAATTCGTGCACTCAGCCTGGCCTGTGGGATCGGGCCAAAACCAACTCTCTGACATCCCCCGAGGGGTCCTGGATTGTGAGCAGGCACAGGCCAGGCTGACAGACCCCACCAGTGCATGATCGGGGCCAGGGAGGGACATGGGAGGTTGGCCAGCCTGGGAGAGACCGCGGGAGGGCTCCAGGGCATGTCTGGCCCATCTTGTTCAATCCTGATCAGCTGGACCCCAACAGCAAGCTAATCTACCAGCCAGAGTGTTTGCCCCCTGGTGGTCAATGCATGTCATAGCAACTGGTTTACTGGTCAACTGTCTGCCCCCTGGTGGTCAGTGCACATTATAGCAAACAGTTGAGTGGCCTTAGCATATCATTAGCATATTACACTTTGATTGGTTGAATGGCCAACTGGACAACTGGACACTAAGCATATTATGTTTTTATTATATAAGATTGGCAATCAGTCATAATTAAGTAATCTTTTATGTTATTTTAATCTAATTTATTCAAATGATAAATGAAATCGTATTTCCTGCTTTTGTTGCTTATTATTATGTCATAAATTTTGTTTAGATATTGTTATATGAAATTAATAACTATAATGGATCAAGTGGAATGCTATGTCATAAATTTATGTCATAGATTTTGGAGGAGAATACACAGTGCTTTTTATTTTTATTATTACTCTTCATACAACATTTACATGCTCCCAAACACATGTTGGGGTGTGATGTTTAGATTTGAATGCAGACTTTAATTTTAAATATAAAGCCTGAATTCAAAATATGCTTGGTAACTGGTATAAATTTATGCATGTCTTCTCTACAAGAAAATAGTCCTGACCGTTTCCAATAATATCTGCTTTGAGGGTTAAAAAAATAAACAAACAAAAAACAGGTCTTAAGAGAGCATTTCAGACTTTTATCTAGCCCTTCCTAGTCTTATCTCTGGGTACCTAGCATATGTTAGAACTCAGAGAGGGATTAATACACATAAATCAGCAGGGTCACTTCATAAAGTGAATGGTAACTTAAAAGTCTTGCCTATCAGAGATAACATTGGCAAATATGTTCTCCCATACAGTGGGCTTTCTTGTTGTTTTGTTGATGGTTTCTTTTGCTGTGCAGAAGCTTTTTATTTTGAAGTAGTCCCATTTGTTTATTTTCTCCTTACTTTTCATTGCCCTGGAGGAGAAGTATCAGTAAAGATGTTGCTAAGACATATGTCTGATATTTTGCTGCCTATGGATTCTTCTAAAATTTTTATGGTTTCCAATCTTATGTCTAAGTCCTTTATCCATTTTGAGTTTATTTTGGTGTATGGTGTAAGTTGGTGGTCTCATTTTGTTTTTTTGCATGTATCCATCCAATTTTCCCAGCACCATTTATTGAATAGACTGTCTTGGCTCCATTGTATGCTCTTGCCTCCTTTGTCAAATATTAATTGAGAATAATGCCTTAGGTTGATTTATGGGTTCTCTATTCTGTTCTATTGGTCTATATGTCTGTTCTTGTGCTAGTACCAGGCAGTTTTGAGAATAGTGGCTTTGTAATATAACTTGATATCTGGTATTGTGATCCCACCAACTTTGTTCTTCCTTCTCAGGATTGCTATTGGGTGTCTTTTTTTTTCCTGATGAATTTTTGGAGCATGAGTTTTAGGTCTGTTAAATATGTTGTTGGTATTTTAATGGTTATTGCATTGAATCTATAAATTGCTTTGGTTAGTATGGACATTTTAATGATGTTGATTTTATCAATGCATGAACACATAGATTCTTCCATTTGTTTATGTCTTCCTCTATCTCTTTTTTCAACTTCCTGTAGTTTTCTGAGTATAGTTTTTTTTTTTTGCCTCTTTAGTTAAGTTTATTCCTAGTTATCGTAATTTTTGTTGTTGTTCAATGATAAATGGGGTGGTTTTATTAGTTTCTCTTTCTGTGAGTTCATTATTGGTGTATAAAAAGCCATAGATTTCTGAGTGTTAACTTAGTACCCTGCTACATTGCTGAATTCATTTATTAAGCCTGGAAGTTTTTTGATGGAGTCTTTAGGATTTTCTGTATACAATCATGTCATCTGCAAAAAATGACAGTTTTACTTCTTCATTTCCAATTTGAATACCTTTCATTTTTTTTTCTAGTCTGATTGCTATGGCTAGCACTTCCAGTACTATGTTGTACAGGAGTGGTAAGAGTGGGCATCCCTGTTTTGTTCCTGTTCTTAGTGGAAATGGTTTGGTTTGTCCCATTGAGTAAGATGTTGGCTGTAGGTTTGTCATATAAGGCTTTTATTATGTTGAGGTATGATCCTTCTATTCCCACTTTGCTGAGAGTTTTTATCAAGAAAAGGTGTTGGATAATGTCAAATGCTTTTTCTAAATCAATTGATATGATTATATGATTTTTGTCTCTCAATTTGTTTATATGATGTATCATGTTTATTGATTTGCGGATAGTGTACCAACCTTGCATCCCCAGAATAAATTCCACTTGGTCATGGTGTATGATATTTCTAATGTATTGCTGGATCCAATTTGCTGCATTTTGTTGAGGATTTAGCATCTATATTCATCAGAAATATTGGCCTATAGCTCTCTTTTTTTGTGGTGTCTTTATCTGGCTTTGGGATTAGGGTAATGCTGGCTTCATAGAAAGAGCTGGGAAGTGTGCCTTTCTCTTGAATTTTTTGGAATAGTCTAAGGAGGATAGGTTTTAGTTCTTCTTTAAATGTTTGGTAAAACTCCCCTGTGAAGCCGTTCAGACCAGGGCTTTTGTTTGCTGGAAGATTTTTGATGACTGCTTCAATTTCAACTATTTATTGGCCTATTCAGGTTTTTTTATTCTTCCTGATTGAGTTTTGGAATCTTGTATTTTTCTAAGAATATGTACATTTTGACTAAGTTGTCTAGTTTGTTACAGTAGAGTTTTTCATAGTATTGCTTTGTTTTTTGTTTGTTTGTTTGTTTTACAATCATTTATATTTCTGTAGGGTGTGCTGTTACTTCACCTCTTTCATTTCTGATTTTGTTTATTTGTGTCCTCTCTCTTTGTTTCTTGGTGAGCCTGGCTAGTGGTTCATCAATGTTGTTTATCCTTTCAAACGGTAAGCTCTTGGTTTTATTGATCTTTTGTATTGTGTGTTTTTTTTTGGGGGGTGGGGGGGGTGGGGGCTCTCTATGTCATTTATCTCTGCTCTGATCTTTATTATCTCCTTCATTCTCTTTACTCTGGGCTTTTCTTGTTGCTCTCTAATTCTTTAATTTTTAGGGTTATATAGTTTATTATCATTATTTATGTTTTTTGAGGTAGGCCTGTAGAGCTATGAACTTCCCTCTCAGGACTGTTTTCACTGTGTTGCATAGATTTTGTGTTTTCATTGCCATTTGTTACCAGGATTCTTTTTATTGGTTTTTTACATTGTTTTTACTGTAGTTGATTTCTAATTTTATTCCATTGTGATCTGAGAAGATGCTTGATATGATTTCTATCTTCTTGAATTTGAAGAGACTTTGCCTGTGTCCCAATATGTAGTCTATCTTTGAAAATGTCCTATGTGCACTTGAGAAGAATGTATATTCTTAAGCTTTGGGGTAAAATGTTCTGAAGATACCAATTAATTCTATCTGATCTAGTGAGTCATTTAGAATTGATGTTTCTTGGCTGATTTTTTGTTTAGAGGATTTATCCACTGATGTCAATGGGGTATTAAAGTCCCCTACTATGATTGTATTGCTTTTGATCTCACCCTTGATATCGTCTAGTTTTTTTTTTTTTTAATGTATTTGGGTGCTCCAGTACTGGGTGCATATATGTTTACAAGAGTTATAGCCTCCTGATGTATTGATCCCTTTAGTATTTTGAAGTGTCCTTCCCTATCTCTTTTCCTGTTTTTGCCTTAAATTTTGAATGATAGCCTTGCTAGGTATAGTATTCTTGGATTCAGTCCCTTGCTTTTTATCAGTTTGTATATTTCATTTTGTTCCCTTCTGGACTGATGTGTTTCTGTTGAGAAATCAATCGATATTCTAATGGGAGATCCTTTGTAGGTAATTTTCTGTCTCTCTCTGGCAGCCTTTAAGATTCTTACTATGTCCTTGGTGTTTGCCAATGTAATTATGATGTGTCTTGGTGTCAGTCCTTTGGGGTTCATCTTGTTTGGGATTCTGTGTGCTTCTTGTATTTGTGGGACTTTTTTTCTTCCCAATATTAGGGAAGCTTTCTGTTATTATTTCTTCAAATAGGTTTTCTATTCCTATCTCCATTTCCTCTCATTCTGGCACCCCTATTATTTGGATGTAGTTTCATTTTCTGTTCTTCTAAGTTTCCCTTAGACTCTCCTCCTACTTTTTATTTTTTATTTTTTTTATTTTAGTTGCTGCTCTGCTTGGCTGGTTTTTTTATACCTTGTCTTCTAGCTCACTGATGTGATTCTCAGCTTCCTCTAGTTTACTGTTGATATTTTCCATTGTGTTCTTTATTGCAGGTATGTCCTTTTTGGTTCTTCTTTATGTCCTCTTGATTCTTTCAGATGTTGTTGAATTTGTCTTCCATCATTTTCAGAGTCCTAATAACCATTGTTTTGAATTCTTTCTCTCACAAATTGCTTGCCTCCATTTCTATTTATCCATCCTTTTTTTCATTTTTTTTTTAAATTTTTCTCTCCATTTTTTTTGTTCCTTTGTGGTTGTTTCTATGTATTAGATGAAACTTCTATGTCACCCAGATCTTCTTTTGTTTATCTTATATAGTAGCTGCTTTGTGGGACCCAGTGGTACAGTCTCTCAGGTCTTCTGGGATGGGTATTCTAGGAATGCCCCCTACTTGGAATATTTGGGTTCTCTTGGTATAGTTGGGTCTTGAGTGTTATTGTTCCATTCATGGATGGAGTCTCTTCTCGGAGTGTCTGGTTATGTGGCTTATTCTCTTCCACCTTGACCAAACAGCACAAAATGTAACTTGACAAGGCACAACACAAAGGGAACAAAACATAAATATACTCATGATACTGATAACCCCAATAAAAGTGGCCATCAGAGAAAAGAGAATTAGGAGAGAGAAAAGAGATCAGAAATGATATTGAGAAAAGGAAAAAAAAATGTAAGAGAGAAAAGAAAAAGAAGAAAAAAGGAGAAAATATATACATATATTGGGAGATACTCTACAAAAGAAACAAAGAAACCAAAAAATCCAAACAACAAACACCCAGAAAAAAGGGGAAGGGTGGGGGACAGAACCTGTAGAAGCAGAGATTATATTCAGAAAGTAAAATAAAGGAATTATATATACCAGAATTGTTGTTTCTTTGCTGATTTCTTGTTTATATATATACCAGTGGCCTGGTGCATGAAATTCGTGCACATTAAAAGGGAATTAATTACAGGAAATATTTTAATATTGCTATTTGCCCTTTCTCTATAATAGAAGTGTCAGAGATGAAAGAAAATTAGTAAAATGTATATGAAAATCTCCCTCCTGTCAGAGTCTGGGGTGTGCTGCGGGACCTAGAGTCAAGTCCCCGCCCACCACCCACAGGAGACCCAGACCCGGTCGGCCCCACCCCCATTGGGTGAGACCCAGACCCAGCTGGCCCCACCCCCTTCAAGCCTCTCCAGGGGGTGGGCGCAGCCTCAGGTCCCCCAGCCTGGCGCCGGGTGGGGGGCATAGTCTCAGGTCTCCCGTCAAGCCACACCAGGCAAAGGGCACAGCCTGAGGTAACCCATCAAGCCCTGCTGGGCATAGGGCGAGGCCTGAGGTTTCCCAGCCTGGTGCTGGGGTGGGGGGCATGGCCTGAGGTCCCCCAGCCTGTCACTGGGGCAGGGGGCGTGGCATGAGGTCTTCTGGCCCAGCACTGGGGTGGAGGGCGCAGCCTGAGGTCCCCTGTCAAGCCCCACCAGGCGGGGGCCGTAGCCTGAGATGCCCCATCAAACCCCGCCAGACAAAGGGCGTGGCCTGAGGTCCCCATCTAGCCCTGCTAGGTGGGGGTGTGTGGCCTGAGGTCCCCATCAAGCCCCACCAGGTGAGGGGTTTGGCCTGAGGTCCCTGTCAAGTCCTGCTGGGTGGGTGGCGCAGCCTGAGGTCTCCTGGCTTGGCACTGGGGCATAGGGTTGCCGGCCTGAGGTCCCCTGTCAAACCCTGCCAGGCAGGGGGCACAGACTGAGGTCTCCCCGCCTGGTGCTGGGAAGGGGGTCAGAGCCTGAGGTCTCCAGGCCCAGCTCTGGAGTGGGGGGCATGGCCTGAGGTCCCCCATCAAGCCCTGTGGGGCGGGGAGCGCGGCCTGAGGTCCCTCACTCCGGCCAGGCGCCATGCAGCCTCGGGTCCCTGCTGTTCAGTCGTGATGTTATGGTGTCCTGGCTAATTTGCATATTCCTCTATTTTATACACACACACACACACACACACATATATATATATATATAATCAATAAATTAAAAAAATAGTAAGATAAAAAATAATTTGAAAAATTTATCTATCAAAAATCATCTATTTTTGGAAAAGGAGAATAGAGGAGAGAGTAGATAGGCTTGAGTTTAGTGAATGAAACTAATTAGCAATTAGGAGAAGAAGAGCAAGCGAGGAGAGGAGCAATAAAAGCATAAAAATAAATTGGCTAGTGAAGAGAGACAAAAGAGAAGGGTTCATGGTCTTGGAGCAGGGGAGAGGAAATTAGATATATGAGTAAGCCAACAGAGACTACAACAATAATAATAACATGTCATTAGAGCAGATAAAGCAGATCAATTTTTAACAAGGGGTAAAAGAAAGGAGAGAGAAAAACTAAAGCAGGGACAGGAGAAGAGAAACTGAATGAAAAAGAATGGAGGAAGAAAAAGTGGAAAAAAAGAAAAGCTAAGGTAAAATACAACAATGATATAAACATAAAAATAGAATGAAGAAAATAATACAATAAAAAGGTTAAAAAAGGAAAAAAAATGTTTTTCTCTCTCTTAAGTAAAAGTAAAAAATAAAAAAGTGAAGTGTCATTTGCTTCAGGCAAGTTTTAATCTCCCATGGGGGCTGGTTTAAGACCCCTCTCTACTGTTCTGCCTGCCACGTCTCAGTTTCCTGTCAGGTAGTCAGCACAGTGTTGAAATTCCCAGTGATCCACTGCTCCTCTGTGTCTGTCTCCACAGCCTTGGTGTCAGCCAAGTGGAATGAATCTGCCAGCTTTGTTTGTCTGCCTAGTTTCAGGCTTACACAAGCGTCTATTTCTTACATGGACTATACCATAGGTGGGTGTGTTTCCGGAATCAAACAGCCCCTCATCCCAGTACCCAAGGGCTCCCTGGGACTATTCAGATTCCTCATTTCCTCTGGAAAGCTTGAGGTTGGGTGCAGCTGCACTAGTTGCCCTGCAGGTGCTGCTGGGAGAGGCTGGCTCTTCAGGAGAAAAATGGCTGCTTATTGTTGGAGTTTCCAGAATGTCCCAGTGCTGGATTCCTGGTCACCTCTTCCTGTCCTGCTCCCATCCACAGCCTCTTCCCAGCCTCCAGAAAACCGCACCTCCACCTGTACCCCAGCCTTGGTGAGTATTTATAATTGGAAGTTCCATTGGACTGGGTTTAGCAAACAAAAGCAGGGAAAATATAAAGGCAAAAGAACCAGGCCACTGCTAGCTTCTCTTCGCCTGGTACCGCATGTCTCCAGCAGTTCCTCAGGCCGCCTTTCTGGGCCCAGCCTCTCACAGCTATGGACTTAGATCTGGATTCCCCTGCTGCCAGCAGCCCTGTGCACCCCCTTCCACATTTGAGTGTTACGCGTGTCCCCAAGGGACGTGGACTGGGTGCAGCGCAGGTTCCTTCTGACCCTCTAGTCTTGGTGCGACAATAAATTTTTTTAAATGCTGCTCTACAGAACATAAAATTTTGTATCTCTACTTGATCTAAATCTGGATTGCATCCAAAATAGTTCAAAAAGACCTGTTAAAAAGAACTCCTCCTCAGAAAACAAAACACACACACACAAAAACAAAACAAAACAAAACAAACAAACAAACAAAACACATCACCTCTTTCTTTCTACAGGGAGAAGGAAGGTACTGAGACAGACTTTCTCAATGTCTTAGGAAATGGGAGGGAAAACCCAGAAGTTACAGTTGGGCACAAACCAGCCTGGACTTAAGTTTTACTGGATAAAAATGTTGAGTCTAGTAATGCATTAACATTTTATTTTTCAATCATAAGCCTGCTGAAATCCTACATAATGAGGAATAATGTTAGATTACCCGGAGGGTCTCTCTCTCTCCTTTCCCGTTAGCACTGGTCTTGCCCCATGGAAAGGTTTCCTTGTGTTGGGTGAGGCTGACACCTGGAAGCATCTCAGTTCACACAAGGCTGGTCACACGAATGTGCTGCTCTAAGCATCACTGTTTTGTGATGGAAGCTTCAGAAGGAGAAAGGGAGGGGAATGTAACCCAAGTGACAAGTAGCTATTCATAACCTTATCTTGGGGCACTCAACAGAACACCAATATTTACCCCCCAAAACACAGTTTGTTCATTGCCAGCATTGCTCTTTTAAAGGCTTTGGGCCGGCTGGCACATGCCATGGAAATGTTTACCTTGTTTTCCTGAAGTATTTTCTAGTACAGTATTCCAATATTCTAAGACTTATTTTATCAGAGATTAACTGATGGTGTGTTAGTGTGGAATACAACTTGGACATCAGTTTCTTATGCTTCTGTGACTAATTACTACAAATTTATTGGCTTAAAACAATCCAAATATATTCTCTCACAATCCTGGAGGTTGAAAATCCTACCAATAAGGTGTCAGTAGGGCTATATTCCATCTGGAGGCTCTAGGGGGAATCCATTTCCTTCTCTTTTCCAGTTTCCAGAGCTTGCCCACATGTCTGACCTGTGGACACGTCTCCATCTTAAAGCCAGCAGCATGGTGTCTTCAGATCTGTCTCTGACTCTTATCTCTGCCTTTGTCACCATATCTTTCCTCAGACTCTCTGCCTTGCTCTTACAAGAACCCTGGTGATTACATTCCTCCCACTGACTGATGGAGATTAACTAGGATTTTCTCTCCCTTTCAAGATCCTTAACTTAATTCCATCTGCAAAGTCCCTTTTGATGTGTAAAGTAGTGTATTCACAGACTCCAGGATATTGGAATGTAGACACCTGTGGACTGGCCACTATTTAGCCCACAGCAGCACCTTGACTCCTAACTCAGGTTTTGTTTACTTGTTACTATTGGTCTTCCAGAGAGGATTCTACCAGATTAGTAGCTGATTCACACTCCTTTGATCAGTCCATAAATTAACACTCAAATATCTTTTAAACCTGTTTCAGCCATGGGACTAGGAGCTCCTGGGACTTCTTTTTAGAATAGGTTTAAAAAAATATATGGTGACTTGAGAATTAGGAATTAACCAAATGACATGAAAGAAAGCAATGGCAACTGGTGGCCCATTTTAAAGTCCCACAAACCATTCTCCACTGATCTTAGAAACGGGCTATGCCTCAATTGAACCACTTATTAAAACATAAAACAAAACAGAAGAAAAACACCACTGGGATTTCCAATACATTAGAGGTAAAAGCAAAGTTGCCCTGCCCTTTGCATTGCAAAATGGAGGCAAGTTTTCACGCATATAATAATTTGTATCTTTTTTGAGCTTATAGGAGAGGAGTTTTACAAGCACCACAGAGGAAAGAAGTTCCACTGATTGAGGGTGAGGGCAAACAAGAAGTTCTGAGGACAGAGGCTGGATTTCCCAGCTCAGCTTATGGCCTTCCCTGAAGGACATTTAACACAAGAGACCAAAGTGATTTAATGGAAAAGAAGTGGATGGCCTTGAAAAAGTCGAGCTTGCTCCATATGTAGAGAAATACTCCGCCACTTCCAGTGTTTGAGGACTGCACTAGAACACAATACATAGAAAACACAAACATAGAAGTCAGCCACAAGCTCCCCCCTTTCACCACTCACCTAAGGTTGGAGGCGTATTGGAACCTGGTGATCTAGATCCTAATAGGAACTCTCCAGGCTTTGATTCTGTGGGTTAGCAACTCAGAAACTGGCACGAGGCTACAATGAAAAACGCAGAAGACCTGGGTATAGGAACAGTTTTGCCACCAAAACACGGGATAATGCCGGACAACACAGTTCACCACTTAAAGGACAAATGACGTAGTGAAAATACATGGGACTCAATATTGACAGAGTTCATTTTGACTCTAGAAAGTAGCACCATTTCTGATGAAATCACCCAGGCTCTTCATATCAGGAACAGGGCTGCTATGAGGAATATGAAATGATACATGCAAGTCCCTGAACACAGTGCTGTCCCTTAGTTTTCTTCCCACCTACTGGTGAGGCACAGCCTCCTGAAATTTAGGAAATGTACAGTCATGTGTTCCCTCCTGCTCCCACCTGTCAATGAATGGTGCATTATCAGCAGCAAGTGCCTATTAAAAGGTCACATGGATAGAATGTTTCAGGTCAAACAGGAACTAGATGAAGAAGCTAGCCTTGCCGCTCAGCTGTTTTAATCACAGGGAACATGGCTCATTCTCTCCACTGCCTCTCAGCTATTGATAGGATTGTATAGCTCCCGCCTCAACTGTCACTCCACAATTTTCTCTCTTTGAAGAGGGGAGTTTTCTCAAGGCACCCTGAAGATGAGTGAGCTATAGGGGAGTGGGGGAAACTGCTCAACCCCCCAGTACCTCCCATCCTGATGCAGGCTGCCAGCAATTACTTGGCTGCAAGCAGATATACTTCTCGCATGCCTTATATCTTCCTGCTCTAATGGGAAGTTTTTATAATCTGTTCTCTCTCCTGAATTTTATGTGCCTTCTGTGAGTTTCTCCAGTCACACCTGTTGTGGCTTATGACTTATCCATCCAGTGCCCTTTCAAATATAATTAAGCAAAATGGCTGAGACTAAGCATAAAATAAATATATATTTAGTGGGGTTTTTTTGTGGTTTTTTTTATTTTGGTATGCACAGTTAAACTGCCCTCATTAAGACACATTACTCAGGGCTGGATTCCATTCTATGACAGCAGTGAGAAGGGAACATTTAAGCAAGAGAATTACCATGCACTCTTTCTAAAGACAGAAAAGCCATTGGTTGCAACTGTGCCTGGCATGGGAGCCAGATCCTGCCTCTGCTCCTGTAACCCTTTCTTGACTAGGCATACTCAGGAATTTGATGAACAGTCTCTCAGTGACAGGAGTGTCAAAGGTATCCTTACAAATGATTTCATGGATACTCTCTGTCACAGCCTCTCTCTGTATAGCCCTTGCAAATGTGTCCAGAATTTTACCATTTCTCACCCCCTCAGCTGCTATAGGAGCCACCATAGTCTCTCCCATAGATTGTTGTGTAACTTCTGTCTTGGCCTTTGTGGCTCCAATTGTCCCCTCCTAGCCTAGATGGCAGATGAAAAGGAATCAGATCTTGTCATTCTTCTACTCAAAACACTCTGATTTTGTTTTCCAGAATAGAAGCCTGAAGCCTTCAAATTGTCAACAATACCACAGTCAGTCTAGCCCCTCGCCTTAGGGGTGAGACCCTCGCTGACTTTTTCTCTCCCTGCTCATTCCTCTCTGCACTCCTGTCCCCTCTCAGCTCTTTAGACAGGCAGGGCCTGTTCCCACAATCTGCTGACACACTCTCACCGTTTTAAGATTTCTCCCAGGTATCACCTGCTCACCAGCTCATCCAGGCCTTCTCTGTCAATCTTATTTGGAATTCAATGCTCATTGACAGCATTCTTTTCCTAATTTTTTTTGTTATTTTAATTAGAGTTTTAGCATAATTTAACATGTTTTACGTGTGTGTGTCTCTGTGTGTGTGTGTGTGTGTGTGTGTGTGTGTGTGTGTGTGAATTTGTGAGATTTCCTATTCAAAGGAAAGCCCATGAGGGAAGAAATGTTTGTAATTTTGCTGCTTTTCTATTGCAAACACAGCACTGGGACAAAAGAGACACAATGTTCAATGTATTTGTTGAAAGAATAGATCTATAGAAGTTCTCTTCAAATTTACAAGTATATTTTGTGCAAGCAGTTCTTCAAAAGGCATCTCAAATGAAAGCTACATACGTAAACAAGTCAGGAGTTCTGGTAAGAATGAGGCCTTGTGGTTAAGGTGTGATCATCATAATATTAGCTGCCAGTACATGGCACTTACTTTATGTCAGACTTTGTTCTAAGAACTTCACGTATAGTTATCTTTACAACAACCCAATTATGGAATGACTATTATTTTCTCCATTATACCATGTAAAAACTGACCCACAGAGAGATTAGGCACTTACCCAAAGTCAGAAAGCTAATAAAGTGGAAGAACTGGATTTTGTCTGCTCATCACCACTCTCACTGGTCCTTTAAGCTCAGACCTCAAGGGGTGATACCTGATTAACTCACCAAACCAGTGAGTTCTCAGAGACCCCGTCTGCCAACCACCCACCTGCACCCTGGAAGTGCAGATGGTGAGGAAGACCACTGGCCAGATCAGTCTGCTCCCACTTGTGCATTTATGTAGTTGTAGGCGTCACATTTATTTGGAATGGCCATCTCATCCGCATCTGCCTGACAAATTGCAAGTCATTTTTCAAGTGACTCATTATTACTGTGAAGACCCAGAGAGTTAATTTCCCTCAATACATTGTACACATTTATTAATGTAGTTTCTTCATGAATTTACTGTTACTTGCTTATGAAATCTCATATTCCTAATAGACCATGAGCTCCTTGAGCGTAAAGACTGTCTTTGCTGCCTCTGCATCCCAGCAGCATCATGCCAGGAAACTAGGAGGCTGAGCAAAAGCTCACTGGTGTATAGTGACCTGACCTATCAAAGGTCAGGAACCCTAAAAAAAAGATGGAATTGGAACCCATTCTACTCTATTGTGGTATAGTGATAATCCCATAAAATGATTCTGCTTCTTACTACAGCTTCCACTTTAGATATTCAACAAATCACTAAAATCCACTCTCTATCCTCATCTCTGTAGTGTCTCTATGGCAACTTCAGAAACAAATGGACATTCCTGATTCCCTCAGCTGGAGTACTGAACCTAGAGTTCTCACTGAGAGGTGAGGTCGATTTCCTCCGCCAGTGACAGAGTGCCCAGCCTTCACTGGCTTAGCAATAAGGAGGCTATCCTCTAATGTAACAAGAAGTCCAGAGAAAATATGGTTGCAGCTTTATTTGCAGCTCAAGATGATCAAAGAGTTTTCCAGGCTGTCCCATAGAAACACACTATCCAGTTAAAAAACAGAGAGTTTCCTTCTGAAGGAGATGACAGAAAGCAAATCTAGACCTAGGTAAGGGGAGACTCTATTCTAACGGACATAACACTGAGGGAGGAGGGCCATTTTCCAGAAGAAACACTGGCATCAGAAGAGCTACATGCATTGTAAAAGTCAGGGAGAAAGGCTTTTCATTCATAGGAGGAATGAACAATGTGGAAAGAACCAAAGAATGATGTGGGATGTGGGATAATCATGCTTGGTGTGAACGCATTGTAGCTCAGTCTATTCTCTCCCTGAGGTAGGCCTGTTCCCAGGAAGGGCCTTAATGAGTGGTTGTGGCCCAGCTGGTTTGGCTTAATTGGTTGAGCATCTTCCCAATCACCAAGAGTCTCTGGTTCCATTCCTGGTCAGGCCACATGCCTGGAGTTTTGAGCTTGATCCCCAGTAGGGGGTGTGCAGGAGGCAGCTGGTCAATGTTTCTCTCTCATTGATGTTTCTATCTCTCCCTTCATCTATCTCTAAATCAATAAAAAACATATTTAGAAAAAAGAATGGTTGTATGCAGGCTCAGGCTTGGGTGGGGGGGTAGGGGGTAAGGGACAAAATTCCAGGACATGTGGGAAGGAGAGAAACTTTGAACAAGTCAAGAACATAAATATTATGTCCAGATTTGTCACTGGATACAAATAGTTCAGTTAAACATTTATGAGGTAAAGAATGGGAATTTGTAGAGCCTGTGTGTGGCCTTGCCATAGCTCAACAAGGGGCCATTGTTAGGCATCTACATCTTATGGAGAAGGGTAGATCTTTGCGGTCAGCAGTTGCCTAGAATATTAAGGTGGGGATTTTCTTAACCATCACTGCTTTTCAGGATCAGAGGGTCAGGTAAAGTCTACAAATTAGAGAGAGAACCCATTCTTCCAGAAGTTCAGTAAGTAGAAGACCCTTCAGGATTCATTAAATAGGACTGGGTTACAGGCCAGACTCTCATGGCAAGGAAGGCTATGGAAAAACTGGGGGCATTTTTAGTGGTTACCTAAGGTCATTGGTCCTGCCAAGGGAAGGGGGAGTGGAAAAAATGCTCCAAAGTAGTGACCAAGAGCCCACCACCCAACGCTCTCCAACTACCTATTTCCCACCCATTTTCTGCATGGGTGGAAACCTGGAGAGCAGCACCCATGACCCCCACTGCAGGACTGACCAGCGACAGCCAGGCGAGGGCTGTCGCCGCACATGCACCTTGCTCACTGACCTCCTGTGCATTAGCATAGAGCCATTGTATATGCCGAATAACTATTTAAGGCTGTTTATGTACTGATGGTGGTATATAAGTGGAAATTGATTAAAAATCTGGGGTTAATTCATTTGTGTGATTAATCAAAGCTAACTAATTGTTATTTTCAATATATCTTTTGTTTAATTCTCAATGTGTATATTTTATTTTTAGTGTATGGAAGTGTTAGGTAATGATTCATGAAAATAGATCTTGCAGTTATGTAACTCAGGCCTAGTACACATGACTGGGTATTTTTGTTTGTGTGCTTTTTAGTGTTCCCAAAAGCTAACTAGAGTTTCCATTTCCCCCAATTTTTAAAGAGGGCTATCAACAATGCAAATTTATATTTATAAAAAAACTAGAGGCCCAGTGCAGGGATTTGTACACCAGTGGGGTCCCTCAGTCTGGCCTGCGCCCTCTGGCAATCTGGGACCCCTTGGGGGATGTTGCACTGCCAGTTTCAGCCCAATCCCCAGGCCAGGCCGAGGGACCCCACCGGTCCATGAATCCATGCATCAGGCTTCTAGTATGCATATAAGATCTTTGGTTAATCTCTTCCTGTCCTCCCTCCTCCCCTCTCCCTGTTTCCCTCTGAGATTCATCAGTCTGTTCCATGTTTCCATGCCTGTGCATTGAGCATCTGCCCCCTGGTGGTCTCTGTGCCTCATAGCTACCGGTGAAATGGTCAGCTGAATGGTTGAATGGTCGCTTAGGCTTTTGTATATATAGATGCTGTTACTCCCCAGCATGCAGAGAGTAATGCACAAAACCACTCACTGGAGAAGGAAGGCTTCTTTTGGTTGACCCCAAGCTACCTTTCTGACAGAACCTCTCACCTTCTGTAGCTCTTCCTCTGTCTGTGGACAAAATGAAACTGTCACTTTCCATTCATTTATTCATTCAATTATTTGATGACTTGTTCTGTGTCGGGTAATGGATGATCATCTCTGTCCTCATAGAATGACATTCCTGTAGTGGAGACAAAAAACAGCCTTCACAGTGGGATAGAAGGTCCTGCGTGTGCTAGACCAAAAGAAAAAAGAAGAAGCAGAGCTAGTGGTATCAGGACTGGTGGGGAAAAGGTGATAGGATTAAATAGTGTCACCTCCTTGAGAAGACATGATTGCAGCAAAAGCTTCAGTGGTAAGTGGCCCCCAAGCAGGTTTTGAGGGAAGAAAGTTCCAGGTTTGTAAAAGACCTAAGTTTGATGTGTGCCTGGTGTGAGCACAGCACTGCAAGGCCCGTGTGGATGAGCAGAGTGAGGCACAGAGAGAGCCTAGGGAAACAGAGCCAGCACCTTCCATGCCAAGAGCAGCTGCAGACTTGGCTGCCGCTCTGAGTGAATGGACGGCCAGAGGAGGTAGTACATGGAACACCTGAGATAAGCATCATTGTAAAGCTGCAGTTTGGATGCCCTGTTTAGAACAGACTATAGATGGAGCAAGAGCAGAAGAAGGAAACTGTTAGAGGGCTACCACAGTAAACTGAACGTCTGTGGTGATGGGGGTAGTGGCAGTAAAGGTGGTTTGGAATGGTCAGTGTCTGAAGGCATTTTTTTAAAATATATTTTATTGATTTTTTACAGAGAGGAAGGGAGAAGGATAGAGAGTTAGAAACATCAATGAGAGAGAAACATCAATCAGCTGCCTCCTGCACACCCCCACTGAGGATGTGCCCGCAGCCAAGGTACATGCCCTTGACCGGAATCGAACCTGGGACCTTTCAATCCGCAGGCAGATGCTCTATCCACTGAGCCAAACCGGTTTCGGCTGAAGGCATTTTGAAGTAGAGCCCATTGGACTTTTTGAGGGACAGATGGACACGACTGTGAGAAAAAAACAATGTCAAGAGTGACTCTAAGCTTCTTGCCCTGAGAATTAGAACATGCAGCTACTGAGACAGGAGAGGCTGAAGGGGATTGAACCTGCAACCCTGGTGCATCGGGTCAATGCTACAACCACCAAACCACCCAGCCAGCGCTGTTTCTTTATTTAAACCAGAGTGATTGTCATTTTTTCATCCATTTATTTGTATCCAGTTCACATCCATTCAATGTTGCTTGAACATCACTGGGGAACACATAGTTTTTGAAGGTTCAGGCATAGTGGGGAAGACGACCAGCAAAATCACAGCTTTTGTGGAACTTTCATAATAGTTGGAGGAAAGAAAATAAAGTCAAGAAATAATGGGAAAGTGATTTCAAAGAGAGACAAGTGCTAAAGAGGTCATGATATTGCAAAACAGAGTGCATAGGAGTGAAGGAACCCTTTGGTAATAGTCAGAAAAAGGCTTTATGAGAAAGTGAAAGTGGAGGTGAGACAGGAAGTTGTGAAGGTGTCAGATATGCAAAGATGGGGAAATCGTGGGAAGCCATGCAAGTAGAGTGAAAAGTGAGTACAGTCCTGGGGAAGGGCAGTAGGGCTGAATTTAATCCATGAGAGCTGACCTTGTTCAATTTCAGAAGGGATCGGGGTATTGTTACTGAAGGTGCAGGAAAGCCGTCTTTTCTTCCAGTCTTGAACCTTCTTGAACAGGGGTCACAGGAATGATTTTGACTAGTAAATGGCAAGGAGATGTTATCATTAATATCAGGAGCAGCCACTCATTATAGATTTTGGGTCAGCACTATCCATATACTTGAACCAGGTAATCCCCAAATCTTCACAAACCCCTAAAAGTTGCTATCCCTTCACCTTATGGACACATGAAATGAGATTCAGAAGGTGAGGACAGACCTACAGCGGGGTCAGCCCTGTGTTGGAGAGACACAGCTAATAACCCTGTCATTCCCCATGTGTGCTGGTTCCTGCAGCCCAGCACTGCCTCCTGGGCACAGCCTGCCTCCATGTGCAGGTCTCAATGTGACTAGGCATAAAATGAGTACTTTTGGATGGCAAAATAACTCTATTTCCTAAAAATGATAATGAATATATTGAATAAGTTATTGAACAAAAAGAATCTACTGAGGCATGTGTAATTAAAATGTTACCAGAAGGTCAAAGTTAATTTAGAATACATTTGTGGAACAGAGAGTTTTACAAAGAGAAAACTGAGAAAATAAAAACTGCATGAGCCCAATAAATAAATCGGGCAAAGTATCTATTCAAAAGTCTTTTACCTTTGCTAGAATTCATTAACTTTTATTTTGGCTTTAAGTCTTTGAGAAAGTTCTGCCTAAAGGAGTTTCTTAATTTGGACTTAATGTGGCTGTGGAGGCAAAGTGCGGTTTGAGAGGGCTCAGAAGCTAAGAAGATGCTGGCAAGAGTCCAAGACCACCCAGGGACTTCCAAACAGACAGGCTGCGGGGGCAGCGCAGGGAGGAAGGGCGTCTGATGTCGGACAGTGTGAGCCGGGCTACCTGTGTCCCAGAATCAATCTTCCTTTGAAGGCTGATGCCCTGGAAGGACACGGCACCTGAAAGGGTCTGAAGAAGGGTTTAAGATGATCTTGTCTCCTGGCAATGGACAAAGTCTAATCACTAGAGTGTTTCTCATCTGCAAAGTCAGGATTCAGAGTTTTCCAGTCTTCAAGGATTGTTTTCAGCTCTCCTTACCACTAGTTGGAAAGTTTCAACATTTTTTTAATAAACAAATGTATATTTAAATTAATAATGAAATGGGAGAAAGAAACAAAATTCCTGTAATCCCCACAATATAGGCACATTATTTTAGTTGCCCAGCATACTTCCTTTACTATTTCATTATATACATACTAGAGGCCCGGTGCACGAAATTCATGCACGGAGGGGAGGTGTCCCTCAGCCCAGCCTGCACCCTCTCCAATCTGGGACCCCTCGAGGGATGTCCGATTGCCCGTTTAGGCCTGATCCCAGTTTAGGCTCCCAACTGCTCGCCTGCCTGCCTTCCTGATTGCCCCTAAATCGCTTCTGTCTGCCAGCCTGATCACCCCCTAACCACTCCCATGCTAACCTGATTGATGTCTAACTGCTTCCCTGCCAGCCTGTTTGCCCCCAACTTCCCTCCTCTGCCAGCCTGGTCACCCCTAACTGCCATCCCTTGCAGGGTTGATTGCCTCCAACTGCCCTCCCTTGCAGGCCTGGTCCCTCCCAACTGCCCTCCCCTGCTGGCCATCTTGTGGTGGCCATCTTGTGTCCACATGGGGGAAGGATCTTTGACCACATAGGGGCAGCTATCTTGATCTTGTGTGTTGGAGTGATGGTCAATCTGCATATTACTCTTTTATTAGATATGATAGAGGCCTGGTGCATGGGTGGGGACCAGCTGGTTTGCCCTGAAGGGTGTCCTGGATCAGGGTGGGGTTCCCTTGGGGTGTGGAGAGGCCTGGGCGAGGGGCCTATGGTGGTTTGCAGGCCAGCCATGCCCCTGGTGACCCAAGCAGAGGCCCTGGTATCTGGAATTTATTTACCTTCTACAATTAAAACTTTGTAGCCTGGAGCGGAGCCAAGCCTCCTGCTAATCCGTGGCTGCCGCCATTTCTATAATTGAAACTTTGTATCCTTGAGTGGAGGCCTGGGCCTGCCAGAGTGTGTGGAAAGCTTGGCTTCTTCTGTTGCCCAGGAAACCCAATGGTAGCCATCTTGGCTGGGGTTAATTTGCATACTTGCCCTGATTGGCTGGTGGGCGTGGCTTGGCTGGTGGGTGTGGCTTGTGTAGCAGAGTGATGGTTAATTTGCATATTACCTTTTTATTAGAGAGGCTATTTAATTGATCTATATACAAACTCTTTTTGCTTTGTTTATTTTTTTAAATTTGCAGACATCCCGTTACCTATGTTATAACAAGATTATGTAGTATAACATAGTGCTAAAAAGTGCCTTCTCTGAAACTAAGCAGTTCCACTATCTCCTAACAATGTTGCCCTGGACCAGTGGTTGGCAAAAACTGCAGCTCGCGAGCCACATGCGGCTCTTTGGCCCCTTGAGTGTGGCTCTTCCACAAAATACCATGTGTGGGCGTGCACTTACAGTGCGATTGAAACTTCGTGGCCCATGCGCAGAAGTCGGTTTTTGGCCTGGGCGAGTCTATTTTGAAGAAGTGGTGTTAGAACACTCAAGGGGCCAAAGAGCCGCATGTGGCTTGCGAGCAGCGGTTTGCCAACCATTGCTCTGGACAAACAGAAAATAATAGTTTCCTAAGAGTAGGTGCTTGATAAATAACTCCTCTTGCAATAATAATCACTGTATTATTGTTATTTACAAAATATATTCACATAAATTCTCTTGTATTTATGGGTTCTAATACAAGAACTTTGTTAATGCTTTATAAAAATGTTATGAGGATTTGAACACTATATTTTTTTTACATGATATAGGAGGTGCTAGCAGTAATCACCATTCTGTACATGCCAACCCCAGAGCATCCTACTGAAAACACCTGCAATTTGTACGATGTCTGTCTTCCTCTAGACTCTAGAGGGTATTGAAGGCAAGGGCAATTTTTATCTCAGTAGAGAATTGGTGTTTCTCTTGTTCACTATAATAACTCCAAAGTCTAGCATGGATCTGGCCTTTCCATATACTGCCTAAAGGAATAATAAAAATGGTGGAGAAAGAAACTTATTGGAATGGGTTAAAGAGGAAGTGGATAGTGTGAAGATAAACCACTTTTGAGACTAATTCTGTGAATCTGAAGCATAGAAATAGAGAGAAAGCCAAATAGGAGTTAAGAAAAAAGAAAAGTTTATCTCTTTTCCATTTTAAATATAGAAGGTACCAGAGCATGTGTATGTGTGAATGGAAATTATTCAACAGCAAGATGAATGCTTATGGTTCAAGGGAAACAGGACAACCAGAAAGGCCAAGAAGGAATGAGATACAGACCCCAAAGGCAGAGGAACTGACCTCTGAGGAGAAAAGAAAACAAAATTCCTGCTTTGCAATAGGGATTAAGAAAATAAACCTGTAGAAGTAAGACTATTAGTTTGAAGTAGGGAAATGAGGTAGCTTGTCTTTATTGGCTTCTTTTTCAATATCATTCTTGGAAGTGGAGGTAGAAGGAATGTCAGTCATATGAAGACAGGTGGTATATAATGTTTATTCTTGGGAATAAAGGGGGTCCTTCTGGAAAAACATAGGAGATGTCATGATACTATTGAGTTTCAGTTTAGACTTGTACTATAGTTTTTACTTTAATTTTGTTAATCTTCACCAAAGGATATTTTTCCCTTGATTTTTAGAGAGAGTGGGAGAGAGAGAGAGAGAGAGAGAGAGAGAGAGAGAGAGAGAGAGAGAGAAACATTGATGTGAGAGAGACACATCAGTTGGTTGCCTCCCACACACTCTGATCTGGGTGGGGATCAAAGATTCGTGTCCTTGATGGGGAATTTAACCTGAGATCTTTCAGTGCTCAGACCAACACTCTAACCACAGAACACACTGACCAGGGTTAGACTTGTACTATAGTTTTAAAGTGAAGCCTGAGAATGGCTGTGTGATTCCATGCAGCACAGGTTTCACCTTCATTTGGACTGTGGGAGACATTATATTGTTGTCTAAAGTATGTTTAATGTAATGATTGCCATGGATGAAACTTGAAGGTATTTTAATGCACTAAGTCAATTAATAATATATGCTGGTTATTATCATTATGCCTGTTTTACTGATATGGTGTTAGTTGATTTACCCAAGCTTATACAGCTAGAAGGTGGGATAGTCAAGAGCACTACAGCACATTGACTCTGACCTCATTATTTTATTTTTTTTTCTTTCCAATTTTTTTTTTTATTAAGGTATTATATGTGTACATATCTTACCATTGCCCCCCCCCCACCCCACTCCCATATATGCCCTCACCCCCCAGAGTTTTGCGTCCATTGGTTATGCTTATATGCATGCATACAAGTCCTTTGATTGATCTCTTATCTCCCCCATCTCTCCCTAACCTTCCCCCTGTAATTTGACAGTCTGTTTGATGCTTTACTGTCTCTGTATCTATATTTTTGTTCAATTTTATAATGTTCTTTATTATCCATAAATGAGTGAGATCATGTGGTATTTTTCTTTCATTGACTGACTTATTTCACTTAACATAATGTTCTCCAATTCCATCCAGGTTGCTGCAAATGATGAGAATTCCTTCTTTTTATGGCAGCATAGTATTCCATTGTGTAGATGTACCACAGTTTTCTGATCCAGTCATCTGCTGACGGGCACCTAGGCTGTTTCCAAATCTTAGCTATGGTGAATTGTGCTGCTATGAACATAGGGGTGCATATATCCTTTCTGATTGGTGTTTCTAGTTTCTTCGGATATATTCCCAGGAGTGGGATTACTGGGTCAAATGGGAGTACCATTTTCAGTTTTTTGAGGAAACTCCATACTGTTCTCCACAGTGGCTACACCAATCTGCATTCCCACCAGCAGTGCAAGAGGGTTCCTTTTTCTCCGCATCCTCGCCAACACTTGTCGTTTGTTGATTTGTTGATGATAGCCATTCTGACAGGTGTAAGATGGTACCGCATTGTTGTTTTGATTTGCATCTCTCGGATAATTAGTGAGGTTGAACATGTTTTCATGTGTCTCTTGGCCTTCCTTCTGTCTTCTTTTGAAAAGATTCTATTTAGGTCTGTTGCCCATTTTTTTATTGGATCATTTATCTTCCTTTTATTAAGTTGCATAAGCTGCCTGTAGATGTTGGAGATTAAACCTTTATCAGTGATGCCATTTGCAAATATGTTCTCCCATGTAGTGGGCCTTCTTGTTGTTTTGTTGATGGTTTCTTTTGCTGTGAAAAAGCTTTTTATTTTTATGTAGTCCCATTTGTTAATTTTCTCTTTAGCTTCCACTGCCCTAGGAGCAGTGTCAGTGAAGAATTTCTTTTGGCATATGTCTGAGATTTTGCTGCCTGTGGATTGCTCTAGTATTTTTATGGTTTCCCGTCTTATGTTTAAGTCCTGTATCCATTTTGAGTTTATTTTCGTGTATGGCGTAAGTTGGTGATCAAGCTTCATTTTTTTGCATGTATCTGTCCAATTTTCCCAACACCATTTATTGAAGAGACTGTCTTTATTCCATTGTATGTTCATGCCTCCTTTGTCAAATATTAATTGAGCATAGTCAAAGAGGCAAACATTAGAACTTGAAGGAAAGGGCGCAGAGGGCTCAGCTGAAAGGCAAACACTGAGGAGGAGGTGGATATTCCAAAAGCACTCAGTTTTGGAAGACCTTGAAGATGCTTAGTCGCTTCCTTCCTGGCCCACCCTACTCCCAGTGAAGAGTCCAAAGAGTCCATAACAACATCACTTGTTAATTTTCTATGCAAATGGGAAATGACCCCTTAGAACTGAGTGTGTGGTTTGCTGTCCATGGTGCCTGCCTCTCCTGATGCTCTCTCACTGCCAAGCATCATCTCCTGCAACAACACTCTCTCCTTGACAATCTGTTTCCTGCGTATTCTTTTTACCTAAACCAAGCATAGATCAAAGTCTTTCACTTTTATGAAACCAATAAAAAAAGAACTAAATGCTTCTCAGGAATTGAATCCAAGTGTACAAGTTGAGAGTAACATCTTTATATCATCTCAGAAATGGAAAAAGTATGCCTTCTCCTTTCCAAACATATCTGTTCTCATAAACACATTCTAAAGAGGATATATAATTCACTAAAACCATGCTTTTAGCTTTTTATTGTTGTTATTTATTGTTAATAAACTTCATTTCAACATTGTCTTGTAGAAGAAAACAAACCATTTTCTTTGAGAACTTTGTAGACAATTCTTTCAAGAATCATTGTACTTTGATATGGTAAAGCTATGTTAAATGATAATTTAAGGCTATTAAAAATAGACATTGAATTAATCTTATTTTAACTAGGAAGATGCTATTGATCTTGTGTCTATTATTGCTTAGCTGTAGATCTGTAGGTACTTTATTAAAATGTGCTCTAAAATCACATCAGTTCAATTGCTTATTACCTGGGTTTAACAATATTTACCATATTGTAGAATTGAACCAGACCCTAAAGACTACTAAGTGTGGTTACATATAAAACAAAGAAGCTTAGATCTCTTTTGGTTGTGAATTTTAATCTCCTCTCTTCCACGTTTTTAGCTATACGGGTAAGGCTCATTGATTTGTCCTATCTGACACTCAGTTTTGTTTTTGTTCTTTTAATTCTCACCAGAGGATATGTTTTTATTGATTTGGGGAAGAGAGGAGAGGAGACAGAGAAACAGTCATCAGTTGCCTCCCAAATGCTCCCCAACCAGGGATGGAACCCACAACCTAGGTATGTGCCCTGACCTGGAATCAAACCCACAACTTTTTTTGTGTGGAACTTGCTCCAAGCAATTGAGCCACCTGGCCATGGCTGACACTCACATTTCTGGTCTGTAAATTGAGGGCAAACAATACTCTTTTGCATGGTTGGTGTAATTGATGAATAAAATAATATATGTGAAGAGGCACACCATTGTCCACAATACACTAAGGATACCCATTTGTTATTGATTGTTGTTTTCTTCCTTAGTACAGCTCTTTAAAGTTCTATATGAGGATTGATTGAAACAATATGTACTGAAAATATTTGATAAATTTAAATAGTATGATGTGTTGTGTAATTTAAGTCTATTTAATTTTATTAACCAAAGTCACCCCAATAAATGTAATTAAAAATTACAGTAAGTTCTTGGCTTCAGTTGTAAGGCACATTTGAATAAAGAAACATGCTGCAGTGATTTTCCTAAGCTCATGGAATTGTTGAACCAGAATAATACTGAGTTTGTATAATCTGCTCCTCCTGACATTTTAAAGCTGAGAAAAGGGAGAAACAAAATATTAAATATAACTGGGCCAAATAGGCTGTGACATAGCCTTGAGAATATGACATACTTGCTAAAAAAATTCTTTGCAAATCACTTGTAAATGAATATTTGACTTTATAAAGAGAGGGTTAAGAATTCTGAAAATAATATAATACCAAATACAGAATGAGAGTGAAAGATGGGACCAAGCCCACGCTTGCACTTTCTTTGTCAGTGAGGATAGAGTGACACACAGTTGGTTGAATGAGTGGTTCAGAGAGCCAGCCCTCTTCTTGTGCTCCATCAAGTAGCTGATGTGATCTGATCACCAATGGGTTACAAAATGCACTAACCTAACTGTAGAATGGTAGGAGGATGCTTTAGATTCTGTCCAAACTCTCACATCAATGTGTGGTAACATGGACTAGCACAGCACAAAGAAAGAGGGGATTTGGGCACAGGGTCCTTCTGATGTCTTTCTCAGCCTGCATGTATATGTACTTTGGGTGTACCTGCTGCATGTATATATACTCACGGACCAGATGAATTTCAAATACAGTATAACTCAAAGATGCTCTCTTTTGGAAATAGGGCTCAAATTAACATTCAATCTAATAAAGAGGTAACATGCAAATTGAGCAACACTCCAACACACAAGATGGCCACCCCCATGGGGTCAAAGATGGCCACCCCCATGTGGACACAAGATAGCCACCACAAGATGGCCAGCAGGGGATGGCAGTTGGGAGGGACCAGGCCTGAAAGGGAGGGCAATTGGGGGCTATCAGGCCTGCAGGGGAGGGCAGTTAGGGGTGACTGGGCTGGTAGAGGAGGGCAGTTGGGGGGGGACCCAGGCCTGCAGGGGAGGGCAGTTGGGGACAACCAGGCTGGCAAGGGAGGGCAGTTAGGGGCAATCGGGCCAGCAGAGGAGCAGTTATGTGTCGATTAGGCTGGCAGGGGAGTGGTTAAGGGGTGATCAGGTTGGCAGGCAGAAGCAGTTAGGGGCAATCAGGCAGGCAGGCGAGTGGTTGGGAGCCAGCAGTCCTGGGTTGTGAGAGGGATGTCTGACTGCTCGTTAAGGCCTGATCCCAGTGGTATTGGGCCTAAATAGGCAGTCGGACATCCCTCGAGGGGTTCCAGATTAGAGAGGGTGCAGGCTAGACTGAGGGACAAACCCCCACCCCCAGCACGAATTTCGTGCACCAGGCCTCTAGTATAAAATAATACATATTTTTAAATTATTTGAGCCTAAAACATTGGAATGTGCCCTGACTGGGAATCAAACCTGTGACCTCCTGGTGCATGGGATGATGCTCAACCAGCCATGGCTGCTAAAGCAATTTAACTCTTTATTTAACTTACCTTTACAACACACCTTTCTAAGCTGGCCTGATTTCACTGAGAAGAATGAGACTCTGAGATGCCAGGTGAATTGGTTGAGATCACTCCGTTACCAAGTGACTAACCTGTGATTCCAGGTAAGGGTTCTTTTCTCATTGACTTCACTGTTGTTCTATATTGAATGCTGTAGGGATTGTTGGGACCCCAAAACAGGAAGCTAAATGATTTCATGAAATCTGAGCAACCAAGTGATATAAAAGCAAGGGTAGGAACCAAGAAAATATGGAAAAGAAATAGGCTCAGAGCAAAGATCATGCCTATAAATTGGTCTGAAAATTCTGTAATATTTGAAAATCAGATAGTGGAGTCGGAGGCTTTGGAAAAGATTGTCTTCCACCTGTACAATAATTACACTGGCAGAACTTTGTCTGGTATAACAATTTTGGAATTTTGGAACCCATTGAAAACCTGCATCTTCCAGGAGAAAGGTTAGACAGCGAACTGTGGTAAATGTCTGTCAATTTTAGTTTTTAGCACAGTAGCAACTACACATCTGCCACGCTCAGCCAGATGTCAGGCAGCATGCAGGTGTTCCTGAAGCAACAACTAAGATGGGCAAAAAGAACACAGTGAAATACAGGAATCTGTGTTTAATACAAACAGCAGACAGCTGTACTTTGATTACTGGTTGGGGCTTGTAATCACAGAGGTGCAGGCAAGAAGTGGGCAGCCAATGTGTTTGCACCTCCGTCCATTGTTGTATAACCCTCACGCTCAGGCTCAAGTAAATCCATAAGATATAGAGGACTGACACCTTTTTTTAACTCCCTCACTCTTTATTATTCTCTTTTCCTCCATTTTGGAGCCTGATATTTAAAGAAGACTAGAACATGACCACAGGTGCCCTCGAATGGGCTCAGGAAAGACCAGAGAAGACTGAAGTTCATACATCAGGCGGATCTTCCTAAAACAAACAGACAAGCAAACAAAAAGCAGTGACCAAAAACAACAAACACCTGGAAAGGAGAAATCTGAGTTCCAGAGTTAACACATTATTAAGTTACAATGTCCAATTTTTAACAAAAGAATCCCAAAGCATACAAAAAACAAACGAACAAAAAGCCCAGGAAATTATGGGCCATCAAAAGAGAAAAATAAATCAACAGAAACTTTCCTTGAAAAAACGGATGACAAATATACTGGACAAAGACTAAAATAACTATCTTAAAGAAGCTCAAAGAACTAAAAAAATAAGTGTATGAAGTAAAAAAAAAACGTAGAAAACAACAAGAGAAAAGTGAACTATTGTACACAGGAATTCTCAATAAGATTGTTGACAGATTTCTTATTAGAAACTTTGTATGCTAGAAAACAATGGACCAAGGTTTTCAAAGTGCTAAAAAAAGCTTCCAATAAAAAATTCTACATCCAGCAAAACTGTTCTTCAAGCATGAAGGGAAATTAATACATTCCTATAAAACAAAAGTTGAGGGAATTAGTCATACCTAGACTTAGCCAAGTTAGACTAGACCTGCTGTGCCAGAAGTGCTCAAGGGAATCTTGCCAGGTAAGAGAAAAGACCACCGGAGAGTACCATGAAGCCATATGGAGAAATGAAAATCTTTATAAAGGCAGTACATTAGCAATTTAAAAAGCTAGTATTATTGTACCAATGGTTCGTAACTAGCTAACTGCACTTTCTGGTTTTTTTGTGTGTGCTTTGTGTTTTTGTTGTTTTGTGTGGTTTTTTTGGTAATTTAAGATGATACCTTTAAAAACATCTGTTATTAATATAAAAGCTAATATTGTTGTAACTTTGGTATGTAATTACAAATCTTTTCTACATAATTTAAAATATTAATGCATTTTTTAAATTATAAGATTTGGGCATAGAATGTATAAAGATATAATATTGTGGTATAAACAACTGAAAGAAGTGAATATGAGGATGGAACTATAAAGTGCAGATTCCTGTATCTCACTGCATTTAAGCTAATATAAATTCAAATTAGAGTGCATTGCTTTGAAGTGTTAGATATAGTCCTCTTGATAACAAAAAAATAGCTATAGGATATACATAAAAGAAAATGAGAAAGAAATACAAAATAATTTATTTCAAAGTAAATAAACTAATCATAAATGAAAAAAATGAGGCCCCAAAAGTTATAAGACTTATAGAAAATAAATAGCAAAATGACTGAAGTAAATTCCTACTTATCAGTACTATTTAAATATAAATTTTTATTGATTTCAGAGAGAAAACAGAAAGAGAGATAGAAACATCAATGATGAGAGATAATTATTGATTGGCTGCCTCCTGCCACTGGAGATCCAGCTCAAAACCTGGGCATGTGCCATGACTGGAAGTCAAACTACAACTTCCTACTTCACGGGTCGATGCTCAACCACTAAGGCACACTGGCCAGGCTACTTATCAGCAATTTCAGTAAATGTTAATAGACTAAAGTCTCCAACCAAAATACCTTAGAGTTTGGCAGAATAAATAAAAACACAGGATCCAAATATATGCTGCCTATTACAGAATTACTTTAGACCCATGGACACAAATAAATGGAAAATAAAAGAGTGTAAAAATGTATTCCATGCAAATATGGACCAAAAAAGAGCAGAGGTGCTATATTAATATCAGACAAAACAAATATTTAATAAATAAATGTTTACAATTAGAAAAGAAAAATAAATAAAAGACATCCAAATTGGAAAGGAAAAATTAAAATGATCTCTATTTGAAGATGCTATGATATTTTATGTAGAAGGCAGTAAAGATTACATACACACTTAAAATATTAAATAAATTCAGGAAAATAACAGAATACAAAATCAATGCATACACCTAAAATAGTTGCATTTCTGTTTATGATCATAGAAGAATCTGAAATGAAAGTTACAAAACCTATTTTATTTACAATAGCATCAAGAAAGATAAAATATTTAGGAAATAACCAAGGAAATTAAAGACTTGTACAGTGCAAAAGATAAAACATAGCTAAAAAAAATTAAAAACAACCCTGGCTATTGTGGCTCAGTTGGCTGGGCATTATCCTGTGCACCAGAAGGTTGCTTGTTCAATTCCTGGTTAGGGCACATGCCTGGGTTGCTGACTGGATACCCAGTAGAGGGCATGCAGGAGGCAGCCCATGGATATTTCACTCTCACATCAATGTTTCTCTTTCTCTCTTCCTCTCCCTTTCTCTCTCTCTAAGATCAATAAAAATATTTTAAAGACATCTAAAAAATGATAATAAATAAAAGACATAAACAAATAGAAACACATTCCATGTTTATGAATTGGAAGACAATATTTTTAAATGCCTATACAATCCAAAGCCAAAGTGATCTATAGATTCAATAAGAGCCCTATCAAAATATCAATGATGCTTTTTTACAGAAATAGAAAAATCCATCCTCAAATTTATATGGAATCTCAAGGGACCCAAAATAGACAAATTAGTTTTGAAAAAAAAGAAGAAGCCTGCAGCACTCACATTTCCTGATCTCAAAACTTACTATAATAGTGAAAATGAGGTGCTGGATTAAAGATATATATATATAGGCTAGAAGAGAATAGAGAGTTCAGAAATAAATCTTCATATATATGGTGTAAAATTTAATAAACAGGAACTTTAATTAAAATAGAGTTGGGAGGTTAGAAGAGAGCTTTCATGCACATATCACTTAACACACACTACTGATCCCAAAAGGAAGAGATACTACATGACTACCTGCGCAGGAAGAAGAAAAGACTTCCTTGTCCAGTAATAGTTCAGCCGATGGGAAACTGCCATGACTCAGCCAATGAATAGTCACTATACTTTGCACTTTCAGTTTCTTCCAATGGACTCTGTTTACAACAGTCCCTCCCAAGTTCATAAGAAAATTTCTCTCCTTTATTTTTATGATCTTTCACCTGGTTCACCATTTGATCACATGTCCTGAATTGCAATTATTTGCTTCTCCCAAAAAAATCCATTTTGCTGGAGAAATATGTGCTATTTGTTAAAGGCCAACAATGATTAAAGAAGTTTTGACAAGGGTTTTAAGATCATTTGGTAGGGAAAGAGTCTTATTAATAAACTAGAGGCCCAGTGCATGAAATTTGTGCACTCAGGGCGGGGGGAGGGGAGTCCCTTAGCCCGGCCTGCACCCTCTCTCTGTCCTGGAGCCCTTGGGAGATGTCCTTAGTGCTGCCATGGAGGCAGGAGAGGTTCCTGCCACCACTACTGCGCTCGCCAGCTGTGAGCCCGGCTTCTGGCTGAGCGGCACTTCACCTATGGGAGCTCACTGACTACAAGGGGGCAGCTCCTGAATTGAGTGTCTATTCCCTGGTGGTCAGTGCATGTTATAGCGACTGGTTGTCCACCATTTGCTTGATTTGCATATTAGTCTTTTATTATATAGGATGGAGCTGGAAAAACTGGATATACACATTACAAAGAATAAAGTTAATAACTTTACCTAACACCATACAGACAGATTAAATCCAAATGATCAGAAAGCTAAATGTAAGACCAAAACCAATAAAACTCTGAGAAAAAAAAATAGGAAAAAAACTGAATAACATTATATTTGACTAGATCATAGGAAACACCAAATAAAAATTAGGCTAATTAGACCTTATAAATTGTTTACAATTATGCATCAAAAGTCAATGTTAATAGAGTAAAAGGTACACAGAATGGGAGAAAATATTTGAAAAATATTTGTTAAAGTGATAATATTAAGAATATTTAATATTTTAATAAATTATTTTAGAGAAGAAGGGAGAGAAACATTGATGTGATAGAAATATCAATAGGTTGCCTCCTGTACACACCCCAACTGGGAATCAAACCCACAATCTGGGACTGTGCCTGGACTAGAAATCAAACTGGTGACCTTCTAGTTCATGGGACTACACTCATCCCACTGAGCCATACAGACCAGGGCAATATTCAGAATATTCAGACAACAAAACTTAAAACTCAGCAACAAAAAATCAACTCAATTCAAAAATGGGCAAGGGATTTGAATATATACTTCTTCAAGTAAGATATACAAATTTATAATAAACACATGAAAATATATTCAATTCACTAATTTTTAGGGAATCAAAATTACAATGAGATACCACCTCACACTCATTGGGATGGTTACTATCAAAAACAAACAAAAAAATCTTAGAATCTTTGTGCACTGTTAGTTGGAAAAGTAAAATGGTACAGTCACTTTTGAAAACAATATGATAGTTCTTCAAATTAAAGAAATATATACCATATTATCCAGCAATTCTACTTTTGTTCACATACCCAAAAGAATTGAAAACAAGGTCTCAAAAAGATACTTGCACTCCCGTGTTCATTGTTCAAATAGCTGAAATGTGAAAACAATCAAGCTGACCATGAATGGATGAATGGATAAGCAAAATGTGGTCTATACATACAAGGAAATATTATTCAGCCTTAAGTGAAAGGAAATTCTGCCACATGCTACAACATGGAGGGGTCTTGAGAACACGTTAAGTTAAATAAGCCACCTACAAAAATCCCCCCAAAAGCAGATACTATGATTCAGGTTATCTGCGGTACTTAGAGTAGTCAAATTTACAGACAGGGAATAGAAAGCTCAGCTGGTTGAAGCATGGTAACATGAACCAAAAGACTGCAGGTCCCATTCCCCAAACTCTCTCTCTCTCCCTCTCTCCTTCTCTCTTTCTCTCTCCCTTCATCTCTAAACATATGCTTGGTTGAGGAATAAAAAAAGTTCTAATGGGTATAGAACTTTATTTTTTCAAGATGAAAAAATTTGTCAAGATGAAAGTGATAATGGTTTTACATTACAAATGTATTTAATACCACTTAACTTCACACTTAAAATGTTTAAATTTTGTAAATTTTGTTATATAAATTTTACTACAAGAAAAAAATGAATAAAGTCTGTAGTGTTAAAATATGACTTGAATTTGCTCTTAGTATTTTGTGTGGATGAATAGTCTTGGTAACGCTCAGGCTTGATGGAGCTCGAGGACCAGGTCACCCAGACATTTATGAATGGACTCAACGAGGGGCTCTAACACATCAGTGGACTAAAGAGAAAATAAGATGCCAGTTAACTTGGGTTTGTGCACATAATTCAAATAAATGGTGCATTCTAACGTGTTTTATCTCATTAAATAGGCATGATAAATCTCTTATTTTGAATATCAGCATGGAGGAGGAAGAGAGTACCATTAGTTATAATCTACTGTCTTTAGAGGAAGGAGAATCCTAGCAACCAGGTCATCTGTTCTTTAGTGGCACAAACCAAAACCTCCCCCACAAAAGCATTCGCCACTCTTACAAACAATTTCGAGGAACATCTGCGAAATACCAAATAAAGATTCTGGGGCAGAGTGAAATAGCTCTGCGTAAAAAGGTAAAATAAAATACTGAGCAGCCTGGGAAGGGGAGGAGAGAAAGAGATGTCAGAAAAGTAATCAAGAGGCAGGAAACCTGAGCACAAGCCAGGAAACCAGAGCAGGGGAAAGAGAAGGGAGAAAACAGAGACTGGGGGATCGCGCTGTGGAGAGGACGAAGCAGTGCACCTCCAGCCCAGTGCCAGCCGGAACTCACCTTCTCTCCCTCACCCACAGAGTCCAGGGAGCACGGAATTTCCCCGAGACAAATGAAGTTTTATTCTGGGGGAGCCTGAAAAAGTTGAAGAGATGACATCATATAACTGAATAATAAAAATTAGAAAAGGTATTCAATTAAGGTTGATTGAAAATGTATTTTCTCCCTATTTCCAATTTAATAGAATGTTGAGTTGAAGGGGAGGGGAGATCATTACCAGAGTGGCCCTGATGCTCTCCTTGGCCTCAGGTAGAGACAGCTCAGTTTATTTACCACAGGCCCACTCAAACGTCCTCACTGTCAGTCCTTTCAAGATACCAATTAAGAGATACCTACTGTTGTGTTTAACCCAGAACAGCACAGGCCCTGGTTAAACAGCAACCGAGGGTGATGGTTTCCTGTAAGAATGGCGTTCTTCCTGCTTTCACCGACTTGTGTTGTCTCTGGATGTTCTTGTACAGTAATTAATTAAACCGAGAATCGGACAGCAAATATTGGAAGTGGAGTCTAAAGGGAGATGTGGCCAGGATTTGTGAAAAATTACACAAATCTGCTTAAATGCCTTGGTTGGCCGCTCCCACAGTCTCTCTGGGGAACATGCTGTCTTCTGCTCTTCCAATGTGATTTCTCTCAGCATGCATGAGGAAGGCAACAGCTCATTCTTAGCAGGAAACAAGATCTTGAAGAATGTATGGAGCTATTTTTAAAACCGTGAAATGATTTGAAAGGAGCCCCTATTGGAAATCTATGTAGAAGAAAGTTGCAATATTTATGTCCCAATATGCCACCATCCAGAAACTGTACATTATAACAGCTCTGAAGGAGAAAACAGAGAGCTATTAGCCTGGCATGAACAAAGGAGCTACTGTCCCTGCTGATCATAATAATAGCTACTGTGATATGATACAGAGTGAAATTTTTCCAGTTGCCCTGTAATTGACAATTAAGGCCCATATTCAAAAGAAAGCTATCAATGAGTGGGGTCAGATGAACCATGCACCCCCCTTGGGGCTTATAAAGTGGGATGGAAATATTTCTGAAACAATCAGTACGAGATAACTTGTCAATCAGGATATATAATGGATTACTGACAAGGAGAAAAAAAAAAGGTCATTTTTAAAGGTCTTCCACCTTTTAGGGAATAAAATATTCATGGTAAAAAATAAATAAATTACTCTCCCCTTGCCCTATGAAACCCTGATCACCACAGCCCTAAAATCAAGAGATGTTGGCAGTGGGGGACTAAAAAAAATCACCCTCCAGGCAGGGTACACCTGCAAGGAGGAGACTGGCATTTCACCCACTAGTTGGTGGTCACATATTACAAACACTTAGGGCTGTTTTAATGCTCCCCAGAGCACTGCCTGGAGAGAGTCGTGAGGAGATGGATGTGCTGGCCCTCAGCATGCAGAGAAGCTGCCTGGTTCTGCAGGCAAGATGACTCTGAACATGGGAGGTCTGCAAGAATGTCTCTCCAGTAGGAAAAAGTGTGCCGCGCCCATCCCAGATCCCAGGGTCCGGAAGATATGGAAGGAAGAGTCCTCAGTGGCCCGAGTGGCTCCATCTGAAGGGATGTGGGAGGCATGGGTTCTAGATGGGGGCAGCCCAGGAAGGGACACGTATGTTCCTTTAACGAAGGTGTTCAGTGGAGGCAGGTCGGGGAAATCTGGATACCTTTTCAAGAAAACCACGGCGTCCATACACACACTGCTTTTTCCGCAGGTGCCCTGCCTATCAGGGAAGCCCAGGAGCAGCTCTGCATCCTGGCAGCGCCCCCAGTGGCACATGACCTTAACTGCCTCTTTACAGCTCCTCACTCAAGTCCCGGAGAGGATGGCAATGAGATGTGCAACAAACACCCAAGCCCAATGGCCACACCATGCCTTTCACCCTCAGTTACAGCCAACGATGAGGGAGATGAAGCGTTACATTGAACGTGGAATGTGGAATTGGATGTATAAACTGTCCTGAAATGAGTTTAATAATCATGAGCAGCCAGGAAGTTATGGAATTTTTATAAGGTTATCCTCAGATGAGAAAATGAGCTTCTATTCAGCAAGCTGAAAACAGTAAATGAAGAAAAAAGTCTTTGCAAAAATTAGAATATATTTTCACAGAAACTTCATGTTCTAGGTGTTGCACATATCGTCCCAAACCCTAAGAAGTGACATTGTTAGATCTATTTTGCAAAAAAGGAAGTTGAGGTTGAGAGCAGACTAAACTGACACAGAGCATAAACTTCAATTTAGATTTGGGTCTGACACACTCAAATCCTGTGCTCGCTTCCCTACAGTACACTGTTTTTGATTAGTTTCCTTTATCTAAAACACATAAATTTCTTTAAGAATTACTACAAAAATCAAAGTAGATATTTTTACCTTTAAGGTCACCTACTGAGTGGAAAATCTAAATTGTTCTGTTATTGGTGTTAGGTTTTTTTTTAATTTAAATTCTTTATTTTTTTAAAGCATAGCATGAGTCTCCTTTTTCTTCCATTGTCCTCTCCCTGGCCACTCCCACCCACAAGCACATGCCTCACCCCTTACTGTCTGTGTCCATTGGTTATGCTCATATGCATGCATACAAATCCTTTGGTTGATCTCTTACCCCTTCACCCTCTGCCTTCCCTCCTAAGTTGTACAGTCTGCTCGATGCTTCTATGTCTCTGGTTCTATTGTTGTTCATCAGTTTATTTTGTTCATTATATTCCACAAATGAGCGAGATCATGTGATATTTATCTTTCTCTGACTGGCTTATTTCGCATAGCATAATGCTCTCTAGTTCCACCCATGTTGTTGCAATGGTAAGAGTTCCTTCTTTTTTTACAGCAGCATAGTATTCCATTGTGTAGATGTACCACAGTTTTCTAATCCACTCATCTGCTGATGGGCACTTAGGCTATTTCCAAATCTAGCTGTTGTAAATTATGTTGCTATGGACATAGGGGTGCATACTGGTATATCCTTTCTGCTGGGTGTTTTGGTTTTTTTGGGATATATAGTCCCAGAAGTGGGATTACTGGGTCAAATGGAAGTTCCATTTTTAACTTTTTTGAGGAAACTCCATATTGTTTTCCACAGTGGCTGCACCAGCCTTCATTCCCACCAGCAGTGCACGATGGTTCCTTTTTCTCCACATCCTCCCCAGCACTTTTCCTTTGTTGATTTGTTGATGATAGCCATTCTGACAGGTGTGAGGTGGCACCTCATTGTTGTATTGATTTGTATCTCTCGGATGATTAGTGACTTTGAGCATGTTTTCATATGTCTCATGGCCTTCTGTATGTCCTCTTTCAAAAAGTGTCTATTTAGGTCCTTTGCCAATTTTTTGATTGGATTGTTTATCTTCCTTTTGTTAAGTTGTATGAGTTCCCTGTTAATTTTGGAGATTAAACCCTTATTGGAGATAACATTGGCAAAATGTTCTCCTATGCAGTCACCTTTCTTGTTGTTTTGTTGATGGTTCTTTTGCTGTGCAGAAGCTTTTTATTTTGATGTAGTTGCATTTGTTTACTTTCTCCTTAGTTTCCATTGCCCTAGGAGCTGTATCAATAAAGATATTGCTACGACATATGTCTGCCATTTTGCTGCCTATGGAGTCTTCTAAGATATTTATGGTTTTCCATCTTATGTTTAAGTCTTTTATCCATATTGAGTTTATTTTTGTGTATGGTGTAAGTTGGCGGTCTAGTTTCATTTTTTTGCAGGTATCCATCCAATTTTCCCAACAACATTTATTGAAGAGTTTGTCTTGGCCCCATTGTATGCTATTGCATCCTGTGTCAAATATATATTGAGCATAATGGCTTGGGTTGATTTCTGGGTTCTCTGTTCTGTTTCATTGGTCTATATGTCTGCTCTTGTGTCAGTACCAGGCAGTTTTGAGAACAGTGGCTTTGTAATATAGCTTGATATTTGGTATTGTGATCCCTCCAACTTTGTTCTTCTTTCTCAAGATTGATGTAGATATTTGGGGTCTTCTTTTATTCCATATGAATTTTTGGAGAGTTTGTTCTAAGTGTTTGATATATGCCATTGGTATTTTAATGGGGATTTCATTGAATCTATAGATTGCTTTGGGTGGTATGGGCATTTTAATGATGTTGATTCTCTCATCCATGAGCACAGTATATTCTTCCATTTGTTTATATCTTCCTCTATCTCTTTTAGCATCCTGTAATTTTCTGAGTACAGGTCCTTTACCTCCTTGGTTAAGTTTATTCCTAAGTATCTTAAATTTTTTTGTTGCAATGGTAAATGGAATTGTTGTTTTGTTTGTTTGTTTCTTTATCTATGAGTTCATTATTGGTGTATAAAAAAAGCCATAGATTTCTGGGTATTAATTTTGTATCCTGCTACACTGCCCAATTCATTTGTTAAGTCTTCTAGTTTTTTGATGGAGTCTCTTGGGTTTTCTATGTACAATATCATGTCATCTGAGAACAATGACAATTTTACTTATTCTTTTCCAATTTAAATGGTTTTTGTCTCTTCTTCTTGTCTGATCACTATGGCTAACACTTCCAATACTATGTCAAATAGGAGTGGTGAAAGTGGGCATCTTTGTCTTGTTCCTGTTCTTAGGGGAAATGGTTTTAGTTCGAGTATGATGTTGGTTGTAGGTTTGTCATATAAGGCTATTACTATGTTGAGGTATGATCCCTCTATTCCCACTTTGCTAAGAGTTTTTATCAAGAAAGTGTGTTGGATTTTATCAAATGCTTTTTCTGCACCAATTGATATAATTATGTGATTTTTGTCTCTCAATTTGTTTGTGTGATGCAACACATTTATTGATTTGTGGATATTGTACCATTCTTGCATCTCTGAAATAAGTTCCACTTGGTCATGGTGTATGATCTTTCTAATGTAATGCTGGATCTGACTTGCTAGAATTTTGTGAGGATTTTAGCATCTATATTCATCAGGGATATTGGCCTGTAACTCTTTCATTGTGGTGTCTTTCTTTATCTGATTTGGGGATTAGGGTAATTCTGGCTTCATAGAAAGAGCTTGGAAGTATGCCTTCCTCTCGAATTTTTTTTGGAATAGTCTGGGGAGGATAAGTTTTAGTTCTTCTTTGAATGTTTGTAAAACTCCCCTGTCCAGGCCAGGACTTTTGTTTGCTGGAAGTTTTTTGATTACTGTTTCAATTTCATCAGTAGTTATCAGCCTATTCAGGTTTTTTATTCTTCCTGATTGAGTTTTGGAAGCTTGTCTTTTTTCTATGAATATGTCCATTTTCAAGGTAGTCCTTTTTGTTGGAGTAGAGTTGTTTGTAGTATTTTATTTTTTTTACAATCCTTTTTATGTCTGTGGGGTTCATTGTTATTTCACCTCTTTCATTTCTGATTTTGTTTGTTTAGGTCTTCTCTCTTTGTTTCTTGGTGAGCCTGGCTAGAGGTTTATCAATCTTGTTTATCCTTTCAAAGAACCAGCTCTTCGTTTTATTGACCTTTTGTATTGTTTTTTGGTCTCTATGTCATTTATTTCTACTCTTATATTTATTATCTCATTCCTTCTGCTTACTCTGGGCTTTTCTTGTTGCTCTCTTTCTAATTCTAAGTTGCAGGGTTAGATAATTTATTACCATTTTTTCTTGTTTTGTGAGGTAGGCCTATAGAGCTATGAGATCCCTCTCAGGACTCCTTTCACTGTGTCCAATAGCTTTTGGATTGTTGTGTTTTCATTGCCATTTGTTTCCAGCATGATTTATACTTCTCGTTTGATCTCTTTGGTAACCCAATCATTATTTAATAGCATGCTATTTAGTCTCCAAATGCTTAATTTTTCTCATTGTTTTCATTGTAGTTGACTTCTAATTTTATGCCATTGTGATCTAAGAAGATGCTTAATATGATTTCTACTTCTTGAATTTGAAGAGACCTTGTCTGTGTCCTAATATGTGGTCTATCTTTGAAAAAGTCCTGTGTGCACTTGAGAAGAATGTATATCCTGTAGCTTTGGGGAAAATGTTCTGAAGATGTCAATTAAGTCCACCTGATCTAGTAAGTCATTTAAGATGTCTGTTTCTTTGCCGATTTTTTGTTTAGAGGATTTGTCCAGTGCTGTCAATGGGGTATTAACATTTTGCACTCAGATGTTGAGTGTGACTTGACACGGTTAGCATTAGAATAAAGGAATTGAGAAAAAAGCAAGTGAGTGCAAAGGGTTAAAGTCCCCTACTATGATTTTATTGCTGTCAATCTCTTCCATGATATCTTCTAGAAGTTTTTGTTTGTTTGTTTTTTGTTTGTTTGTTTTTAATGTATTTGGGTGCTCCTGTATTGGGTGCATATATGTTTATCAGAGTTATATCCTCTTGTTGAATTATTCCCTTTAGTATTATTAAGTGGCCCTCCTTATCTATTGTTATGGTCTTCACTTTGAAGTCTATTTTGTCAGATATAAGTATGGCTTCCACAGCTTTTTCCTCATTGCCATTTGTCTGAAAAAATTTTTTCCGTCCCTTCACTATCAGTCTGTGTGAGTCCTTTGTTCTGAAGTGGGTCTCCTGTAGACAGCAGATATATGAGTCATGTTTTCTTATCAATTCAGCTACCCTATGCCTTTTGATTGGAACATTTAATGCATTTACGTTTAAGGTTATTATGATAAGTACTTGTCTGTTGCCATTTGTATTCTTTATGCCTGTGTTCCTTCTCACATTTCTATTTCTTCTTTTTACAGCAGTCCCTTTAGCATTTCTTGCATTGCTGGCTTGGTGGTAATAATCTCCCCTAACCCTTTTTTTGTCTGTGAAACTCCTGATTTCACTTTCAAATTTGAATGTTAGCCTTGCTGGGTATAGTATTCTTGGAGTCAGTCCTTTGCATTGCTTTGTATATTTTGTTCCATTCCCTTCTGGCCTGATGTGTTTCTGTTCATAAATCAGATGATAGTGTAATGGGAGATCCCTTGTAGGTAACTTTCTGTCTCTCTCTGGCAGTCTTTAAGATTACTACTTTGTCATTGATGTTTCCCAATTTAGTTATAATGTGTCTTGGTGTCGGTCTCTTTTGGTTTATCTTGTTTGGGACTCTATGTGCTTCTTGGACTTGAGTGGCTCTTTTCTTCCCAAAATCAGGGGAGTTTTCTGTCATTATTTCTTCAAACAGGTTTTCTATTCCTTGCTCTGCTTCCTCTCCTTCTGGCACGCCTATTATGTAAATGTTGTTTTGTTTAGTGTTGTTCCAAAGCTCCCTTAAGCTCTCCTCCTGCTTTTTCACTTTTCTTTCCAGTTGCTGCTGTGCTTGGGTGTTTTTTTCTACCTTTTCTTCTAATTCACTGATGTAGTCCTCAGCTTCTTCTATTCTACTGTTGAAACTTTCCATTGTGTTCTTGACTGTGGCTATGTCATTCTTTATTTCCTTTGATTCCTCTTCCTGTCATCTTGATTCTTACACATGTTGTTGAATTTTTCCTCCATCTTTTTTACTGTCCTTATAACTATTGCACTGAATTCTTTCTCTGACAAATTGTTTGCCTCTATTTCATTTATTTCCTTTTCTGGTGATTCCTTCTTTTCTTTCAAATGGGGGTTATTTCTTTGTCTCCCCATTTTTGCTGTTCCTTTGTGATTGTTTCTACCTAACAGATCAAACTGCTATGCAACCCAGATTTTTTTTTTTTACTTTGTCTTATATGGTAGATGATTTGTGGGATTCAGTGGTGCATTCTCTTCGGTCTTATGGCCTGGGCAATCTAGGGATGCCTCCTACTTGGGATATTTGGTTTCTCTTGGTGTAGTTAGTTATTGAGTGTTATTGTTCCATTCATGGATGGAGTTTCCTCTCAGGGTGTCTGGTTATGTTGCTCGCTCTCTACCATGTTGACCAAACAGCACAAAATACAACTCAACATGACACAAAACAAAGGGGAAAAAACACGAATGTACTCATGACACTGATAACCCCAGTATAAGTGACCACCAAAGAAAAGAGGATTAGGAGAGAGAAAAGAGAGCAAAAATGATATTGAGGAATGAAAAAATGATAAGAGAGAAAAGAAAAAGAAGAAAAAGAGAAAAAATTATATATGGGGAGAAAACAGCACAGAACAAACAGATAAGCCAAAAAATGCAAACTACAAACACCCAGAAAAGAGGTGGGGGCAGAATCTGTAGAGGCAGAACTTATATACAGAAAGTAAGATTAAGGAATGAAATAAATATGGGGAGGACCATGGTCAAGTGCAGAGGAGGTAGAAAGATGATGAGTGCATAAGGAGAAAAGAAAGATAAAGAAAAAATTAAAAAGAAAAAGAAAAAAGAAAAAATATTAAAAAATGAAAACCATCATCAACAAGTGACAAGTGCTAGTGAGGATGTGGAGAAAAAGGATCCCTCATGCACTGCTGGTGGGAATGCAAACTGGAGCAGCCACTGTGGAAAACAGTCTATGGAATTTCCTCTAAAAACTAAAAATGGAACTCCTATTTGACCCAGTGATCCAACTTTAGGAATATATCCCAAGAAACTAGAAACACCAATCAGAAAGGATATATGCACCCCTATATTCATAGCAGCACAATTTACCATAACTAAGATTTGGAAACAGCCTAAGTGCCCATCAGCAGATGAGTGGATTAGAAAACTGTGATACATCTGCACAATGGAATTCTATGTTGCTGTAAAAAAAGAAGGAATTCTTACCATTTGCAACAGCATCAATGGAACTAGAGAGCATTATGCTAAGAGAAATAAGCCAGTCAGAGAAAGATAAATATCACATGATCTCACTCATTTGTGGAATATAATGAACAACATAAACTGATGAACAAAAATAGAATCAGAGACATAGAAGCAGTGAATAACCTATGAGGGAAGGCAGGCGGGGGGAGGGGTAAGAGATCAACCATAGGATTTATATGCATGCATATGAGCAAAACCAATCGACACAAACAGTAGGGGGAGTGAAGGCTTTGGCTTGGGGGAGGGAGTGGTGGAGGATAGGTCAATGGGGGAAAAAGGAGATTCATGTAATACTTTAAACAATAATGAATGTTTTAAAAAATAAACAAATAAAAATAGAATGAAGAAATATAATGCAAAAATAAATAAATAAAGAAGCAGCAAAAAAACAAAGAAAATGAAGAAAAAATTTAAATAGAAGATTAAATAAATAAATACATACATAAATAAAAGTGAAGTGTTGTTCCTTTCAGCCAAGTTTTAATGCCCCATGAGGGCTGGTTTAAGATCCCACTCTTTTGTACTGTCTGCCACTTCTTAGTTTCCTATAGGTATCAGCCCCATGTTGAAGTTCCAAGCAATCCACCCCTCCTGTTTGTGTCTATCTCTATTGCCTTGACTGCCAGTAGGCAGGACCAATCTGCCCACTTAGCATGTCTGCCCACTGTCAATCTTAATCTCTCAAGCAGCCCTTTGTTTCAGGGCTAAATTAGGGAGGTTGCTGTATCGCTTTCAGGGACTGAAAGGCCTCTCTTCAATGCAGTCCCTGAGGGCTCTTTGGGGCTATTCCTTTGTACCACTCAGGGTGTAGTTTGGATGTGGCTGTATTGGTTGTCTGGAGACTTCTGGGAGGGGCTAGCTCTTCAGGAGAAAATGGTTGCTTAGGTCCCAAGTGTCAGGAATGTCCCAGTGCCTGACTCCCAGTCACCTCTCTTCAACCTGCTCTTCTCCACAGCCTCTCCCCAGACTCCACAAGTTTGCACCTCCATCTGCACCTCCACCTGCACCTCAGCCACAGGTTTGTATTTGAAAGGTCCTATGAACTGGGTTTAGCAAATAAAAGCAAAGACCAAAAATAGGGGAAACAACTGAGCCACTGTGAGTTTCTCTCCCCACCGCACTGCGGGGCTTGGGCAGTTCTTCAGGCTGCCCCCTCTGGGCTCAGTCTTTTGTGACTATGGACTTAGATCTAAAATCCCCTGCTGCCAGCAGTCATGTGGACCTCTTTCCACAGTCAGATGTGATGCCTGTCCCCAAGGGACGCAGACTCGGTGCCCTGCAGCTTCCTTCTGACACCTTTGGCTTGGAGGTCTCGCACCCTCTCTCCAGCCCAGATCCCCAATCCTTACTGTTCTCCAGGCATCCTCTGCCCTTCTTGGCTGCAAATGGTCTCACCAGCTGTGTCTACTTCACCAATACCAGGTGAATGTTATTCAATTTAGATGCTCCTTCTATCTGCTCCGGGATAAGGCTCAGGACACGTCTGCCTATTCGGCCACCATTTTTCCTGGATGTTACTTTTTAATGAGCAACTACAGCAGGCCAGACATTATTACAGAAGTGGTGTATGCATAACATAAATTAATTTAAAAAACCTTTTCTGCATTTTAGAGAGGAGAAACTAAAAGCCAAGAGAGGTAAGATAAAGTGCCACTGTGATGCATTTGTAGAGCTGTGTAAGTCCCCAAAACCTATATGACTTACCTCTACCCACCTGTTAATGATAGATTTTTTTCATGAGTTGAAATTACTTTTGCATGGTTCTTCCTTTCTTCTTCTTCCTTTATTGCTCCATGAAAATGAGATTATTAGAAGATGGGGACATTTATATCTTATTACTAAGGTGTGAGCCCAGGTTTATTTTCCCTGGCTTTAAGGAAAAAGTAGATCATGCCATGTGCAATTATAACAAAGGATGTCCAAGAGCATTCAGGGATAGTGGGGTGGTAATGTCGATGATAACAATTATGTTACAGGTGCAGGTGAAATGGAACCATTCTTAGGTAAAATTCATTAGAGGAATCAGATAGGACATTTGAGGGAGAGTCTTGATCCCTTTTCAACTTGTTTTATGCAGGCTGCCCAGTTCATCAACTGCTGTGTGCTGGCGGAAGACCTGAGGGAGCTCAGCTCCTTAGGCTGTAAAAGCAAAAGGTGTTTCCTTTACCCTTACCCTTTTATGAGGTGAAGGCCTGGGGGGGTAGTACATATAAATTACAAGGGCAGGAAAGGTAATTATAAGGAGATTCTGGAGGAAGTGTAAGGATTTGAAGTTTGAGATGGAATTGGATATAAACTGATGCTGAAGTGTACAGAGTATAACTACAGAATATAAATTAAAACATAACTAAAATATAGCCATGTCCGGATAGCTCAATCCTGTACACCAAAAAAGTTGTGGATTCTATTCCCAGTCAGGGTACATACCTTGGTTGCAGGTTCAGTTTGACCCCTGATTGGGGCACATGCAAGAGGAAGCCAGTTGATGTATTCTCTCTCTCTCTCTCTCTCTCTCTCTCTCTCTCTCTCTCTCTCTCTCTCCCCCCCCCCCCTTTGTCTTTCTCTCTGTGTCTGTCTCTCTTTCTCTCTCCCTTCCTCTCTTTCTACAATCAATAAACATATCCTCAGGTGAGAATTTTTTAAAAAGTAACTAAAATATCCTATATAATAAAAGGCTAATATGCAAATTATCCCCTCCACTGGGAGTTTGACCAGGAGTTCGACCAGGGGGGTGCGGTCAGCTGGCCAACCTCCCACATCCCTTCCCCCCTGCCAGCCCGGCCCATTTGGCCCTGATTGGGGTGCGCAGGCTGGACCCCACTCATGCATGAATTCATGCACCAGGCCTCTAGTAGGAAATAAAACTCAATAGCAAAATTTCTTTGATGTTTTTATCAGAGCGTGAAAAAAAGCTTACATCAAATATTCTATGCTTTCTTTCCAAGAAAATGATCCCTTTTCTCTAAAACTTGTTTTGTTGAGACATACTGAAAGGTCAGCATGGTGGTGCATGCGGACAGGCTAAATAGCCATCTCAGATGCTGGATAAGGAACAAATGACTTTATTTAAGGAAAGGAAATGGGGGATGGGATGTCCACAGGGAAGGGCTGCACAGCACCGAGGCAAGGGGTCATTGGGTCGGTGATGGCAGCCCCAGAAGCTGGAGTTTTATCCTAATGTGCAGTCACTGGCGGGAAGCTCTTGTCAGTGGGTCTGGGAGCTGAGGTGTTGGGCTGAGAATGCAGAAGGAATGCAGGTGTGTGGTCAGATGCCTTCAGGACAGTTTCCATTCCTTACATGTCTGACTCGTGGTGTCCAGCGAAACTTTCCTGGCCTTTGTTCTCCTGTGGAGGGAAGCTTACAAATGGCCATTAGGATCATATTGCCCTATAGCCCCAACACAGACCATAATAGAAGAAATGAAAATACTGTAAATAATGCCTACTCTGATTGATAACCTAATGAATACTCATACATGAAGTTCCACATGGTTTTATATGTATTATGTTGTGTGGTATTCTATTGCACATTTTGTTTTAATTCCACTAATGAAAGGACTCATCAGATGACTCTAGGCACCATTTATGTTGTGACATAGATAGAAACCACTGGTCCCTGGGCCTGGCCATAACCACAAGCTGCAGGCTCAGTGAAAATCAAGCACCAACCTGTATTTTGTTGCAGCTAAAGCTCCACTTCTCCCACTTATGTGTCTTTGACTCTATTTCTTGGTAGATTTTTTTTTTTTAACCTGCTTATCTCCTGAGCCTAGAACTTGAGGTTTGATATCATATTTGAGCTTTGAGGACCTCTTACTTTCCTCCTCCTTCTGTGGGGTTTCCCCTGAAGTCATGGGATGTACTAATTGAGCCAAACAGAGTCTTGCCCAAGTTTTCACAATCCAAAGACATTAGAGTGTATTTTTTCTTGTATTCCATTTGTCCTTTAGCTAGCTGTCTATAAGAGGCATGTTGAAAAGGTAGACTCTCAGGCTGCATTTACACATGGCAATCATTTTAAAATAGTGTGGTACAGTTGAAAGAAAAGGGGATTTGGGATTAGAGGTATCTAGGTTGAAATTCAACTTCTATCATTCTAGGAAAACTTTTGCTTTTAAATTACAAAAATGATTATTTAAAACTCATTTTAAAGCTAAACTGTAAATGGAAAACTCACAAAGGAAATGATGAACAGATTTTGATAGGGGGACTTATAATCTGATAGATCATCTGAATTAATCATATTATTTTAAAGCTTAGATCACATATACTTATGTAAATAGGGGGTTAAGTTTCTCATACGTGAATAGGGGGTTAAGTTTCTCATATGTGAATGGGGGTTAAGTTTTTCTTAAGTTTCCTTTTCAAGGCCTGTGCAAAGCAACTGAGGAGGTGACTCAGCTGTGAATCCAGTAAGCAGAACCGATAAGCATGGTCAGAAGGACCCGTCAGGAGTCAAAACATCATCTCATCAACATCATGTCTTCAAAGGACAATAGCTGATGCCTGCAGACCCCCAGGCCTGCACATAGCTGCATTCCTCACCCCAGCCCCTTCCCCTTTAGAATCCTGTCCCCTGCACCTTGCTGTTATTCAGTCTAGATGCTCCTAAATTGCTGTAAGACAGGATTTGAATGCTTGTAAGCGACCTGTCTTCTTGGTTGGCTAGCCTTCTCAATAAAACCTGTTATGATTCAACCCTGCCTTCGTTACTGGACACAGTGACAGGCAGCCCAAGCCCACCTGGGGATTTCCAGGTAACAATTTGACTGTAAAAATTCAAAGAGAAAGGAAAGTTCTATAGAAATAGTGAAAACAAAAGTAATAGGCAAATATTTGTAGCAAATATTGACATTTAAGGGGCTGAGGGAAGTTCTCAAAAATAATAAAAGGAAACAATTAAACATAATAATGGGGTCCCACTTCCACTTACAAAATCAGAAGTATTTTTGATGAGTACTTTTTGTTACCATTATGAGCAGATAGAGAAGTATCTGTTTGCCTGGCTGTCTCCCAGGTGCCATTCAAAACTTTCAGTTACTTCCTATAAAAGTTATCTGACCACCTCACTCTGTCCCAGCACTTGGTTTATTCTCTTCATAAAACTTATGACTAACATGCATTATCTTATTTTTGATGCTAGAATTTTCTTTCAACTGGAATATAAGAAACCTGAAACTAAAACCCTACATGTTTCCCCCCGCCTCGCCCCCCATCAACATAAGAAACATTCAAACCTGTGAAGGATTTTTGTGAGTTTATTTAAATCAAACTGTCAAAAATTGCTGGAAAGCAAAATCTCATCAGATTGAGATAATGTTCAGGAGTATAGGAGTTTTGCAACTTATTTTATACATTATAGTAAAAAAAGGAGACATAAATAAGTTACATGAAATCTATTGCTGACAGATTAGAGAGGCGGGAGAAAGCAAGGTAGGGTGGGGGGAAAATCTCTGGGATTGGATAAAAAGTAAAATGATAGACACATAGTTTTTTTACATGGGTAGGTATACAGTAGTCAAGAGTCAACAATTAGTACAATAAAATGAGAGGGTTTGTGGTCACAGAGCAGTTCCTGTGCTTTGAGGGGTCCCGAAAAAGGAAAAGTTCTTTGACATTCCACAGATATGTTATGGTAGATGCAAAAGGAAAATGGTCAGGCTTAGTTAGGGTAAAGATTGACCTTGTCAGGGAAGATAATGGCCTAGGACATGACTACCCACCATAAACTCCTTTTAGGTAGAAACTTTAAATTTTAGACCATTCTTTGTGCTTGTCAGCTTAGCATGTGGTCCCTTTTCATCCACAAATCTCCCCCAAAAAAGGGTTTTCATTATATTGTATGACTCAGTAGACACACCCTGATTGAAAGTGTTGAAGAAGTGCATATATACACTTTCAGGGATCATAGTTCTGCAATATATGCATATCAAAGCTCTCAAAATTATCTTTCTTTTGACTCAGTAATCCCATGTTCACAGATTTATTTCCAGAAAATAATCAGAAATGCACAAGTCTTATGTATAGTGATAGCCATCTCAATATTAGTATTATTTATAATAGCAAAAAATAAAAAATAATGTATCCAAAATGCAGAAATGGATAAAAAATTTATCTTGTATATCTAGCATGTAAACCTATGCAATTATCAAAAGTCATGTTTTCAAAAATTGATTTATCAACTAATTTAAAATATAAAGTGAGAGAAAGCAATATTTGAAATTTCATATGCAGAATAATCCAAATTTTGCTAATCTATGTATATAAATAAAAGTATCCTACATGTATCATAATTCACTGGCCTTTGAGGTCATAATTTCCTTTATGCCAAATTACAATTGTCCAAGTGCTCAACTATAGTTACTGAAATAATCCTTGTATTTTACCTTCTGACTTTCCCCAATCATTCCAGAGTAGCCGGGTAAATGGTTCCAGGTCGCATAAACTCAACCCATCGATCACTGTCTCAAGCACCTACCTCGAAACTTCTGAGGCACTAGTCTTGCAGGGCCTGTGTTTTTCTTTATACCAGTGTGAGCTAAACATGGCATGAGCCCTTGCCTTTGAACATCTCAGTAGTCAACTTCCTCTAATATTTAATGACAGGTACAATAGAGATATTGGAATTGAAGTAAAATATAGAAAATAATTTGTAAACCCTATCTTTGGATTATTTGTAAAGGGACTCTGAGACAAAGAATTTGGTGCAGAAAATGTATGGAGAAATTCATGTGAGATGAACTTGCAGGACGGTGAGGAAGACAGATTTGGCAGAGGGAGAGCTGACCTAGTGCACTTGACAGACCCCACTGATTCCACAGTGAGGTCTGGAGCTGGGAGGAGCCTTCACTTGTGGGGCCTTTAATTCCCCCTATCAGGTAGTGTTGGCTATAAGCCACGCCCTGGGAGAAGGCATACTCTTGCAGGAAGTAATTTCCTGTGGCAGAAGATTATATCCAGAGAGAGTCTGTGAGCCTTCAGCAGCAATATTTTCAGGATCTGTGGGATGAATTTCTGGAGCTGAAGAGGGAACCTGGTGCCATAACAAAATATGGCAGACTGTGTGGCTAAAATAGAAATTCCAAATTAAAGGTCCCAGACATTCAGTTTCTGGTGAGAGTTCTCAGCTTGTCTTGCAGACTGCTACAGTCTCACATGTGTTCGCACTGCCTCTCCGTGGGGCTTGTGCCAGACAAGAGAAGAAGCAAGCTCTCCGGAGTCTCTTCCCATCGGCCCAGCACCCCATCCTATGACTTCATTTAGTTTTAATTGCTCCCTTAGAGGCCCCATCTCCAACACTGGGTTAGGGCTTCAACATATGAATCTGGGGAAGCAGGCAAACATCCCTCCACGGCCCAGCGCTGTCCACTCCACACCAGCAGGCGCAGCACCCTTCTCCGAGCTCTTTTCCTGCTGCTCTTCCCTCACCAGGTGACAGCTCTTCCTTCCTTCCAAACGGAGATGCACCTTTCTGTCTCTTCAACCCACAGTCTAGGTGAAATTGCATCCTGGCTCTTAAGAAAAGCGGGTGATTATTCTTAAGTCAAAACTGGGCACTCACTTTCTACCATGCATACTACAATGACAGGATCGTTCAAAATAATGTATTGATTAGCACTTGCCATAAAAATGCTATGTACCAAACTAACCCGAAACTCATTAGCTTAAAGCAATAATCATGTGTGCCTGAGTTGGCTGATCTAGACTTCCAGTTAAAGAATTAAAGGCAGACAATTTATCGGGTACAAGCTCTTAGGAGATGTACCTATGGAAAAACTAGAGCAAGACTGAGCCAGGGGGAAGCTGACCTTGGCTGGGTGTGCTGGGTTTGGCTCTAAGCTCCAGATCGAATCCGGGTTTGTTCTACATTATCTCTCATCCTCTTTGGAGCAGCCAGGTAGATGGGGAATATTTTCTTCCCGGATATGACAGAGGTGGGAGTATAATCATATCTGCTCAATATGAATGGAACAATAATAATTAAAATAATACAATGAGTAAATTGTTTAGCACCTGAATTTGTTTTCTCTTAATTCCTGTAAAAAACGACCTGGTTCATCTCCCACCACATTCTCTTCTGGCTCACATTCACCAGTCTTTAAATTTCAACTTACTCTTTCTTTTCCCCCATTACACCTTAGAGATATATTACCCCTTAGTAGAAGGTCAACAATGCATTTAAAGCCACAGTTGTGGTAATTTATTCAGCATATATAGCTTTTTCAGTGGTAGAGGACCGTTCATACTACAGAAAGGAAAATCTTCCTTTTCCTGTCCCTTTCCCTTACAGGTTTCTGTTAGAAGTGCCCTGGAGCAAACAGGGGGAATGACCAGTCTTGAAACACATTTCTTGAGGACTGAGAGACAGAAGCAGGAGCAGGAGAAGTGTGGCTTGCCCTGTTGACTGACACGTGGGGCAGGACAGAAACCCAGCAGGAAAGCCACAGGGCTCTCCGGGATGTGGGGATGGTGTATGGTGTGCAGGCAACCTGGCCTCAGTCTGCACTGCCAGCTCCCTGTGTGCACTGGCACCGCCCCCAGGGTGCTGAGAGGGGCACCAGCCTCCAGGCTGCAGCTGAGCAACAGGCAGAGCTGCTGACCAACCTGCAGGGGACCTCCCCGCCAGGTCCCGGGCCTGGTGCCGCACTGTGAGAAACTGGCCGCTCCAGCCTCTGCTACAGCCCTTTTACTGTCAGTTCCATGTGTTGTGATGATCTAATATTATTTTTGAAATTTGCCATTTTAATCTGTGTTTACTCTTTATTAAACTTTAATATTTTTCTTTTATTTCCTCTTTTATATTCCAAAGGACATGGAATTTTTTCTTCTGTTAAGAATTGTTTCATTTTTATTTTTCTGTTAGTTATTAATTAAATCCACATTTTGTTCTTCCTCTTATACTCCCATTGAACTTTGTGTTATTTATGTATTTTCTGTCATCCCCATAGCCTGACCTCGTTCCTGACTTCACCCGCTCCCACTGCCTGCTGGTCTTTCTGTCCAATTTTAGCTCAGATTATTATGACCCTACATCTTCTATCACTTTATCGAGCTGTCAATTATGTACTATAAACTTCACATATTTAAAATGTACCACTGAATGCTTAATCACATGCATATTTTTAACAATACATTTAATAAATCATGTGCTACCTCAATGTTGTGTTCTCCCAGATTTCCCTTGTGGATCCAGGACTGCTTCTTGAATGAGAGCTTTCAAAGTAAATCATTTTGTGATAAACGTTCAGAAGTGTCTATGACTTTAATTTTAAGACTTTTAAGCAATAATTTAGCAGAATCTGAACTTCCAGATTTGAAGTCCTTGTCCCATCGCTTTGAATGTGTTGTTCATTTTTTTTTTAATTTATTTATTTTGTATTCAGCAGTGCTCTCGGGAGCTCTATGGCTATGTCCACTTGAATCGTATTTCTTATAGATAACTGTTTCCATTAAAAGGACATATTAGAGTGTTTCTCAGCATTTAATCTTCCAGAATTTAGCCAGAGTGCACCAGGTGTGAATATCAGTTCTCACTTCTTAGGCTCTCAATAATCTATATTTGGTATGTGTTGAATCAAAAGAGAAAATAATATAATTTAAATTATTAAATGGCTATATCAGAAAACTTTGGAATTTCTTATTATTATTTCTGTTGTGTACACTTCCTCATTCTACAACAAAAGAGAATGAGATATTCAATGGAACAGAATCCCAATAATTGGGCAATAGTTGATAACAGCAGATAGGTTCCTTCCCTAGAAATTAGACATTGAGAGATAGTTATTCAGTCTCATGGTGGAACTAGCAATACATTAGCTCAATAATTATTACAGGCCAAACACTACCTCACAAACCAAACAATCAGGACAAAGTAGAATGGAAAATAAGGGAAGAATAAAGCCTATCAGTGGAGCAAAGCAAAGATGAGTGAAGTCAAAAGAGACTGGGCAGCCAGTACTGTATTTGCTTCCTATTCATTTCTGAGCTCTGCCTTTGGCCATCTGAGATGATTCTCTCTCCCATCATAAGTTCATCTTTTTATGTTTCTAGTTTACGCTTTATTTTATTATTTACAACTAAATAGCCCTGCACAAATTACAGAAATTATGTGGTGTGGTTTCCATATCAAACACAAATATTAAGAAACATGAGATGAAACGTAAGGTTTTCATACACATAAAATTGTTACCAAAATATTGGAAATACCCAGTTAGATTGGGAATTGAAATATGCCATTTCACAATGACGTTACACAAGAGTAAGAAGAAGATATGCTTTTATATTTCCTTATTTGTGTAGAATAACTTGTGATGGACGATGGATCATTGATATTACATGGCATTTTCCACTGGGTTTCTTATGTTTTGTTTCAATTGGTAAGGCCATATGAGCAAGCACTCTTTGTTATAACAAGCCTGTGGATATGTGCTTATTAGGATGTGGAGATTACATTACAACCAATTCATTTGGGAAGTAATAGTATTGCCACAATTTCATAATAAGCATATTTGAGGGACAGAGTGTCAAGTAAAACATTGACTTTTATGATAGTAATCCATAAGGTTAAACCTCATAATTAAAGGTCAACTGTATAGCACAATAGCTAGTGTTGGCTGGGCAAAAGCAGATTATAAAATGGAAACACAAATGGCGATCAATTTGAGGGAAAATAATATTGGAAACTCAAAATGACAATAAGGTGTGTGTGTGTGTAATAGAGATATGTGAAATATGTAACAATGGTAGTACTTTCAGAATTTTCCTATGGATTATATGAGCGGTACCTAGAAGACATCTAGAAAATATGCTGAGTAGCTATAGAGTTTAGAATTAATAGATGTAAATTTGACTCATCAAAATACAGGTTGTATTTATAGCCCAGAGACTGGATAAGATATCAACGGGGTATGAAGATAAAGTCCAAGTGCTAAAAATTTGCTAACTTCAGATTTTTGAGATTTAATAAGTGACAAATAAAATAAAGTTCTGATAAAATATAAGCAAATTAGAGGCCCAGTGTATGAAATTCGTGTACTGGGGAAAGTCCCTCAGCCTGGCCTGCACCTTCTCGTAATCTGGGACCACTCAGGGGATGTCCTACTGTCAGCTTAGGCCCGCTCCCCAGTCAACTGTCTGGCCCCTGGGGGTCAGTGAACGTTATAGCGAGCAGTTGAGCGACCTTTGCATATCATTAGCATATTACGCTTTGATTGGTTGAACTTGGTTGAACGGACAGCTGGACAACTGGACACTTAGCATATTAGGCTTTTATCCTATAGGATTACATTAAGTGCTCATGGGTACATATTCCTTTCTTTCCAAAGTCCCACATGTGAAAATGATATTTCCTTTCTAAATTGCCAAAACTTACAATTTTTTTTTCAATCTTGATATAGAAAGAGGATGCTGCTAGGTTTTAGTGTCATTCAATGACCATGTAATCCTAAACATTACATGAATATTATTTAAGATGTATGATAGCCTCCTAATTGTCTTTATCCTTATTGCCTGGAATTCAATTTCCATAAGGCTATCAGAATACATTTTTAAAAATAAAACTAATTGTGTGCTTACACTGTTTTAGTGGTCCCTTCTTGACCTTGTCATGTCCCACGGGTTCTCCATCTTCTTGCCTCCATTCACCTCCCCTGGTAGTATCTTTCATCACTTTCCTGCTGATCCCCTGAACTACTTAACATTTTCCCTGAAGTTTCATTCTCACTTAGCAACAGGCTTTCATACATGGTGTTCTCTCAGTGTAGAAAACTCTTTCCTCCCTTGTGTGTTGACATTTTTGACATACCTGTCAGGGAGCCCTTTCTGAACTCTTCAGTCTAGGTTGGGTGCTTTTTCAGTTTCAGTACACCTCTTGACATCCTTTTCTACTCTGTATTGCAATTACCAACATAATGAGTAAGAGAATGTAGCCAGAAGAATAAAGGTTCTCAACTATTTGTTCCCTGGGGAATATTTGTCAATGTCTGGAGACAATTTTGGTTGCCCCGACTAGGCATGAGCAACTGGCATGTAATGGGAAAAGACTGAGGATGCTGTTGAACATCCTACATTGCAAAAGACAGACCCTACAACAATGAATTATGCAGAGCACACTGTTGATAATGTCAAGGCTAGGAAATTATGAACTAGAATATAGAGAGAACTACATGAGGAAAGCAGAAAGCAGTATGAAAACTAGGCCAACCTGATGGAGCTGGGTGTGATGGGGGCTGTCCAAGGAAGGGAGGATCCCAGTGCCTGAGGGAAGGGAGGGGAGCATGGGGAAAAGGGAGACCTGTTATATTGAGAACCCTGAGTAGATAAGAAAACAGGGAAAGATTATCAGCTACATTTGTGGAGAAAAATTGGTGCGTAAAGATGACAGCTAGAGAAGTTTGCTTGTTGAGGTACTATGGGGAGCCCTCCTGCTGCCTTTTTACAGAAACATATTATTAGAGTTCCACATTGCACTTCCACACTTCTTGAAACAGACTGCTGTTCCTTTTAATTTTATGGCAACAAAGCATGGAGCCCACTCCATTTGTTTGAACACGAGTCCCCTACCATTAATCCTCTATCATGCACTGTTTTCGCATGACAACAGCATCATGACTTTGAAATCCCAGTGGAAAGCACAGGTAAAGAACATGCTGAATGCTTTACACTTCCAGGCCAGGCCAGGTGAGATGTAACGTAATCATTGGCATGCCCTGGTCTCTTTCCAGTGACACTTTCCCTGGTTTTGACTTGGGTTCTGTCAGAGCCAGCAGCAAGAGTACCACATAGCTCTGCTGGTCTGACTGGCTGAGTCTGGGCAGAGCTTGGCAGAGGGTCTTGGGAGATGGAGAAGGAGATGGAGAAGTTGTAGGTATATCAGGATGAGTCTTTATTGTAGAAGCCAGTGGCCATATAGACATTAGACAAGACAGTCCTCACAGCAAAGTCCATACAGGCAGGCAGTAGGACACCGGCTGGTGAACATATCTCTTTCCCAGAAAGCAGCACCCATCTCTGTACCCACAGCTATTATCTGACAGCCACACGCTGCCTCCGAGACTCACTGCCTCACATTGTAGAGGAACCTGAGCTCTCCAACTCAGCAGCTTCTCCTGTCTCTCTTGCCCAGCTGCTCTCTAGCAGACTTCTTCTCACTCCATCCACAGCTGACTCCAGCCAACTAGCTGGTCAGTAATCTACTTTTATACCATTTAGATAAAGAAAGGCTTCATGCCAATACTGACATCAATATATTGGCTACTGAAGGCCACAGTGTACCTTGTGTCCTGGCACCCGCTCATGGTATCTTGGCTGATTAGGATTCCCAGGCTCAGAGTCCTTGAACATTCCATTTAGGCACATGCCCAGAGAAGCCTTTGGTCATCCTGGTGTATTGATAAGAAGGCCTTTGTGCTCCTACCGGCCTTGACTATCCAGGGACCTGGCATGGTTTCAACAGGTTTTTTGCTGTCTTTTATGCTATGCCTCATGTCACATTCCCAATGTACACCTTCCCTGTCATCTGCTACCCTGCTGGAAATACCCATGCTAGGATGTTATACCCCTCTCTCACCATCTTATCAATTCCAAACCTAAATGGGAAGTAGTTATAAATGCTTCATAAGTATCTATTTTACCAATTCATTCTAAGCATACTGGCATAATATGTTTCTTCTATATTAAAAAAATACTTTAAATAAATGACTGAGAACAAAAAAAAATGAACTACCATGTCAATATGTCAATATGTCAGGCATTGTTAAAGTATACAAGGGAAATAGCTGTATCAGAGAGATATTTCAAATTCATTCTTACTGGTGACTTCCTATAAAGCAGCCTTCAATACTATGTAGTAGGCAGTACTTTATAATCTGACTAGAGGCCCAGTGCATGAAACTCATGCACAGGTAGGGTCCCTAACAGCTGCTGGCTGGGGCCTTCCTTCATTCCGCGTCACCCCCTGGTGGTCAGCGCATGTCATAGCAAGCAATCGAACTCTCGCGGGGACACTTTGCATATTAGGTTTTTATATATAAATATAGATATTGTCAGCCTCTGGTAATAACCCTGATTCTGTGTGTGTGTCTGTTTGTTCCTGTGTGCATGTGTGTGTGTATGTGTGCACATGAACACGTGTGTAATGGGTAGGAGGCTGGTCTATTTGTGTTATTTTCTGTGTAGTACATACTTATACATATACATACATAAACTGACATACAGTCTCTAAAAAAATGCTTCTAAATTCATCTTCTATCATGGCTTTTAAGTTTAATAAAATAGTCCAGGCTTTGAGTTCCAATTCAGGATATACACTTTGCTAGCTGAGATCTAAGAAATGTATTTTGTCTTTCTTACCTTTACGTTCCTTAACTCTAAAGTGGACTTAGTCTACATATTCTATGCAGTTCTTGCAAACATCATGTACTTTGGGATATCACATTGCCAGTAGGTACACCAAACAAAATCTATTGCCCTTTTGGTGAGTGTAATTAGGTGGAAGTAAGGCCAGGAATAAAATATCAAAAACAAAGAGAGAGGATGTTGACATACAGTGCAACTCAGAATTCTCACCTCTAGATACATGTGCTTAAAGAGGTAAAAATACTGATATTTATTGCAATATTTATAATATACAAAATTGGGAATAATTTTAAAATGTCCATTAACAGAAGAATGGAAAAATAAATTATGATAGGTTCATCATATACAGCCTTTAAACAGGACAATTTAGATGTAAATGTTTCTCAGTGAGGTGACATCCTCCACAAAGAAGATATGAGGAAAGATGACAAAAATGGCAATACAAAAGAGATTTCAATGATAATTCTTTCACTCCTTCAGAAATATGGAGCAAATATTACAAAATATTAAAATGTCATATCTAAATAGCATCTTATTAATCTTGGTATTTTATATTCTAACTAGAGGCCCGGTGCACAACATTTGTGCACTGAGGGGTGGATTCCCTCAGCTCAGCCTGTGCCCTTTCGCAGTCTGGGAGCCCTCAGGGCATGTCTTACTGAAGGCTAAGACCCACAGTCAGACATCCTTAGTGCTGCTGCGGAGGCAGGCCACTGCACTTGCCAACCGTCAGCCTAGTTTCTGGCTGAGCAGCGCTGCCCCTGTGAGAGCGCACTGACCACTAGGGGGAAGCTCCTGCATTGAGTGTCTTCCCCCTGTGGTCAGTGTGCATCATTGTGATTGGTCATTCCACTGTTAGGTAAAACCATTTGTATATTACCCTTTTATTATATAGGACTAGAGGCCTGGTGCAAGAAATTCGTGCACTGGGGTGGTGGGGTCCCTCCGCCTGGTCTGCACCCTCTCACAGTCCAGGACCCCCCAGGGATGTCTGCCTGCCAGCTTAGACCCATTCCCAGTTGGAAATCCCTCTCGCAGTCTGGGACCCCTCGTTCCTTATCACCTGCCTGCTCAGTGCTCCTTACCACTGTGCTCGCTGCTCCTTAGTGCTGCCATGGAGGCAGGAGAGGCTCCTGCCACCACCACTGCTCTCACCAGCTGTGAGCCCTATCTTTCTGTGTAGTTGTCTGTGGGCCAACTGCTCTCTTCCTTCTCACTTAGGGCAAGCAGCATGTGAGGGTAAAGCGTGCTGTTGTGAAACACAGAGGGCTGCCCGGAGCTGAGGAGAGTGGCTGGGCCCATGGGGTGAGAGATGGACACAGAGGATGCTATCTCACCCAATTGTGGGGTGGGCTGGCTGGCCTTCATCTGCCTGACCCCCCCCCCCAGGGAGGGACCGAGCAGGGTGTCCGCCTCTCTATTCTCCATCCTTCCATCTGTGACACCTGTCACCCTTGCCAGGCCTCCCCCAAAGTGAGTTCAGCTCAATCCCTGAATGTAAAAGGGCATGGGGGGGGGGAGAGGAGTGTGGCCACTCCAGTGCCCCTGATTCCCAGCGACTGGACCTGATCTCAGGACGGTGGCCACAGCTGCAGAACATAGATCTGTTTCAAGAAAAGTTGGGAATGCAGACTGTCCTATGAGCCCCTATTCCAAAAAGTGTCAGTTTATTCACATTATGGCAAAGACACCTTCAAGAGTGACATAGGTGGGTAAAGTCAGGGTCAAACTGGGCCATTTCCTCATCCAATCTCTCTGAGGTGCATGGATAGAACCAAGTCTCAGCTCTTCACAGGACACTTCCAGGTTTTTATTTTAAGCCTAAAGGACAGTATTCTGTCTCCATTCCTGTTCTTTGGGATTTTTTCATCATCGGGTCAAAGGATATGCACTTTGGGGTAATCCTCTCGAGATACAGTATTCCAGTTGCACCCATGTGACGATGACAGAGCCCCTCAAAGGGCGGGAGCCGACAGATAAGGGGCAGGGAATTCTGAAAACCAAAGCGATGACAGAGATGCTATGCCTTTCCTTCACGCAACTGGCATCCCTCTTCAGACGGACTGCAGGCAGGGCATCTGCTGGACCTTTACCACTTGAAGTCCTGGCAGGCTGCCCTGGGCCCTGCTAGGCAGTGTGCAGGGCCACCTGGGCCCAGAGGGAGTCGTCCCCCCACCCCAGCCACTCCTGGTACAGCTCCTGCACGTGGGCGCTGGTCTCCGGTGGCCACACTGGGATGGAAGCATAGATGCCTTCCATCTGCCACAGCAGTGCCCTGTCCGCACACCTGTCCTCGCCTGGGCCTGGCCCCTGCCGCTTAGGCATCCCTGACGCAGGCCAGGACCTCCATGAAGTGGCAGGGGAACTGCCCTCTACAGCTTCAGGACCACTTCTGGGTGTTCTGAAAGATAAATAGCCTCAAAGCATAGCAGAACCTATCCGTCCCTTTCAAGGATGACCTCCTGGCAGTCTTTGTTCCTCAGGGTGCGGTAGGTGAGCACTCCCACGTCCTCGTTGAACAGCTCTTTGGCCATGTGCCTGAAGATGAGCGCCAGGTACTCGTCAGAACTGGCACTCTCGTGGAGTCTCACATCCTTCTCCTTCTCTCCAAACCGAGTGTCCATGGTGGCATCATCCTAGGCGAGGTCACTTTGCTCCATTATCTGGACAATTTCACCTGAGGTTAACATGCAGTCAGCACCCTGGGAACTATGCAAAGCTGTGGGAACATCTTCTCAAAGGGCCTCCAGTTTCTTGTCACAACACGGGGCCACAATGACGTGGAAAATCTTGTCTGGGGACAGGTTCTGCCATCTGGTGAAGTAATCCTTCAGCAGAGAGCCCATGGTCTGCTGGGGAGATTTGGCCATGCAGAGTTGGGGGTGATGGGGTGACCCAGCACACGCTCTGCATATCGGTCCCAGCTGGGACAGGCAGAGGTCAGCATGGGTAGCCGGGGCTCTTCCTCACAGTGCTGGCAGTACCAATGCATAAATTCCTTCTGACTCTCTAGGATGCTGAAGTTCACAGCTATCTTCATGTCAAAAACAGTGTGTGCCCCAAGGCTTTTGAGAAAGTCGCAGAGCCTTCTGGATGCATCAGTGACACTGAGGCTAAATTTAGCAGCAAAATAAGGCAGAGACTAAGGACACATGGACACTGCCAACACCTTGTGCTGTGAGGTATCACATTTCTTATTAAGGTTCAGAACATGGAAGAAGTCCTTGGTGTTCTGCTGAGAAACTTGGACTCAGTCCTCTGTGATCACACAACTGTCACATGCCAGGCAGTCACTCAGAAGTATCTTGGCATCGGCCAACTTATGGAATTCTCCCTTCTCTCTGTTCTCCTGAGCCGGACTCCGAACGTTGACTGCAGCATTCTCTTGGTCATCAGTCTTTGTTTTTTTTACTACATTCCTTCTGTGTGCAGTAATCACACTTCATTTGGAGCAGGGCAGGTGGAGGGCCGGCTCGAGTGACCTGGAGGAAGCACAGGGAGAGCAGCCAGTTACTGCTGGTCACACCTGGCGCAGCTGGTGGAATCATTTCTTCCTTGTGGAGTGTCTAGGGAGGGGAAGTGGCCACATTGCCTGAGGCTGAGTTCCAGGAGGCCAGCAGCGCTGTCAAGATCATGCTGGAGGCGCTGGTCCATTGGTGCCTGGCCTGTCCTCTGGAGATTGAGCCTATAGGACTACTAAGGAAGCCAGTCCCCAGTTCTGCCCCACCTCCACCACCAATTGATTAGAGTCTGAGGGCTAGGAGGAGGGACCAAGAGGCCTGCCTTTCATCTGCTCGCCAGTCCCTGCGCCACTCACTCTGGTTCTCTGTGTACCATCCCCTGATCAATAGGAGCCTGCGGGCCAGGGGAGGGACCAAGTGCTCTGCCTTCCACCTGCTCACCAGTCGCTGATGCCAGGGATTCATTGGAGCCTGAGGGACCCCGGTTCCCCCTTTAGGGCCGGGGGATGGACTGGTCATCCGTTCAGTCATTACAGACCCAGGGTTTTTATATATTAGGATACCTGGATAACATATACAATGATTTTGTGTGTAAAATATGCTGATGTCTGTGTACGTATATAAGTGTGTGAGAGAGACTGACAAAGACAAATCATTGATTTTAAAGAGACCTTCTGATCTGTTTAATAAGAATTTTTTGAAACTTTCTTTGCTCTTCCTAGAGTAAAAAAATAAGATAATTAAATCACAAAACCTGTTATTTCTAATCAGTCATTCACTGAATTTAATTTTTTTCTTCCTCTTTATTTCCTTATATCCAAACATTTATTTTTTCAAAAGTTACTGATAAAAGCAAGTTTTATTTTCTCTAAATTAATTTGTAGATATTGAATTAGTTTGTAAGTACATGTTTTTCATTTCTTTATTCAAATATTGTCTTAGGTTTCTATGTTTCTGCACATTAATTAGAAGTTTGGTTTTAACTCTTGGGAATGATAATTATTATTTTTTTCCCTGTACTTGGGTTATGATTATTTACATTTGTCCGTTTAGTCTCTCTCTTTATCTGTGGTTTCAAGACTGCCATTGCTTAAGGTACGTTTGGCCTCTTGAAGGTTCTTATTAGTACACCTGGGATAGTTCCCATCCATCTAGGCTTTTATGAGTTCTCAAGAATTATTCCTTTGTATAGTCAAGCTTGAAAAACACTGAATTAGGGTAATTTCCTGTTAATTATCCTTTATTTTTATAGCACAATTTTAAACTAATCATATTAAATCTTGCTTCTTCTCCCTAGTCTTTTATAACCCTCCCCAGGTTATTTATCCACATAATGTCCTTGCCATGCAATTATTAATAGCATGAACCCCTTCTCCAAGAAGCCTTCTCGGAACCACTGTCTCAAATTAAGATTCCCCCACTTTTCACTCCTCATTGCTTTCACACTCACTCGCTATCCTCGTTTAGTGCTTGTCTTTCTGAGGATAAAAACCATATCTATATGTATATTCCTACATTTAGATATATGATGAATGACGGATGACAGATGGATGACAGATGGATGACAGATAGATGAGAGAGAGAGAGAGAGAGAGAGAGAGAGAGAGAGAGAGAGAATTGTTGGATAGAAAATAATAATTTTTAATCCATCAGTGCTGAGTATAAGGCCTAATAATAATTCTCATTGAACTCCTAATATAACAAAATAATGGCTCAAAAGCATTTAATTAGCTTTATTGAATGGCAGACGTCCTCCTGGGCAATTAGCATCAAAAGGATCTGATTTTCTACTAGGCCTACATTTAATATTCTTGAGCTGATATTTAAATATGTTTGGCTAATAACTTCAATTGTTCAGTATGCAAGATTACAAACATTATATATGTGAAAACAAAATCGCCATCTAAATTCAAAGCAAAGTGATAGGAAATTAACTTTCAAGTAACCATTTTTGCAATTCATGGTAAATAAAATAAAATTAGTACCATAGACTGATACCTACTTATTTTGAGATAAACTTTCTGACACCCTAAACAAGTAGACATAATTCAACTAGAAGGAGCAGCTTTCATAAAGCCCATGCATTGCATGTAAAGACAGATTTCCACGCAGCTTCCACCCAATGAATTACCTTAAAATTGCACCACCTCTATTCTTTCTTTGTGTACATCGTAATTCTAGTGCCACAGATATTTTGTTTTTATCACTGTAATAATTATATTGAATTTTTATATTGAAATAAAAAACTGAGAAATTTTTGCAACATGATTGGCACATAAGTCTAATTAAAGCTCAGAAGGCTAAGACATTTACAAAACTACAAATGTTCAATAAACATATGAAACGACATACATTTATAATAAAAATTAAATAATCAGATATATTTCCTATAATTTGTGAAATAGTAAAATAAATACTATCTTCAATGTGATCAATAGAAATATGTCTATTGGATTATGTATGATCCTTTTGAAGGATAATTTGGGAATATCTTAAAGTCTTAAAATGTCCATTCCTTGCTTTTACTGTACAAAGAGACATACAGGGATACTTATATAAACACTTATAAAACAGTAAATATATGAAAATAAAATAACTACCAAAATGATGATTGAATTATCTATGTGAGGATGCTATTATTGAATAGGCCATTCTGTAAGGAATTAGTCATCTACTGGCATATTTTTATATATGGAGAAAATATTTATAACATGATTTTCAAAAGGAGATTTTTTATTGATAACACATGCTCAATATTAAGACCCACTTATATAATAATGATAACAGTTCTATATGATGATTTTGAAATTAGTATTTAGCTCCATACCACAGCACGATCTTTGAATCCTGATCTGGTACAAGGCCTTTTCAGGGCTCCAGAGGGATCCCCATGTATTAGGGTTCAGTGACATGACTAATTAAACAACAAAGCTTTTAATCTTCATCATTTAAAAGAAAAACATAGTTATACTATGACATTTCAATGACTTAAAGATGGTCAGAAAAGTTTGTTCTCCAGAATATTTGGAAAAATTTCATTTAGGATTGAAGCAAAGGCATGTTTCTAAAATTGTACATGGATGTAAGAGAGATTCTAGAATTTTATCCTAAGGCATTCATTCTGGTAATCATAGTTATATTACAACAGTTCTATGGTAACTGATGAAAATGTGTTATTTAATTATCTTCCTTGATGCAATAATAAAAATACTGAAATGAAAGTAAAATTGATCTAAAGTTCAGTTAATAAGGCTACCAACTGTGTACCTGTTAAAATTTATATAAGGATCAAGCCATAATACATTATTTTCCTCAAATATAACTGTGGGAAATATATTAAAACTAGAGGCCCGGTGCATGAAAATTCATGCACTGGAGGGGGGATCTCTTAGCCTGGCCTGCCCCCTCTCACAGTCTGGGAGCTCGCAGGGGTAGGAGGTGACCCAGTGACCAGGGGAAGGCGATGCCCCCATCACACCTCTGCTGCTGCCACTGCTGGCAGCACAAGCCTCGGCTGGCCCTGGTTACCTGAGCCTCGGGTGGCCCTGGGTGGCTGGGCAGCCACCATCCAAGGCTTGCCTGTGCCTCGGGCCAGCCCTGGGCAGCTGGGCAGCTGCCATCTGAGGCTTGCCTGCACCTCAGGTGTCTGCTGGGTGGCCAACATCCAAGGCTTGCCTGCACCCCGGGCAGGCCCTGGGTGGCTGGGGGCCTGAAAGGACTGGGGTTCTCCAGAAGCAGGCAACCCGGCGGGGCTGAGGGGACCAGGCACCGCCATTTTGGAGGTGTGACAGTCAATTAGCATATTCCCTCCTTATTGGCTGTGGGCACCGCCATCTTTATGAGGGCGTGATGGACAACTACCATATTCCCTCTTTATTAGATAGGATAGCTAAATGACATTCAGCCAAGATATCTGATTTTTTCTTCCTCACAAGATATAATCAAGAACACACTTGATTTTTAAAAATTCAGTCAGAAATGGACAACCTGAAGCTCTAACAAACTCCTGACCTGTGCTGGCTTCTCCTGCATTTTCATGAGAAATGATGTAACTCACTCTTTCCACTGATGTTTTCAGGACTCTTGGCAGCATCTTTGCTATTAATTTATTCAATCTAGAGTAATCTGTGTTTAACAAAATGCTGGAACATGTCAGAATGAACAATTAAATATGATTGTTGTCATTGACAACTGGTACTTATTGCTAAAAGTGTCCCAGGCAGGAATATGAGCATTTGGGGATTATTTTAAATAAAAGAGAAGTTTAACTGAAGTAACTGTTTCAGATAATTGCAATTAAATGCTGCCATTCACAGGGTGCACTTCAGACTAATAGGAATATGAACACAGTGTTTTTCTTTCTGTTTCCCCTTTCTGACCTACTTGCTGGCACAGGGATTGGTTTTTACCTGGTGAGGCTTTTTTAAAAATGTGTTTTTATATTTATTTTAGAGAGAGAGGAAGGGAGAGGGAGAGAGAAACATGAATGTGAGAGAGAAACATTGAACCAGCAACCTTTTGGTGCATGGACACAGCCAGCTGAGCCACACCGGAAAGGGCTGTCAGGCTTTTGACTGAAGATGTGATCTGCGATGATTGGGCTGGTATGTATATAAACACCTCACTGCACTGAGAAGGGAAAAGTGTGTCTAAATGGAGAGGTTTGGGAGTTCCCTGTGACCCTGCATCGGAGGTCGCCCCAGGGGAAGGCCACGCCTGCAATGGCCACAGGGGTGCATGAGGACCAAAGAGAGATGGGAAACAACACAGAGGAAGGAAAGGAGGGAGGAAGGCTCTCCTCACCCTCACAAGCCCTTGATGAGCTAGAATGTCACACTAGTGGGATAAACGCCACATCTCTTACTGGGTCAGATATTAAGTCAAAATCTAGCTTTGGGAAACCGCTGGCTGTGCTCCATTATATGGTTGCTCAAATAGTAAGGAAGGACCTAGACAGTCTTTTACTTCTTTAATCCATGGTGGGTCTTCTATACAGAACGTTTGCTAGGTAATTCTTCAACCCACTGTATTTCAGCCTGCTCGTACGCCTATTCAACAACTGATAAATAAACTAGAATCTGACTTCATTGGTTACACACTATTTCACTAGAACAGTTAGCCCCTCCCTAATTCATCAAATCCAGGGGGTGAGTCTTGGATATTGGCTAACAAACCAGCTTTCCCATGGTTCCACTATCCCCTCTGTCTCACCCTTCTGTCCTAACGGAGGAGGTCTATCTTCCTAAAGGAAAGTGCCAGCACATTCTAACACACACACACACACACACACACACACACACACACACACACTCCATTATCCAATTAACCCATGTTCATCACATGCTTTTTGAGGATGGGATCAATAACTAGAGTGCACAGGCATCCTGCTCTTAGTTGTCATTGTTCCTGTCAATGATATTTCTCATTGATTGGTGGCTGAGACTGGAACCCCCAGTTTCCACCTCTGGGGAACAGCTGCATTGCACTGCTCCTTACTGCTTCAGATGTTCGTTTGCCACTAGCTTTGTACTTCATTTAAAAACTAGAGGCCAGATGCACAAAATTTATGCAAGGAGCTCAGCCCTCACAGCCCCTATGTCATCCAGAAGGTCATCCGGAAGGTTGTCCGAAAGGTAGTTTGGCTGTCCGGTCTAATTAGCATATTACACTTTTATTATTATAGACTAGTGGCCCGGTGCACAAAATTCATGCATTGGGGGGGGGTGTCCCTCAGCCCAGCCTGCACCTCCAATCTGGGACCCCTTGAAGGATGCCCTACTGTCTGTTTACAGGGATCAGGCCTAAACCGGCAGTCGGACATCCCTCTCGCAATCGGGGACTGCTGGCTCCTAACTGCTCACCTGCCTGCCTGCCTGATTGCCCCTAACCACTCTGCCTGATGGCCTGCTTGCCCCCAACTGCTCCCCTGCTGGCCTGCTCACTCCAAACTGCCCCCCCGCTGTCCTGACCACCCCCAACTTCCCCCCACTGTCGGCCTGCTTGCCCCCAACTGGCCCCCCTGGCTGGTCTGCTCACCCCCAACTGCTCCCCCGCCAGCCTGATCACCCACAACTGCTGTCTCATCCTGGCCTAATCACCCATAACTGCCCTCCCCTTTTGGCCCCTAACCACATCTACCTCAGCCCCGCCACCATGGCTTTGTCCAGAAGAACATCTGGAAGGTCTCCTGGAAGGTCTCCCAGTCTAATTAGCATATTACCCATTTATTAGTATAGATAGAGGCCTGGTGCATGGGTGGGGGCCAGCTGGTTTGCCCTGAAAGGTGTCTTGGATCAGGGTGGGGGTTCCCTTGGGGTATGGGGGGGCCTGGGTGAGGGGCCTATAGTGGTTTGCAGGCCAGCTACACCCCCATGGGATAAGGGTCCCTGCTAGGGGGGCATGGCCAGCCTGGGTGAGGGGTTGAGGGCTGTTTGCAGGCTGGCCAGGCCCCCCAGAGGGGACTCTTACTCCATGGGAGCGTGGCCAGCCTGGGTAAGGGGCTGAGGGCTGTTTTCAGGCTGGCCACACCCCCTTCAGGGTGGGGGTTCCCACTGGGGTGCCTGGCCAGCCTGGGTGAGGGGCTGAGGGCTGTTTGCAGGATGGCCACGCCACCCAGAGGGGACTCTTACTCCATGGGGGCGTGGCCAGCCTGGGTGAAGGGCTGAGGGTAATTTTTAGACTGGCCACACCCCTGGTGACCCAGGCTCCCAGCCCCTCCTTTTTTTCTTCCAGCCACTCCTTGAGCAGAGACGAGGGCAGGCTGGAAGCCTGGGGTGCCCCCGGTGACCCAGGCCCCCAGCCACTCCTTGAGTGGAGGTCAGGGTGGGCAGGAAGCTTGGCTTCCTCCATTGCCGGGGGCAACCCAAGCCTCCTGCTTGCTCCAGCACCATGGCTGCTGCCATCTTTGTTGGGTTAATTTGCATACTCGCTCCTGATTGGCTGGTGGGTGTAGCAGAGGGACAGTCAATTTGCATGTTTCTCTTTTATTAGTGTAGATGTGTGTTTTTTTCAAAATCAATTTTAAGATTTTTTAAGCATAGGGAATATATTTTATATTTAATATTGCCTCAAAAATTCTTTGCATACTTATAGGAGCTGGTGAAATATTTGTTGAATGAGGGAAAAGTTGACAGATGGCAAAAGATGTAAGTATAGGCAATTATCAATTACCTAAGGGCAATTTCTCTACAGTTGGGTTATATTGCATTATTTACATGCTCTTATTCACAAAATTATCTTTAATATCACTTTGCCTAGCGATTTATATTTGAAAACCTCCAATAAATAATTGCAGATGATTGTTTACTATCAGTACACTCAAACTGTTCTTTTCCTTTAAATATTTATTGGGTCTCATACATTCTATGGAATAGAGTTTGAGTGGCAAGGAAAAATCCCTTCAATTAAGCATCTAATTAAAACTCTGACATAATGCCCCAGGAAAACTGGGGGAAATGAAATAAGATAAAACACATCAACTGGAGAGAGAGAGAGAGAGAGAGAGAGAGAGAGAGAGAGAGAGAGAGAACTATAATTTGATATGGACTTCACAGTAATCTTGGAGAAAGCTGGCTATTTTCTGAATAGATTGGAACAATTCAGTAAAGTAGAGGTGGGGGAGAGCAGGAGGACGTTGCATACAATGAGGAAGTTAAAGGTGGACTTCCTAAAATGGTCCATTTTCAGAGTTCTCAGAATTTGTTACACACATTTCAACTACTAAATGCCAAATGTGCCCCAAAACCAATAATAAAGAATTGTCTCCTTCTTCGGATACCAGAGGTCCCCTCTCACAGTATGAAGCACCCAGCGTGCAGTCTGCATTGCCAGTGGTGTTTCCTGAAACACCGCCCTGAGTGGAGAGGTCAGCAGGGAAATGATGACTCGGGATGGAGAGCCTGAGCAGGACACAGGAACAGCAGGGAGAGGGCGAGGCGGCATGGGTACAGCTCGTGCTGAGGAAGAACCTGTGTGCATATGTAGATTCATCTGTCCAGAGCAGAAAGGGTGTGCTCACCCTAGAAATTACCTTGGTAACAGGTCTCACGTCAGAGTGTCCCTGTGCAGATCTGCCTTTTAGTGACAGACTTGGCTTCTCTTTACAAGATACACACTGTAATTGTAGACAGGAATAAAATATGGAATACATTTTTAAAAAATTATATATATATATAAAGTATCCATGACATCTCAGGACCTTGGCATTAAACCCAGGGTATGCTCAGTTGGGATTTTTTAAAGAAACTTCTTAATGCGGTGACTTTTTAGCAAGGTGTTTGCAGAGTTAGGGAACCACAATGCATATGTTGGAACCCAGAGGCCAGCTACAGTGGGAAGCCATCTGGTCCCCTGGACCTGGTAGAGCAAAGGGAGGGAATGGTGTGAAGGAGCTCAGTAAGGAGCTGGAGGGAGCAGGGCCACCTGCATCGCTGTAGTCCTAGTGCTGCCTAACCTGTACATCCAGCCTTGCAGGTAGCCTAGCGGAGACCGACTTTGGTTTAAAATTCATAACTTTGCTTAGATCAACCTGTAAACCCATTCAGATCACCCTACATGTTATAGGTGTGTAACCACATCGAGTAATCTGCTAGGAGTTTAGCAGAAGGGCTGAGAGTTAATTGGCTAAACTCCTTTTGTGCCAATGCCACCCCTGACCCAGGATGACTTTCAGGACCAGGGACTCATCTGGCTCAACCGCCAGGGGCTGGCCCAGTGGCCTGGAGGACCCTCTGCTGACCTCTGCATAAGCTATTCTCCTGATACTGTCCTTCTAATACTAAATTATCCCCCCGGGGTGGAGATTTGACTTCACCTGTGAACATGCAATGTATTAAACTTTGCAGGGGTCCTCAAACTTTTTAAACAGAGAGCCAGTTCACTGTCCCTCAGACTGTTGGAGGGCCGGACTATAGTTTAAAAAAAACTATGAACAAATTCCTATGCACACTGCACATATCTTATTTTGAAGTAAAAAAAACAAAACGGCAAAAACACGCACATGTGGCCCGCGGGCAGTAGTTTGAGGACGCCTGTATTAAAGGCATGTTTTCAGCTGCGCCTGCGCAGGAACATCTACCTGTACCTGCGATGAGGAAACTCTCTGGGGGTTTTACAGAATTTCCCTGAATAAAGACGAATGGGATTCTTTGCTTGTGGCAGATTGCTTTGGTGAGGTGGTGGCCTCCGCCCGCAGCGGGAGGAGGTTTGTCTGAGGGCTTTCGATAAAGTACATTTTTTCACATACATTTTCTCAGGTTGGCTTTTGGCTGCCAAGTACTCTGTAGTTGGGCCTGATTTGATCCAGTAATGCCAGTGCTGTAGCCCTGATGGGCGCAGGGAGGTGTGGGGAGTGGGGCTGGGAGAAGTCAGTGCCTGTGTCTGTCTGTCTGTCTATTCCCACCCTCTCACCTCTTCCCCCCTTCCCATCAGCCCCGTGGAGCTGGAGCCAAACAGGGAGGGACCTCAGGTGGTGTCTTCCTGGGTGATCGCCTCCAGAGACACAAAACGAGAGAGAACAAACCCGAGAATAGAAATGGAGAGTAAATGCTGAGACACCATCACACAGGGAGTGATGCCTGTAATTAAATATTGTAAAGAAAACAGAAGTTATATGTATAGCAGCATTTTCCTGCTTCAAACCAAGCTGACACCTGAATTCTAGTTCCGAATCTGCCCTTGGCTTGCTGAGAATTTCAAAATCATCCCTCCAATCCTCTCTGCCTCAATCCATAAGGGTTTTTTTATTTACCTTTTTGAAAACAAAAGCCTTTGTTCCTATACATGTGACAAGGGTTACAAGAAGCCAAGCTTCCTAGGGGCAGAATGTGCCATGACCCAGGGCCCACAATGTTCTTGCACGGGGATGCGTCTCAGTGAGGAGGAAGTGTGGAAACGGCGGGTCCTGGGGCCTGTGAACTTCATAAACGTAAGCTGAACATTCTCCAGGAAACTTCAGCAGTGGCCGCGGCAGACAGTAACTCGGTGACCAGGGACGCTCTGGGTTTGGAGCTGAGGTTCTATTTTCAACATAATCATTAATGGTGCCTTTTGAAATTCTTTAGATTTTCAAATAGTGTTTCAAGAGGTAATTTGGGTTGAAGTTACAAGTAGGCAAACACAGTAGAGTGTTCCCTTTCACATACTTTTCTATTCATCTACAAATGTCTTTGGTCTGCAATTTGCCTTAGGAAAATGCATGCGATTTTCTTTGATAAACTAAAAATTCCAACCTCATGCTGCTCTTTTGAGGCAAATCATGAGGCTCCTGTAAGAACAGGTAAACAGAACTGTAACTTGTCAAAAGTACTAATGTTTTAAAAATTGGAATTATAGTAATTGGATACATCCTTTTTTAAGAGCTCCTGTGAAAATAATCGCCCAACATCACTCAGTTCAAAAGGTTTTAATGTCTCAGCTCCAGTGCTTTGGTTCTATCATGCAGAGCCAAATAGATACCCACGACAGAGGGCAGAGAGCTCCCGGGAGAAGCTGAAGAGAGTAAGCCTGGTGGCGGGTGATCAATGGTAGGGAGGCCTCATGGAGTCCAAGGGGGCGTTAATGTCCTCCAAAACAGCACAAATCAGACACGATGCACATGCAAACATTCCTCATTTCCATCTTTAACTTCGTTGGATATTTCTTTAATTGAAACTCTCTCTTAAAAGCTTGCAGGTCTTAAAACATTAGTTGTTAAATAGTAAAGATATTTTTTAGCATGGCCCTTCAGATTTTTTACCTATTGTTATCTATATAGCTGTTTTCTTTGATAAGTAGTACTGAAATAAAATAAAGTCCAACCAAAAGGTAAAAGGTAAAAAAAGGGTTGCTAAGACAGTAGCTTTTAAGAGACACTTGATTGTATTAAATATGAGCCCCCAAATTATCACAGGAGTGGGGATTCTAGCTAAAGAGGGCTGAATAACACCATTTCTGTTTCACTTCTCTTCACATGAAACTTGCTAAAATCCACAAAATAATCACACAAAAAATCAAAGCCAAAGCTCTTTTCACCACAACATGAATATGTTTAACACTTTAAATGCCATGCTTGGAGATTATTTGCTAAATACAGTAATATTGGAGTCAAAATGAGGTATAAGGCTGAAGAGGGTGCTTACCCAGAGCTGGGGTGGGATTCAGGTCTCCCTGAAAGGGAGAACATGGGTGCCAATGGTCATGCCCAGGGAAGGGAGGGTGAGGCATGCACAGAAACTGCCAGCAGATGCTTCCTAACACAGGTGTGTGCCCATTGCCCTCTGTCTTTAGCAGGCCTACTGGAAGAGAGGAGAAATAAAAGAAGGAACAGAAATCATGAGCTCTCAACATGGAGAACGTGTAACAAAGGTTTCTGTGTGCCACAATGACCCACTGGATGTGACACAGAACTAGGCATTTTCCCAGGACAGAGAAACAGCTCCCCATTCCCACCCTCAGACTATTGCCCTCCCACCACCTCCACCTGCTGCCCCCCTCCATGTCTGCCTCCTGCTATCAAGTGCCAGCAGTGAGCAATTCTCCTGCAGGGACCACGCTTCCTTTAGCTGCTTAAGGTTGTCCTTCTGTTTTCAGTATTGCTTAGGCTTTAAACACAAGTAAATCCTTCTGTAAATTAAATGTCAGATAGGAAACATGGAAAGTCATTAACTAATGACTTAAAGAAGATAGAATAAATTAATGACTGAAATTATAATTTTAAATTCTACTGAATATATACTATATATATATACACATGTATGTATAGAACCTATTTGTATAAATATGTAAATATATAAATAGAGAGAGAGAAAGAAAGAGAGACAGAGAGGAAAGAGAGACAGAGAACACACACAGAGAGAGGTGACCCCTATTGGGGGTGTTTGGGGCCAGTGGTGCTGGAGGGATGGGTGATGGGTTTACGTGCTCATGCTGTCTCATGCACTTCACAGTCCAAATTCAGATCTATCACCTGAAGGCGTCTGCATTTGGATTCAGAGTCCTGACTAGCAGTCACAGAGCTCTCTTAGTTTTGGCGTGTTATGTATTGTACTAGAGGCCCAGTGCACGAATTCGCGCATGGGTGGGTGGTCTGGCCAGTCTGGCCCCAATCAGGGTGGATCAGGGCCAGGCCTGTTGGGAGGAGGAGACGGAGGTTGGCTGGCCAGCTCACCCCAATCAGGGCTTGATCAGGGCTGGGCCAGCTGAGGGGAGGGGCCGAGGGCCATTGGTCCACGGGCCCCACCCTCAATTGGGGTGGGTGGCCAATTGGGGGCCAGGCCAGCCATGGGGAGGGGCTGTGGGTGGTGGGCCGGCTGGAGGGGCTGCAGAAGGTTGGCTAGCTGGCCCTGCCCCCTATTGGAGTACGGGGTGGGGGGGTGGGGGGGGCAATCAGGGGTAGTGCCAGCCAGGGGAGAGACTGTGGGCTTTTCTGGTGGGGCAGGCTGATCAGGGGTGGGGTTAGCTGGGTGGAAGGGCCACAGGGGGCAGTTTGACTGGCCACCCTGTCCTTGATTGGGATGGGAGAGGCCAATCAAGGGCAGGGCTGGCTGGGGGAGGGGCCTCCGAGAGGTTGGCCAGGTGGCCCCACCCCCTGATCAGGCGGGTTCACTGGCCACAGTGAGCATCATAGCAACTGGTTGTTCTGGCGTTATGGTCGCTGGCTTTTTATCCTACCTTATAATAGAGAAACATGCAAATTGACCGCACCTCCGCTATGCCCACGATTGGGCGGCGGGAGGCTGGGGGGTGGGACTCCGGGTGGCCTATCTGGCCGTTGAGAAGATGAAGATGGCGGCGCCCAGTCCTCTTAGTTTCGGGGGTCCCGCGGCTATCGGCACCCCGGGGGGTCGTGGCCGTGCCCATGCAGCCGCTCCCGGGGTGCCTGGGGCGATCGGCACCCGGGGGCGCGTGGCCGGGGGTGCCTGCGGCAATCAGTACCCCGGGGGGGAGTGGCCGGGCCCATGCAGCCGCTCCCAGGGGTGCCTGGGGCGATCGGCACCCCGGGGGGTCATGGCTGGGCGCATCCAGCTGCTCCTGGGGGTCTGAGGCGGGGGTTGAGGGGTGGTGCCACCTCAGTGGAGGGGTGCTGCACTGCAGGGTACTGGACTGACTGATGTGATTCAGAGAAGCTCCCAGTGCTAATGGGCCTCCCTCAGGCGGCCTTCACACTTCAGAGGCAGTGACTCCTGCTCCTGCCTTGACCCAAAAGCAAGCTCGCTACACCCTGCCCCATAGCAGAGCATGCCTAGGCAGTGAGTGGGAAGCCTTCCACCTGCTTTGGAGAAGTGGGGGCAGTAAAGAATTGGGGGAGAGGAAAGAATGTGGAGCATCCGCAATGAAGAGGTGCTTGAGAAAGAGGCTCAGGAGCCTGACTGGAAGGTTTGTTCTGTTTGCTGGGCCGCTGCCCCTTAGGAAGCGCAAAGAGCATGGCTCTGAGGGCTTCCTGTGTGCTGAGTCAAGTTCCACAGCCAACTGGAATTGGCCTCAGTTTCCTGGTCTGTAAAATGGATGAAGCGTGTCCCAGTGCCTTCACTGAGCTTTGATGGCCAATTGAGATACTATATAAAGAAAATGAGGGAAGAAGTGAGAAAGAAAAGGAAGGACAAGCAACACAAAAGAAAGACTGAAAGGAACCTGTAAACCCATTGTCACTTAAATAGGGAATATAGTCAATAGTGTTGTAATGATGGTATGATGCCAGGTGGGTACTAGAAATATCGGGGAACACTTTGTAAAGTATATGATTGTCTAACCACTATTCTGTAACTAATATAAAACCTGAAACCAATACAAAATAATGTTGAATGTAAAGAAATGAAAATTGGAGTGAAATTTTTATAAATTTCAAAGTTTAAATAAAAGCTGTAAAGGAAGGAAGGGGAGAATAAAAAGTGTTTTTCATTTTGCCACTTCATTAAAAAGACAGTTGTTTTTATATGGTGCTTTTATACTTTTCTAAGTCATTATCTCATTTTAATTTCCGGGCAACTTAAAGACAAGATAAGTATTCCCTCCACTATTCAAATAAAGGAAATCTTGGTGTCTGGTCCTAATGATTCAATTGTCAAGCCCTTATTGTAAAGCAGGGTTAGTAAAATTTTCTGTGCAGGGTCATATCTATACTAATAAAAGCCTTGGGGGTGATCAGGCCAGCAGGGGAGGGTATTTGGGGGCAATCAGGCTTGCAGAGGAGCAGTTAGGGGGCAATCAGGCCAGCAAGGGAGCAGTTAGGGGGCAATCAGGCAGGTAGGTGAGCGGTTAGGAGCCAGTGGTCCCAGATTGTGAGAGGGATATCCAACTGCAGGTTTAGGCCCGATTCCACAGGGATCGGGCCTAAACCTGCAGTTGGACATCCCCCGAGGGGTCCCATATTAGAGAGGGTGCAAGCTGGGCTGAGGGACACCCTCCCCAGTGCACGAATTTCGTGCACCGGGCCTCTAGTATATATAGATTATTTTTTGTGGATCTTCCCACAAAAATGAGTCTTCCTCTATTTCTATAAACAAGTATCCCCTAATTCCATATTAGCCGTATCACATCAAAAGTAAGAGAATTTTCTATCATCATTTATCATCTCAAGACAAATACTGAGAAACACACTGCCGTTTCCTATATTACTTTGCCTATAACACAACTGATCTTCATTTTTTTCTTAATTCATAATGATACTGTCTTAATAACCTGTTATATTATTTAACAGGAAAGGAGCAAAGGGGAGATTAGATAATACAGACATGTCATTGATACAGCTTTGCCAGGAAGCTGCAGTTAACACTCTCCGGGTCTAGTCCCTACAAATGGACGGGGGAAGGGATTGGACAGAGACAGTTTAGAGGCATGCCCAGTGAGATCTGGGTCACCTGGGGAGGTAATTACCTAGCAGTCCCGCCTGCGAGCAGGTCATTGGCCAGAATAGGAAGCATGGGAATATTTGATATTTAAACTCCTGAGCAAAGGGAGTTCTGTCTCTTGGGCTGCTGGCCCTCTTGCTCTTTTGGGACTCCTGCTGCAGGGGCACGCTCCCTGCCCTCGCCCATGGGGCTTGCAGCAGGTGGGACCCACACAATGGACTCGTGGACTGTAATCATCCCGATGCTACATCGGACCTGCTCTACCATGGAATGGGAGCTCTGGGCACTGGCTTTGCTTCTGGTTCTGCTGAACCCCAGCTGCACCTTTGCCAGGATGGTTTAAGGGACATGTGACTTTGGAAACTGAGAAATATAATTCCACTCATTCTTCCATATGGGTCTCAGAAAGTTCCTTTTCTCAAGATATCGCAAGAATCCCACTCCCACTAGTGACAGAGAAATTCCACCCACTCATTTCTCCAGCAACATTAGAATGTAAACTATCTGAGCCTAAAGGGAAGGAAAGAGGAATGGTTAAACATTACTGAGCTCTATTTATGTAGCATGCATTGTCACATTCTCATTGAATTCAGTGTTTAAAAAAGTCTCTTTGACATTGATATCGTTGCCCATATTTCAAAGATGGGATAATTAGGCTTAAATGGGATAAATACCTTGCACAAGGAGTCTGAGCCTGATATTGCAACTGTGACCAGAGGCTCTGAAGACTTACTGCGTTCGCCATAGTGTGCGATTCTAGCTGAGGATGACTTGTCTAATGTGTCACCATACATATCAGGAAGTGAAGCTCAGCGTGAAAACTAATTCACACGGCTAATTTGAGTGTTTTTGTACAAAACAAGCCCTGAGTTGGCCCCACTAGAAGGCAAGTGCTTTTACTGAAGCATGAAGCTCCCCTGTCTTGTCTTTTTATCTTTTTAATCCTCAGGTCACTCTTGTTCTTATCTATCTGCACAGTTCCTGAGCACAGGGGCCAGGCAGTAAGTAGGTTCTTTATGAAGATCTCACAAGTGCAGCCCAATAATTGAACTAAGTGAGAATTAGCATTCCCTTATAACCTAGCTAATAAGAAATTTAAAAATCAAGCCCCAGATCAAATTCTGCAATATACACAAACATTAACCAGAAACTGTGAAAATGAAATCTCACTGTTCTATTTTGTTGCTCTAAAAATGTATTGCATGGCCCTAGTTGGTTGGCTCAGTGGATAGAGTGTCAGCCTGTGGACTGAAGGGTCCTGAGTTCAATTCCCGTCAAGGGCACATGCCCAGGTTGTGGGCTCAATCCAGTAGGAGGCGTGCAGGAGGTAGTTGATCAATGATTCTCTCTCATCATTGATGTTTCTATCTCTTTCCCCCTTCCTTCCTCTCCTAAATCAATAAAAATATATATTTAAAATAAACAAATAAATACTTTATTTTTCTGTGTATAAGACACTATTTTTTCTAAAATTGTTAGACTGAAAATCAAAGGGCATCTTATACAGAGAAATCAGCCGAGAAAGGAGCCGAAGGTGTGTAATTGCCCACACCTTGTCAAATAGGCTTCCTCCAATCACGAGCCTTATGGTCACTGACATTAGCTGATGCAGTATTTGGAGGTGGAGGTGGAGAGTGCACAGATGCAACAGGGACTGGAGCGTTCTGAGCCCATAAAGATGTCAAAAATAAAAAGATAAATACCACTAAGTGATTGTCTTAATCTGCAAAATTCAAACTGAATGTAGTCAGCTCTGCAAAGGAGCATGGAAATAGAGCTGCAGAGAGACCATTTGGGCCTCCTCCCACTGAGTGTATGACCAGACAGTGGAGAAAACAGGAAGAACAACTCCTTAAGATTCCGAAAAAGAAGAAGGCCTTAAGAGGAAAACCAGCAAAATGTTTAAAATATTGATTTCTTAATTTGGGGTTGGAAAAGTGGGGGATGGGGCATCTTATACATGGAAAAAATGGGATAAATATGTCTTGCATGGAAGGTTCTTTGAAAGCAAATGTTACAATATTCTAATTGTGTATTTCAGGAAATCATGTCTTGGAATTCTGTGACCAAGCCTCTTCTAAACCAACAGTAAGACACAAGCCCCTTTATAAATCAAATCTTCCATGTTTATCCCGAAGGGTACATAGTAACATAGACATTAGTTTTTAAAGTCCTAATCATGGAATAGCAGCACATATTTTGAAAGTACTTTACCTAATCCACATGTATTGAATACTAAAAATTTCTCTCATGGGAACACATTTCTAACATCCACTATTCCTAATCAACAACTTTTCTAACACATCAACCTTTCTAGTTGGTTTTCTTGATGGATAGAATAGCCTCTGATATTATTTAGTGAGAAAGGAAGCAGAAGGCTCACAGTAGCCATTTCTGCAGTGTGGCCTTTCTGATCTACACTTATCAGATCTCCCTGGCATGATTAAGACACTGACAGACCCTGGCGTGGAATGGAAACCATCTAATATGCACATTTACATCACACGGCCTAGGATGAATTATTTAAAGAAAATGACTACTTACAGATTTACTGACTCATCTCCCCCGCGCCACCCCCACCCACCCCTCCCAGCCTGTGATCACTTGCTCACTTAACTCTCTCTTGACTGTCTTGCTTCTCTGAAACTCTGATATCCTGACTTTCAATACAGGTATGTTTCCAAGACCCTGACCTCATGCTCCTACCCTGTACCACTGTAGTCACTCTGGGCTTGGGCTAGGAAATTTCCACACCTGCTTGGCCCTGCTCTCTCCAACCTCCATGCTCACTCCCAGCATGGTTCACACTATGCTTCCTGAGTCTGTGCTCTTCTGTCTGGTCTGGAAATGAAGCACCAGGCTTCAGCTAGGACTCCCACTTAGCGTCCACAGGAGCTCCTTCTGGAGGGAGATCTAAAGGCAAGTAGGCCCATCCCTCTGCACAATCTGGGCTTCAGTGGGAGTTCACCTCTCTCAGTCTATCAGCACTACCCAAACCTGGCCTCCGCCCCCTCCCTGCCTCCCTTTTGTGACAGGGAGTTTGGAATGTTAGATGCTCCCATCCAGCTGTTACTCTTGACTGTAAAGCAAAATGCTCAAGATACAGGATCAACAGATACAATATGGCTCTCGGACAGGATGAAAATCTGCATCAAATATGAAATCTTATTATTTTAATATGTTTTGAGTGATTTTAACTTAAATAATGCTGTATGAGTGAAATATTGCTATTGTTCTATATATGCTGGTGCAGCTGGACATTGGGCCTAGATCATCTTAGCTCAGCAACAAGTGCTGAGGAACCCTACCTGTGAGGGAAGAGCTATGAGCCACTCTATTTCGGCAATAAAATGTCTCTCATAAGATATGAAATAAAATTGTTTTATATAAAATCCTTTAAAAGCAGCGTCTTCTAAAGGCTCCTCTATGAAAGACACAATAGAAAGCACTTTATCCAATTTAATCCTCATGGCAAACCAGAAAGCAGATATATTTATTTCTATTTTGTAGATAAAGAGACTGAGAAACTCTAAGGGATAAGTAACTTTTCCAGCATCACACAAATAAGCTGCACTAGCATTTGAACAAAAGTTGTATTTGAATCTATGCCCTGAATACAAAATGAGCCTCACTAACTTAGAGTTATTTAAATGACACTTGTTACTGATATTTTCTTAATCGATAGTGACTACCAGGTGCCAGCACTTGGGGGGCCCGGGGAAGTCACCGTATTGAACTAGATCTACATGTGAGAAGTTGGTAGGAGTCACTCTATGTTTTCCCTTTCATTGGAATGTTTCCTTTTTACAACAAAACCTGCAATAAATGGTGTCCGTTTTATTGACTTACTCTAATTTGAGTCTATGAAAATATCAAAGTATTCCCCAAAAGATGAAAAGAACTTTCAAGTAGAGCAGCTGCTTTAAAAAATTTAAGAATATGTGCTTTAAAGTGTTGCGGAAGTGGCCAGTGCTCCTATTCTTACATGACTGGAAAGAATTTTGAAAATGCAGAGAGAAAAGGCAATGCTAGAGCCAGAGCACCTGATTATTAATGGTGAGATTTCAGTAGGCACTGGGACCGTGGGGAACTTGCCTTAGGGAGGCAGCGCCTGTCCTGGACACAGCAAGCCATTGCCCCAGGGACGGGGCTCTTCCGGCATTTAGCCTGAATGCTGGTCCCCCTGGTGAGTATGAGGAACTGGAGGGGGTCTAAGAGGAAAGAATGGGAGTATGCAAGGGACTCTGATATTTTCAGAGAGAACTGAACAATTCATGTGTTTTGCAGAAGGAGAATTTGATCTGGGGTCAGAGGACCTGGCTCCAGCTCCCTCATTTGCTATGATGTGACCTTCCACAGAACTCAGTTTTCTCTCTGCTCATTGGAGGAATGGATAAAATAATGATAGCAACAGCTGCATCAGTTGAAATAACTACAATTTCCTTGACTTTGTCTGCATGACCCAGTCAATCTTAGGAAATTCCATGAATGCGATGAGTCCTCTATCTTATGAAGGGCTACGTGACTGTCCCAGAACGACACAACAAATGCTAACTACAAATCCCAGTCTTTCCAATCTCATAGGACTCTGTTTCCTCCAACATCTTCCCAAAGTTCACTCCATTTCCACTATTTTTTTCCTGAGAGCCATTACAATGTTTGGAAAAGATGAATAATAGCAATTTAATGAAGTACATAGCTCAGAGCTACAATACCAGGGATTATATATGGGTGGGGAAAAGTAGGTTTACAGCTGTTCTTTTGTTGTTGTTGTTAATCCTCATCCGAGGATATTTTTTTCATTGAGTTTAGAGAGAGAGGAAGGGAAGGGGAGAGACACAGAGAGAGAAACATCCACGTGAGTTAGACACATCCATTGGTTGCCTCTCTCACACAGCCATCCAGGGCCACAAGTTGAGCCTGCAACTGAGGTAAGTATCCTTGTCCAGAATCAAACCTGGGACCCTTCAGTCCACGGGCTGATGCTCTATCCACTGAGCCAAAACAGCTAGGACTACAGTTGTTCTTATGGAAAAATATATAATGCAAGAACAAATAATAATACAAGAATAAACTCTGTTTTGCATACTCAAAACTGTAAACCTACTCCCCCCCCCCTCTCTTTCTCTCTCTCTCTCTCTTTCTCTCTCTATATATATCCTATATAATAAAAGGCCAGGGACCATAAGCGTAATGACTGGAATGACCGCTTGGCCGTCGCCATGAGGTGCATTGACCACCTCGCAGTCCCTACCCACCCCCCCGGCCTGGGAACAGCAGCAGGCAGGGCGGCAAGCAGCAAGTGGGCAGGGCCGCAAGATGAGTGGCGGCAAGCGGGGCTGCCAGTGGCAGCAAGCTACTCGTGCACGATTTCATGCGCTGGGCCTCTAGTCCTATACAATATAGAGCTAATATGCTAATTAGACCAAACAGCAGAACAACTGTCCGGACAACCTTCCAGACTACCTTCCAGGTGAAACTGGGGCTGCAAGGGCTGGCCGAGGCAGGTGGGGCTGCGAGGGCCGAGTCCCTTGCACGAATTTCATGCATCGGGTCTCTAGTATTCTCTCTAATAAAATGGTAATATGCAAATTAACCATCACTCTGCTACATAAGCCACGCCCACCAGCCAAGCCACGCCCGCCAGCCAATCAGGGCGAGTATGCAAATTAACCCCAATCCAAGATGGCTACAGCCACAGTGAGCAAGGTTTCCCAGGTAACAGAGCAAGCCAAGCTTTCCATAGCCATTGCAGGCCTAAGCCTCCACTCAACCTACAAAGTTTCAATTATAGAAGGTAAACAAATTCAAACAAATAGCGGAAGAATGGAGCTTGAGAGAGCAGGCCAGGGTTGCCGGCGGCAACAGGGGAAGCAAAGCTTTCCACACACCCTGGCCGGGCTCACCCGCTTAAGGCTACGAAGTTTCAATTGTAGAAGGTGAATTAACTGCCACAGAGATGGCTGCCGCCCCGGAGGGAGCAGCAGGCTTGGCTCTGCTCCAGGCTACAAAGTTTCAATTGTAGAAGGAAAATAAATTCCAGATACCAGGGCCTCCCCTTGGGTTGCCAAGGGGCGTGGCCGGCCTGCAAACCACCACAGGCCCCTCGCTCAGGCCGCTCCATGCCCCAAAGGAACCCCACCCTGATCTGGGACACCCTTCAGGGCAAACCAGCTGGCCCCCACCCATGCACCAGGCCTCTATCCTATCTAATAAAAGAGTAATATACAGATTGGTCATCACTGCAACACACAATATAGCTGCCCCCATGTGGTTAAAGATCCTGCCCCCATGTGGACACAAGATGGCCACCACAAGATGGCCAGCAGGAGAGGGCAGTTGGGAGGCACCCGGCCTGCAAGGTAGGGCAGTTGAGAGGGACCAGGCTTGCAAGGGAGGGCAGTTAGAGGTGATCAAACCTGCAGGAGAGGGCAGTTAGGGGTGACCAGGCCGGCAGAGGAGGGAAGTTGGGGGCAAACAGGCTGGCAGGGGAGCAGTTAAGCATCAACCAGGCTGGCAGCGGAGTGGTTAGGGGGTGATCAGGCTGGCAGGCAGAAGCGGTTAGGGGCAATCAGGAAGGCAGGCAGGCAAGCAGTTGGGAGCCAGCAGTCCTGGATTGTGAGAGGGCAGTCGGACATCCCTCCAGGAGTCCCAGATTGGAGAGGGTACAGGCTGGGCTGAGGGACAACCCTCCGCCGTGCATGAATTTCGTGCACCGGGCTTCTAGTCTATATTAATAAAAGGGTAATATGCTAATTAGAACGGGTTGACTGGACATCTTCTGGTTGCTGATCCTCCTTCCAGACAAAGCCACGGTGGCAGGGGCTGAGGCAGAGGCAGTTAGGGGTGATCAGGCCAGCAGCGGAGCAGTTAGGGGCAATCAGGCCAGCAAGGGAGGGTGGTTAGGGGTGATCAGGCAGAGAGGTTAGGACAAACAGGCAGCCAGGCAGAGGTGGTTAGGGGTGATCAAGCCAGCAGGCAAAGGAGTTAAGGGTGATCATGTAGGCAGGCAGAGTGGTTAGGGGCGGTCAGGCAGACAGGCAGGTGAGGGGTTAGGAGTCAGCAGTCCTGGATTGTGAGAGGGATGTCCCAGATTGGAGAGGGTGTAGGCCAGGCTGAGGGACCCACCCCACCCCCCTCCATTGCACGAATTTCATGTACCGGGCCTCTAGTATATATATATATATATATATATATATATATATATATATATATATATATATATATATATAATCTATATATATAATTTATTTTTCTTATATCTAAATAGGCCTGTACACCTGCCCTCCCCAGAGCTTTTAACACAAACTGCAATGCATGTGGTAAAATGTTCCAAAAGGTAAAAAAGTCCCCCAAATAATCAATAAACAAGAGCTGGTATTAATAACTTCATGTAATAAAGATGCAACTTCTGGTACATGGTTTGAGTCTCTTCTGTAGCTCATTTACTCTGTAGAATTCACAGCAATTCTAAAATATGCTCCCATTTAAGGTAATTAAGTAAACACACACACACAAGCACACAGGAATAATGAGACTTAAACAGTAATGTCCTTTTTTTCCTGATGATTTTGATAGCCATTATTATACATGTGTATAGAACATCTGGAGATAGTCTTGGAATGCCTACATTGTCCTTCATTTGTGATTCATTAGAAAATGAGCACAAAGATTGAGACAGGTAGAGGGGCAGGCGGAGGCCCCGTGCCTGGGTCATGGACTCGAGGAAGCTGAGGAACTGCGTCCACTCTTTGCAGCGCGCCAGCATGGCCCTCACACCTGCCACTCAGCAGGTCCTGAGCTTGCTGTGCTTGCCTCCAGAAGGCTGCCAGCGGTGACTCCCTCTGCTGTGCAGGAGGACCTGTCTCCCTCCTTTTCTGGGATGACTGCCAATCTTTCAGGTATTTAGTGCACCCTGCTCCGGGTCTCCTCCCTGCTCAGATGGAGGGCATCTCTTCCCAGAATTTATAGGTATCCACTGACCCTTGGAGTAGTCAGCATACTGTGCCTGTTTACCTGTACTATTTCCATTACACTGCGAGCCACCCGAGGACAGTGACTGTGACTGCCTCTTAGCCTTTAGCTTATTTTGTTTCATTTTACCTTGAGGCCTACTATTTCTCTCTAGAACACAGGGCAGCTCACAATGAAACCTGTTGATTGAGTAAAGGAGGAGTAGTTAAGGAACTTATAGCCTAATGGTGGAGATAGAGGCAAATGAGCAAGCAGAATCTGAGGAGCTCTCTAGGTGCCCCTGGGGGAGGCACCCTGCCATGGCATGAGGGACAGTTCACTCCCAGTTTACTCTGGTGAGCTTGCACCTCCACCCAGGAAAAGCTCAGTGTTGGTTTCCGCCCCAATAGGAAATTCAAGGCAGTGTCCACAAGCGCATGAGTGAGAGCCACTGGACAGAGGGACGGTGGTCTGAGGAGAGTACATAGAGACCACAGGAGCTACTTGTGCTGTGCAGCCTGAGAGGACACACACTGCAGGGAAACCCAGGGACAGGGTGGGCACAAAGGCCATGTGCCTGGGAGGGCGCAGAGCAGGGCTGGGGGTAGCAGAGGGGTATTCTGGACATAACTTTAGCTGTGCCCCTGTGTCCTAAGAAGGAGAAAGAGGAAGGTCTGACCTCCCTGAACATTTTCCTCAGGTTATTTCAAGTTAAGAGGGTTTCCATGAGGTTCTGTAATGTTTCTTCCCACATGAATCGCTAGGTAACGCCTGTGCCGCCCTCCCAGCAAGTGAGGTCACTATTCAGAGTACTGTGTGAGGCAGGGCGTTTGGTGCACAATTCTACCACTCATTCCTTCTTTCCAGTTTCATAGGAAATCCTATATAATAAGAGCCTAATATGCAAATCATTCAACCGGGAGTTGGACTGGGAGTTTGACTGCTTGCTATGACATGTGCTGACCACCAGGAGGGGGCAGTGCAGAACATGGCAGGCATTGGTGACAGGTGACATGGTGCTAGCAGCAGGTGGCAGTGGAGGTGCTGCCAGACCCGATTGGCCCCAAGGAGAGCAGGACCACGGCAGGATGGTGGAGCAGGTGAGTGGGCAGCACCAAGCCAAGGCAGGTGTGAGCAGGGGCTCGATTACCACACTTATTGCCCTGCAGATGGCAACCAGTGGCCGGGAACTGGGGGTGGGTGCTGGCAACCAACCTCCCGCAGTGCCCAGGCAGGGGGGCAGGGGCTGTGACTTCTCACCAGCTACCTGTGGGCGGGGATAATAGGGACAGAGTTGTGGTGAGAATGCAGGGTGTCCGTTGAGCTCACTCTCATTCCCCCTGATACCCTCTCCCAGGAAGCCAGGGCTCATGTGCCGGCAAAGCTCCTGCACTCAGATGCCAGGTGCCCATGAGGAGCCCGCCCTGCACCTGCATGGCCTCTTCTGGGTGAGCCAGGCCACAGTTGCCAGGACCACAGGGGTCAGTCAGGCTCCCCATGGGTTCACACAGGAGCGTCTGCGAGACCAGCCGGGAGAGAGTGTGCTGCCTGCCCAGCTTCCGTGTGGAGCCACTGGGTGGCCCAGAAGCCCATGCTGCACCCCAGCTTGTGGCGTCCGGCCGTGCTCACTGAATCTCTGTGTGGGGACTTGGGAACTGTGACTCAGGCGCAGGGGGACGTATGGGGACCCAGGGTCCCAAGTGCTGCCCAGGGCCCAGAGGTCAGCTGGGGCCTGACCTTCCACACCAGATGCTCATGCTTTGATCTCGCGCCAAGCCTAGCAACTGCACCCGTGCACAGATTTCAAGCACCGGGCCTCTAGTAAGCTACATTTGCATGGACACTATAGATTCAAGTACAATTACCAAATGGCAATTAACACACACACACACACACACACACACACACACACAGAGCATGATTGCTGCACTGTGACCACCCTGGACACACATTTGCCCACACTCTCAAGGCTTAGGTTCAGGAGCCTATGGAAGGCGTCCTGCTTTTCTCTCCTCAAATCTAGAGGAACTAAATGTATGAAACCATTTCCCAGACAAATGTCGGTGGACAGGCTAGTCAGGACCTTCTTCCTGCACATCGAGAGGACAGAGCAGAGAAGGTACCTTTAGCGTCAGGCTCCACCAGTAAATCTTTTCTCATGGAGCCCAGGAGACAGGGGGCCCAGGTGGCAAAGCGTGAGCCTGAGGGCCAGCCTTTGCTGTGCACCCCTTATAGGAGGTGCATCTACAGACTGGAAACGCTGCGTGGGTTCTCAGGCTCCCCCCATTCGCATCAGGCAAGATGGTCAAGGGACAAATTTTAGAGTTAGAGAGTTTCTTGCATTTCTTTTCCTAAGAACTCAGGCAGAAATATGAAGAGAAGACATCTCTTTGCCAGAACTTGAGAGCATTTTTGGGCAAGAGCACAATACTTCTGACTTATGTCCCTGAACTTTAAAATGAAGAAAATAAAGGAAATTTTCTTAAAGAGTGGTTCAGAAGATTAAATGAGATAACTTACTGAACAATTGTAACATGAACTCAACAAATGTTAGTTCATGGCAGCTTATAGATATGATATATCTAAAGCTGGCCTGACCCCTCTCTCTATAAGTGATGATATTTTGTGAACACTATTTTTGAATCTTTCTTCTTGGTTTACTGATTCCCACCAGTGTCCATCCCTAGGAAAAATTAGTATAATTTTTAAAAATTAACTTGTGAAATGTAATGCCAATGGTCTTGATCCGGCATCTAGAAGGGTTCTGGAATCTGGAGAAGGGGCTGTGAGTAAATTAAATAAGAGTCCAGAGACGAAACATAATTTTGAAAGGCATTTGGGGGGCAGAGGAGCTTTGCTGAAGAAACCAAGTTCTCTTTGTCTCAGGACCCCTTGCTTTTTATTAACACAATTTGTCCTAAGGCAAGGTGGAGATATATACTTCAAAGGGGAGGGTTTCATACAGAATCCATTGTCAGATTGGGGAATTGCCTTCGGCTGTTCAGGTGTTTGGCCAACAGGTGGCAATAACATGTAGATTAAGATGCCCTGAGCTGTCTGGCAGCAAGCAATCATCCTTTTCAGGTTTGGGGAAATGCCTTTAGCCATTCCCAACAGTTGATAACATATGTGACTCAGCCCTTGTTGAGTCCCTAAGTTCCATCAACCTTTTGATGAAACTCTTGCAGTTATGACATGCTGGAATTGGCTTCCAGCAGAAATGTATTACCAATTTTCACTTACAGCAATCGTTTGGGTGAAAAAATAAAATAAATGAAAGGAATTAAAACCTTGGAACTGGTAATTATATAGTCAGTGGCACAAACTTGCAGGGCTAGAGAACACACACAACATAAACAGCCACCAAGAAACTGCTCCAAAGAACCACAGAGCTGTGGGATGTGGCAAATGCCCATACATGTCAAGAACATAAAGGTCAAACCATCTGTGAGTATTACAGGAATACATTCTCCAAAATAGAGGAGATGGTTGTGTCACTTTTCTGTAAGGGGCTGGCAAAGTCGGGAACATCCTGGCGCATCCTGGGAAGGCCTTCAGGAAGAACCACCACAACTACCTGGGACCAGGGTTGGAAGCTGGTGCATGAGGACAAGCACCACTGAGCCCGCAGAGGGGTGCTGAGTGGACCCGGCGCCTCACTAACAATGTGAAGGCCACACTCACGTTTCTCCAAAGGATAGGTAAACAAGGGCCAGATAATAAAGAAAGAGTACAGTTCACCTTTAGTAAAACAAACAAACAAAACGCAGTTTGGCAGTCCAGTAATGGAATGGGCTTCACACCATGGAAATACACATGTGGCCACACTGGGGGTGCACCCCTGTACTGTACATCTTGGCCACTGAAGTGGTGTTCTGTCAGGCATAGGGTAACATCTGAAAATGGCTCTAACAGAGAAATGAGGCTGCTGGAATGAAAAGAGCAGGGACATCTGAAAAGCAACCCATTTCAGACCCCATTTTTTTAAAAAAATGTAGGAAAAGAAAAAGTTAATTTATTACCTCAAATATATTAAGATTCTATTATGTACAAACACACACTTAGTTTCAACACTGTGGGAGATACATTAGATAAGTTACTCAAAGCACAGACCTCATGAAATTTACAACCCAGAAGAAGAAATACACATTCATAAATAATGACAATACCACGTAGACAGTGACTTAAATGTGGGACACTAAAGTCTTCTGAGCATTAGACTTCAAATAAGAATGAACAAATCAGCTCATCTTCTCCTTAAAATAAAAAATGAAAATAATAGGAAGGGATTTGAAATAAATTGCTTCTCGTTTGCAATAAAATAAATGTATGCCAAAGCAGGTTGAATCAGAGAAATGAGAAAGAAAACACTTAGAAAAAAATATTTTTTGTTGTTTTATCTCTTTCATGTTATAAACCTTATTGAATGCCAGATTTGGGCTGGACAACCAAGAATACATTTTTTTAAAGTTATTTTAAATATCTCCCCATGAAACATCATTTTTATTTAACTTAATAAGATAGGTTTATTGAAGAAATACAAGAAAAATAGAAATTTAAAGTAAATATAACTCTCATTAAGTTTATTCTAAATACAGCCTTTTCAATGTACATAAATGTAAGTTAATATGCACTTACATAAATATATATACATAACATGAATAATAAATAATAGCTACTTTTATTCATTGTATTTATTTTTTATAGTTTTATTAATTTCAAAGAGGAAGGGAGAGGAAGAGAGAGATAGAAACATCAATGATGAGAGAGAATCATTGATCATCTGCCTCCTGTATGCCCCTTACTAGGGTCGAGCCCCCAACCTGGGCAAGTGCCCTGACCTGGAATCAAACCATGAACTCCTGGTTCATAGGTCGATGCTCAACCACTGAGCAACACCGGCCAGTCATGACTAAATTTTAAACACCTTTATGTAGTATGATTCACATGTGAATAGAAATACCTTTTCTCATTAATAAAAATGCCTGTGACTTCATGCTCAGTAACTCATTCCTTTGTTGACTGCACCATAACACAGTTTTAGAAGCCTCAATTGTTAGACATTGAATGTGTTTCTAATTTATTGTTAGAAATAATGTAACAATGAACACCAAAAAAGATTCACATTTCAAATTATTTTACTATGAATTTTATTTTACTGTGTGCCTAATTCCTCACAATTTTGCAAGCAATAAGTATTTCTAATATGTTCTCTTATGTATCTGACAGGAAAAAAGTGGTATCTCAATGCTATATAATTTCTTTATTTTCAAAAATAGTCAATGTTTTTATATATCTGTAAATCTTAAATAATATGAACTTATTTATTTTAAAAATTGTCTCATTATGATATATTATCCATCCATTTCCTATGAGATGTTTTATTTATTTTATTTAGTGACTAGAGGCCCAGTACACGAAATTCATGCACGGAGGGAGGGTGTCCCTCTGTCCCTCAGCCCAGCCTGCACCCTTTCCAATCTGGGACCCCTCGAGGGATGTCCGACTGCCCATTTAGGCCCGACCACTGGGATTGGGCCTAAATGGGCAGTCGGACATCCCTCTCTGGGATCGGGCCTAAACAGGCAGTCGGACATCCCTCTCACAATCCAGGACTGCTGGCTCCCAACTGCTCGCCTGCCTGCCTTCCTGATTGCTCCTAACCGCTTCTGCCTGCCAGCCTGATCACCCCCTAACCACTCCGCTGCCAGCCTGATTGATGCCTAACTGCTCCCCTGCCAGCCTGTTTGCCCCCAACTTCCCTCCTCTGCCATTCTGGTCACCCCTAACTCCCCTCCCCTGCAGGGTTGATCACCTCCAACTGCTCTCCCTTGCAGGCCTGATCCCTCTCAACTGTCCTCCCTTGCAGGCTTGGTGCCTACCAACTGCCCTCCCCTGCTGGCCATCTTGTGGTAGCCATCTTATGTCCACATGGGGGCAGGATCTTTGACCACATAGGGGAAGCCATATTGTGTGTTGGAATGAAGGTCAATCTGCATATTAATCTTTTATTAGATAGGATAGAGGCCTGGTGCAGGGGTGGGGGCCAGCTGGTTTGCCCTGAAGGGTGTCCTGGATCAGGATGGGGGTTCCCTTGGGGCATGGGGTGGCCTGAGCAAGGGGCCTATGGTGGTTTGCAGGCCAGCCACGCCCCCTAATGACCCAAGTGGAGGCCCTGGTATCTGGAATTTATTTACCTTCTACAATTGAAACTTTGTAGCCTGGAGCGGAGCCAAGCCTCCTGCTCGCTCTGTGGCCAGCAGCAATTTCTGTTGGGGTTAATTCACCTTCTATAATTGAAACTTTGTAGCCTGGAGTGGAGGCCTAGGCTGGCCAGGGCAGGTGGAAAGTTTGGCTTCCTCCATTGCCGGGGGCAACCCTGGCCTGCTCTCTCCAGCTCAGTGGCTGCCGCATTTCTGTTTTGGTTTTTTTTACCTTCTATAATTGAAACTTTGTAGCTTGAGTGCCTGGGAAATCTTGTTCTCTGTGGCTGTAGCCATCTTGGTTGGGTTTATTTGCATACTCGCTCTGATTGGCTGGTGGGCGTGGCTGGTGGGTTTGGCTTGTGGGTGTAGCAAAGGTACGGTCACTTTGCATATTACTCTTTTATTAGGTAGGATAATACCATGTGTTCTGGCTGATTTGTAGACGTTCTATATGCAATATTCTATTTCTTAATTGATTTCAGTTGTTGCAAATGTCTTCTTTCAATATGCCATATGTTTGATAAAAGTATCTATATTCTTCTTCTTAAATGAATTTCTGATTTTTTTTATGTAATGAAAACCATTAACTCTTTTTTCTTTAAGTTTTTGGTTTGGCAATTTGGGATAATGTCTCTTTCTCTCACCCTTACTCGGCCTCCTATATTTTCTTCTTTAGCTTTATAGTGTTATGATTTTTGAGTATCTGAATTTCACTTTATATATTGAATGAGAGGGATCTAGCTCTACTTTTTTCTGGTTAGTAGGCATATATCCTTCACATTGTTCTGACTATATTGGCATGCAGTTGTATCTACTATAAATATACACTTAGGTTTATTAACTTTTTAACCAAATCTCTCAGTCAATTTTGAATCAATAGTATGTTGGCCACACCTTTACCCATGATGGTCTTTTAGAAATCTTATGTAGACTGGAATAAATATTAATCTACATTCATAAAATGAGTTGGGTGAAGTTTCATTCTTTTTTTTCCCAATTTCCTGGAAAAATTTTGTAAGCTAATAACAGCTATTCCTTGAAAGTTTGTAGAATTTACTGGTTAATCCTTTGCTGAGCACATCAGTAGCTTTAATACATACTGAATGACTCATGCTCCCTATTTCATTGACATTTTTTTTGACATTTTTAATAGGAATTAACCACTTCATCTAAGTTTTCAAATTTATTAGCATGTAGCAGTCATAATATTCTTAATACTTCTAAAAATCTCTTTGGCATATGTTTTAATTATCTAAAATACTAGAGGCCCGGTGCACAAAATTCGTGCACTTCAGGGCGGTCCCTCAGCCTGGCCTGTGCTCTCTCGCAGTCCGGGAACCTGGCTTCTGGCTGAGCGGCGCTCCCTCTGTGGGAGCCCACTGACCACCAGGGGCAGCTCCTGCATTGAGTATCTGCCCCCTGGTGGTCAGCACACATCATAGTGAACGCTCATTCTACCATTTGCATATTAGCCTTTTACTATGTAGGATAATTTGTAAGTGTCTCTTTTATTATGATTACTAATTATAAACATTCTAGCCAGAGAGTTTAGACTACATAATTTCGTGTCTTTGAAATTTATGAAACTTTACTTGTGGCCTATATATGGTAATTTTGTGAATATTACCTTGGGAACATAAAACTTTATTTTCAGTGAGATATATATATATATATATATACTTATTCACAATGCATTAATTGGATTGTGGATATCCTATCTAATAATAGAGTAATATGCAAATTAGGCGTCACTTCACGACAAAATGGCGGCCCCTATACCCACAAGATGGCGGTGCCCAGTCCCCTCAGCCCTGCTGCTGGAGTGTCTGGCCTGTCCCACCATCAAAGAGAGCACTGAGAGCAGGGCATGGCGGCTTCCTTAGTGCTGCGGCAGCAGGAAGCCGCCAGGCCCTGCGCACACAGAGCCAGCGGAGGAGCAGGACCTGGGGTCTTCCCGATGGTCGCCCCGGTGATCGGGAGGATGCCAGGCCCTGCACACACAGAGCCGGGGGGCGATAGGGAAGACTCCAGTGCCAGCAGAGCAGGGCATGGCGGCTTCCTTAGTGGGGCAGTGGGAGGGAAGTCCCCAGACATGGCAGACACAGCCCAGACAGCAGGGCTTGGGGGCTTCTTTAGTGGGTAGTGGCGGTGGGAACACCCCTAGGCCCTGCAAACAGATCCTGGACAACAGGGCATGGGGGCTTCCTTGGGATAGTGTGTCCGTGTTTGGGAAGCCCCCAGGCCTGGCAGACAGCACACTGCAGGGCATTGGGGCTTCCTTCACATGGCACATGGCGGCAGCAGGCAGAGAGCGACAGCAGGGCATGGGGGCTTCATCTCCATGGCTGCAGGGAAACCTCCAGGCCCCGCAGAGAGCAGAGAACCATGGGGAGTGGGCCTAAGCCATCAGTAGGATATCCTCTGAGAGCTCCTAGATTGTAGAGGGTGCAGGTTGGGCTGAGGGACCCCCGTGCACAAATTTCGTGCACCAGGCCTCTAGTTTTCTATAAACTGATTAAGTTTGATTGCTGTTAGTTTCTGAGAAATGCATGTTAAATTATCCAGTGACCATGTTTAGCTGATCTGTTTTTCCCAAAACTTTGTCAGTGGTTTCAGACATTTCAAGACTCCCCACTTGGGCTCAGGTATAGCCGTGACTGTCATACCTTCAGGATCTGTTGTTTCTTACTAAGTCTTCAAAGTTTTAAAACTTTGTTCTTATTTTTACTGATACAAAATTTTAAACATGCTAGAGATTGAAAGTAACAATCATCACATTGCAGCCATTGTTCATCTTCAAATGTCGGATATCACTTATCCCTAACTCTAGAACCTTGTGGAATCCCCCTTTGTCATTTGTTCACTGTAATGTCAAGTACATTTTGTTATTTCTTATTACCATGTGATGGCTATGAACTCTTTCATTAGGAAGTAATCATCTCCCATTAATTATGAGAGGTATTTTATAATAATTTAAGTGCTTGCTTTTCCCTTCATTTCTTTTATTTCATCTCCTAGGCTTATTTTTAAAAATCAATTCATCCCTTCTTTTTCTGTTTATTAACTTATTTTTATATTTATTTCTGATGAGTTGTAGGAAAGGAATCTCCAAATCATCACTTTTTATTTGTGTTTTTTATTCACCTGTATATCAATTGTTTCAACTTTTGTAATTTTCTTATTAAGTGTTTTTAATATGATCCTTTTCTGTGTAACCACTGTAATTTCATATTTCTCATTACCAATATTACCTTCTCTATCTTTGAATATTATTTTAAATCCTTACTCTCAGTGGGTCATCAGATACAGGTGAGTTTATTGTTTTTCTTTTTAAGGTTTATAACCCTAAGTGTCTTGTTATTTTTCCCTGTTAACATAAGATTCTAGGGTGCTCTCAGCTATGTTCCAGTTGATGTGTTCCTGGGGAGAGGAAGCATGCCATAAGCTTCAGCTTATGCCACACATAGCATCTGGGACAGGCCTGGACAGGGCAAGTGTGTCTGTACAGGGAAAGTCCCCCCGACCCCAACCCCTGTGCAGAGACCCACAAGCTGTTGCCTCATCCCCCTTCAGTAACCCAGGGACTTGCTTGTCCCTTTTCCCTGTTGTGTGATTTTTTTATGTAATCGCCTACCCCTTGGGGTTCTATGCTGTGTGGGTGGAAAAGGATCTCTTATGCACCAGCTCTCCTTCCTAAATGCATTGAGATCCCTGTCCCACCAGCTCTCCTTCCTAAATGCATTGAGAGCCCTGTCCCACCAGCTCTCCTTCCTAAATGCATTGAGATCCCACTCGCTCTCCTTCAAGGGCTTCTGTGTTGCACCCAGCATCCTGAAAGCATGTGGACCCTGCTGCTGTTCCTCACCAATCGTGTCAGGACAAGGGCCGGCCACAGTCTGCTCTGAGACATGTTGGGAAGAAAGTCATGGTGAAAAGAGTAAACCAACATGTTCTCTGACCATGTATCACGATCTTTTGATTCAAAACTGCTACTTCCCCCTAAATGGGACTTAATCACAAATTTCCATTAGTTTCTCTCACCTCATGCGTCACACAGCTCAGCATTTAAGTGAGTGTGCCATCTTATCTGGAAGAGAAACCCAAGAAAAAGTATTTTCATCTCCATTTCAAACATGAGGAAACTTTTATGTTCAGGGTTTAAATAATTCATAGTACATTACTGCACCAGTGAGTAGCAGAGAGGGAGCAAACCAGGTTAGATCTGACTGTAGACCTCAGGGTCTTTCCTTGGAGTTTATATCAGATATGATGCAATATACTGGAATTGTTTCTAAGAATATAATTTGCTCAGTCAATAAAAATAAATCACCTCATTTTTACAAACCCTGGCACTGGAAAATCATTTCAAACCTTCTCACCAAAATCAAACACATAGAAGGTATCTGCAGTCCCGGAGGCCCACTCCCCTGGATGGAGATGAGAAGGCTGTTGAATCAGCATAAAGATAATTCTGAGTTGCATTTACAAAGACAGCTCATGCGGGAACTGTGTACACAAAGCCCCTCAGGGGCCACAGAGCTGCCTGAAGGTGAGACCCCCTAAGGGCCACCCCAGGCACAGAGGCAGCCTGCTCTCTACCATCAGAGCTATCACCGCATTTTCAGGGAAGTGCTGTTCTATGAAGTGTCCTGAGCAACAGCTCTTGAAACCATGTAACACATTTGTTTGTCAATCACCACAGAGTTGCTTGCTATGGGCTGACATGCTAGTACCAAGCACTAAAATATATACTAGACAAGTAAGAAATACCACCTGGGGGTCATTTCTCCCAATCACTGTGGCCATGCTGAAAACTCCCTGAAGCGATTGTTAATTTTGTGGGGTTTTTTGTTTGTTTGTTTGTTCCAGTGCATTTTAATTTGGAGAGAAAATGTGTATTTGAAAACAAGGGGGTTATTTTGAGTACGACTTGTGATTCACGTGGCAGTGAGGCCTCTCTTCAGCAGGCACTGTCCGAGGTCCCTGGGTGTCGAAGCAGGTTCACTGGTCCCTGAACAACCCAACTGTCACCAAAGCCCCAAGCCCCACGCCCACAGACCTGCTCCTCTCCATCCTGGGTAATCCATTCTCTATGAAAAACCTGGCAGCTTTAGCCAAGTCATGTCATCAGTTTGACAGAACAAAGCCAAAAGGGGCTTGCAGCTGAATACAGGAGTCAGATCAGAGACCACCATCCATTTACTTCCTTATGTAGGTGAAAACACTGTTACAAAAGGAATAGGAAAATGCTCCAGCAGCATCCTGCATGCTAAATATCTTGCCAGTCTCCATTTATCTGAACTCAGTCAGTTGGTACAAGTATGACACTAGCTCCCCCTTCAAGTGTCTTCTCCATTTTCTGAGATTGCTGGGCAGAAGAGACTCACGGTGCTCAGAAAGAATGGCCTCCCGTGCGCCCACTCAGTCGAGCCTACCTATACTGCCGCCATAGCACTGGCTCTGGAGCTGAATCTAGCAATGCTCCACTGAACAGAACTTTCCTCTAGAGAGGACCACACTGTTGCTGCAACACAGGAAATTAAAGAAGGACCATCGTTTATCCCATGTTGTATTATACTCCAATCATAAGTATTACCTACTTTCTTACAGATAACTGACATCAGATAATAACAATTAGTGAGAATTTTCAGAACCATCAACAATCATCTTCTATGCAGAGACTAAATTATTCCCATTAATATAACCACAAATTAACACCCCAATCCTACATAATAAAATGGTAATATGTAAATTACCATCACTCCGCTACGCCCACGATTGGGCCAGCAGGAGGCGCAGGGGGCGGGACTCAGGGTGGCCGGGGTAGCTGATTGGGCCATCTGTGTCATGGCTGCACCGGAGGCTTTCGGAAGGCCTGGTGCACCGGCGGACAGCCGGCCAGCTCCCCCGCGATCAAAAGCCAAAGCGGGAGAGCTGACCGGCTGTCTGCTCCGGCACAAGGCCTTTCGAAAGCCTCCGCCGCACCGGAGGCTTTCGGAAGGCCTGGTGCACCGGCGGACAGCCAGCCCGCTGGTGCACCAGGTGCATGATTAAATCATGCACTGGGCCTCTAGTCTATAATAATAAAAGCATAACATGCTAATTAGACCAGACAGTCTAACAACCTTTTGGACGTCATTCCGTACACCCTTCCTTCCTAACGAAGCCGTGGGGGTGGGGGCCAAGGCAGAGGCAGTTAGGGGCTATCAGGCAGGCAGGAGAGCAGTTAGGGGTGATCAGGCAGGCAGGCAAGTGGTTAGGGGCAATCAGGCAGGCAGGCAGAGGCAGTTAGGGGAGATCAGGCAGGCAGGCAGGCAGCAAGCAGTTAGGAGCCAGTGGTCCCAGATTGCAAGAGGGATGTCCGACTGCCAGTTTAGGCCCTGGATCGGGCCTAAATCAGCAGTTGGACATCCCACGAAAGGTCCCAGATTGAGAGAGGGTGCAGGCTGGGCTGAGGGAACCACACACCCCCATGCATGAATTTTGTGCACCAGGCCTCTAGTTAAGTGATAAAAGGCTATGTATTCCATTTTTTCATTGTGGACACTATTACAGATATCTCCTCTTCTTCCCCTTTGCTCCCTCTACCCAGACCCCATCCTCCGTTCCCTCTGGCCATAACCACACTGTTGCCTGTGTCCATGGGCTACTCTCTTCACCTCCTTTCACTCCCCACCCCCACATCTGTCAGTGTGTACCATGTAGCCATGACTCTGGTTTGATTTTGTTCATTAGTTTATTTTGTTCATGAGATTCCACATTACTATGGTATAAGGCTGCAGCTGACCTTCTGGTTTCTTAAGAGTGTGTAAATACAGTCCCATATTATTCCCTTGTATCTAGTCTCTGTCTTGCAGCTTAAACTAAGGCTGTTCTGGGGGAGAAAAGGATACAGGCACCAGCTGCAAGCGCACAGGTGTCTGCAACCAATTCCTGTTTGAAGGAAGAGAGATAAATGGGAAAGGTGAGAAGGAGCCTTGTGAAGGAACACTCCATAACCCCCTTCCCATATGCCTTCTTAGGAGAAGGCTCCCATCCCTTCACCCCCAGGAGAGAGGGCTTACTCACACCCCTTTCCCTGGCCATTTTGCCCTGCCCCCTCTCCATCCTTATAAAAGCTTAGGCCTGCTCTGAGAGAGGGGAGATGGTTTTTTTTAGGAAAACAAGCCTCCCATCTCCCAAATTGCTGGCAATTGGAATAAACCTCTTTTCTCACCTCAACACTGTCTCATAAGCTTGGCTTTGGCTTTGCAGTGACAGGCTGACTGGACCTCTGAGTACAGGTCAGAGTCCCACCTCCATTAAGAGTGAGACCTGCCTGTGGTGCCATGCTGGAGGCCCCTCTGCCTCTCTCCCACAGTTCACAGGTACCTTCTCCCCAAGAACTCTGTACTTTCTAACCCGTCTGGTCAGAGGGTGAGAGATTAAAATAAAATAAGGATTCACCATTTACTCAATATGTATACAATATTCTAGGTATGGTTCTATAGAGAGGCAATTTAATATTTTAACATATGAGGAAAAATATTATTATCCATCTTTAGCAGATGGGAAACTGTAACTCAAGGAAGTTAATAGTTTGTACAAGGTCACACAAAACTCAAGTTTGGTCCACTCCACAGAAAATGATTTCAAAGACATTGCCCTGCTTTCCTAAAAATTATACAGATCACAGGATATTGCAAAAGAAGAAAACATGGAAATATATATTTTGTAAGTTGTTTACATAAAAACAGAACATCCTTCATGAGGCTAGTCTCTTTTATGATATGTTGATTTGGATCCCCATTTCCTGGTGAAAGAATATGTTAAAAATACATTGGAAAGTTTATAAGCTTATTAAAAGGCAAAGTATTATTATTAATAATAATAATTTTTCAGCTTACTGGTCTCTGCATAAAGCATATTTTATGTATACAATGATCTCAAATCTATGTTGTTAGTGGATGAAAATAATATCAATTTTCTGATTACATTGCACCTATTATGAGGAGAGCCATAAACTATACACTCCAAAGTGGGTTGATTTGAGGTCTTTTATGCAAAATACTCATGGGTATGTACATGATTTACATAGTGTTAAGTTTGTAAAAACCTCTTGTTGATAAAATGGAGCAGTAATGAATTAAATTTACGTGTTATTATTATCCTACTAGAGGCCCGGTGTATGAAAATTCATGCATTGGAGGGGGGGTCCCTCAGCCCGGCCTGCCCCCTGTCACAATCTGGGAGCCCTCAGGGGCGGGAGGCGACCCGGTGATCAGGTGAAGGCAATGCCCCCATCACAGCTCTGCTGCTGCCACTGCTGGGACCGCAAGCCTTGGCCGGCCTTGGGTGGCTGGGGGACTGAGGGGCCTGGGGGCCTCTGGAGGCAGGCATGTGGAGCAGTCGGAACCGCCTGGGGGTGGGCCCAGCCATGTTGTGCACCTGCCGCCCTGGCAGAGCTGAGAGGACTTGGTGCCGCCATCTTGTGGCTGTGGGTGCCGCCATCTTTGAGGGCATGGCAGGTTATTAGCATATTCCCTCCATATTGGCTGTGGGCGCCACCATCTTTGAGGGCATGACAGTCAATTAGCATATTTCCTCCTTATTGGCTGTGGGCACCACCATTTTTGTGAGGGTGTGAGGGTCAATTAGCACATTCCCTCTTTATCATATAGGATATAATAAAAGGTTAATACGCAAATTTCCCCCTTGACTGGGAATTTGACTGGGAATTCAACCAGGGGCAGGGCTGGTCAACCACCCACAGCCCCTTCCCCCAGCCTGCCTGGCCTATTCGGCCCTGATCGGGGTGGGCCAGCCAGACCCCACCCATGCATGAATTTGTGCACCAGGCCTCTAGTTACTAATAAAATGATGCTAGTAATTTAAGTGGGAGTACAGCTAAAAACTACTAGCTGTCATTCATTATGATATTTTATGTGCTGTGACATATATCAGATGTTCAATCTGCCTCATTTTATAGTATTTTTCTCTCAATAACTCTAAGAGTTTGGATACTGAGGCTCAAAGAAGCTGAGTAATGTTCTCAAGAGTCACTGGTCTACAGTAGTGCAGTGCAGGCATTTGAATCCAGGCTGCCCACATCTGAATTTCTCACCCTTGTCACACAATCTCAGAGTTCCTCTATGCAAAGATTGAACCAGGACCAATAATGCTCTCTTTGACAGTGTGACATTTTCTACCCTCTGGGCATTCTGTTGTTCCCACAGGGAATCTATGAAAGTGAACCCTCCTCATCCAGGCCACATGTGTTATTTCCTTCCATCCACCTGTTATGAACGTCAGTTATAATCCAGGGAATACAACCTGCTCTGAGGGGTGCCCAAGTTTATTGAAAAGCACAGAATAATTCTGGCATGGTAAACTGAAAACACTTCCTTAGAGGTTATCTGGAACAGCTGGTCAGTGACTGTCACTAAAACAGAATGAGAGTAAGTCATATGCTGACCATTGGCTGTCAGAGCCAGAAAGGACCTTGATAAATTAATAAATTATTTTATAATTTGTTTCTAGAAGTGAAGGAGGGACTTGAGTAACTTAGAGCAGAGGCAAAGCTTGGACTGTATCTTTCAGATAGTCCTATTTATACTCTGTATGCTGTTAAATGTTCATGTTTTTGCTTATTAAAATATGAGGGAAATATGAAGAGAATATAAAAGTGCACATTATCCACCATTAAATGCCCATATCCCTTATCCTCAGACACAATCTCCACCCAGTAACAGCTACCTTTATTAATGTACATGTGTGGTTAGTACATTTCTGCTTTTTCTCCCTGTACATGACAATACAATATAGGAAGTGACTGGTGATTCTAGTTTACAGAGATGGCATTGAGCAGCGCATTACATTGCATAGCATGCTTTATACATTCAAAACTGTATTTTAGCAACTTGTGTTTATATGCATTCACATATTTTTATCTATTTTACCTCCTCTATACTACCACATCACATCCTCTCTAATAAAATGGTAATATGCAAATTAACCATCACTCCGCTACATAAGCCACGCCCACCAGCCAAGCCACGCCCACCAGCCAATCAGGGCGAGTATGCAAATTAACCCCAATCCAAGATGGCTACAGCCACAGAGAGCAAGGTTTCCCAGGTAACAGAGCAAGCCAAGCTTTCCATAGCCGTTGCAGGCCTAAGCCTCCACTCAAGCTACAAAGTTTCAATTATAGAAGGTAAACAAATTCAAACAAATGGCGGCAGAATGGAGCTTGAGAGAGCAGGCCAGGGTTGCCGGCGGCAACAGGGGAAGCAAAGCTTTCCACACACCCTGGCCAGGCTCACCCACTTAAGGCTACAAAGTTTCAATTGTAGAAGGTGAATTAACTGCCACAGAAATGGCTGCCGCCCAGAAATGCCTGCCGCCCCAGGCTACAAAGTTTCAATTGTAGAAGGAAAATAAATTCCAGATACCAGGGCCTCCCCTTGGGTTGCCAGGGGGCGTGGCCCGCCTGCAAACCACCACAGGCCCCTCGCTCAGGCCGCCCCACACCCCAAGGGAACCCCCACCCTTATCTGTGACACCCTTCAGGGCAAACCAGCTGGCCCCCACCTGTGCACCAGGCCTCTATCTTATCTAATAAAAGAGTAATATACAGATTGATCATCACTGCAACACACAATATAGCTGCCCCCATGTGGTCAAAAATCCTGCCCCCATGTGGACACAAGATGGCCACCACAAGATGGCCAGCAGGAGAGGGCAGTTGGGAGGCACCCGGCCTGCAAGGGAGGGCAGTTGAGAGGGACCAGGCTTGCAAGGGAGGGCAGTTGGAGGTGATCAACCCTGCAGGAGAGGGCAGTTAGGGGTGACCAGGCTGGCAGAGGAGGGAAGTTGGGGGCAAACAGGCTGGCAGGGGAGCAGTTAAGCATCAACCAGGCTGGCAGCGGAGTGGTTAGGGGGTGATCAGGCTGGCAGGCAGAAGCGGTTAGGGGCAATCAGGAAGGCAGGCAGGCAAGCAGTTGGGAGCCAGCAGTCCTGGATTGTGAGAGGGATGTCCGACTGCCCGTTTAGGCCCGATCCAGGATCGGGCCTAAACGGGCAGTCGGACATCCCTCCAGGAGTCCCAGATTGGGGAAGGTACAGGCTGGGCTGAGGGACAACCCCCCGCCGTGCACAAATTTCGTGCACCGGGCTTCTAGTCTATACTAATAAAAGCCTAGGTGGTCCTCGTGCCCTTGCATGATGCCCTCAGGTTATCACAAGATGGCCGCAACAAGATGGTCGCCTCAGCAGCCACCTCCCATAACTGGGGGACTCTGGTGGGGCTGAGAGGACTGGGCACCACCATCTTTGTGACAGAGTGATGGTTAATTTGCATATTACCCTTTAATTAGACAGGATTCTGTTCTTGGACATTCAGGCTAGTTCTCACTACTTGCTGTTATGGACAGTGGTGCTATAAACATTTCTGTGCATATCTTAGTGCATATTTTAGTAGGTGCTCCTGATTTGATGTTTATGTTCAATTTTGGAATACTTTGATAAAAAACATTATATCAGTTCATCTACTTCACATTTTCAATAACATGTTATTTCCCCTATACTATGTAAAATAAAAAGTTATAAAATTATTAAAATTTCCATTTGTCAGAATTCTTATTAATTTTATTTTAGAGAGAGAGGAAGGGAGAGAGCTAGAGAGATAGAAATATCCATGAGAGAGGAACATCAATCAGCCACCCTGATTGTTCCCTGAAGGAATCAAACCAGTAACTTCTTGGTTCCTGGGTTAACACTCAACTACTGAGCCATATCTGTGGGGTCCATTCGTCAGAATTCTTAAATGCTATATATTTAGTGGGTATACGAGTGCCTCTCCTGAGGTCTCAGGCTTCATAGCTTAGCTCAGTGGTCAGCAAACTCATTAGTCAACAGAGCCAAATATCAACAGTACAACGATTGACATTTCTTTTGAGAGCCAAAAACCGACTTCTGTGCATGGGCCACGAAGTTTCAGTCGCACTGTATGTGCATGCCCACACATGGTATTTTGTGGAAGAGCCACAATCAAGGGGCCAAAGAGCTGCATGTGGCTCGTGAGCCACAGTTTGCCGACCACTGGCTTAGCTCATTGCAGAGACTGCCTCGCTTTATTTAGCTCATTGCCACTTTTTCTTCTGTGAAATGTCCAGGCATATTTTTTGTCCAGGTTTGTTTTTATTGTAATTATGATATATTTAACATACATATTTGTCTACACATTTTTCTAATAATGTCAAAATGTGTTAAATATCTTGATTTTTCTCATAAAGGAGATAGGAAACACAGCATATTTTAAATACTATTTTAATCTTTTTGCTTCCTTTCCATAAAACTGATGTTATTATTTTTGCCTAGAGTTTTAGTTTAAATGTTTTATTTCCCTAAATAACTATGTTTATGTTGGTGACTGGTTTGTTTTTACCACTTTTAAGTAAATTTTACCCCATTTGATGCTCATCTTTATTGCATTCCACGTCTCATCTTTGTAGTCACATATTCCCACTAGAATACTTGTCTTTGGTAGTGTTTTCAGTAAGTTTTAGAATTTACTGGTAAATTCTCTTCAATTGTAAATGCTTGAGAAAAAAATATATTTTGAGTAATGACTGTGCATACATCAAGTGATAGTTAGCACTCACTTTGGGGTGACTTTTTATGCTTAATTTTTTATTTTTAAATTCTGTATACTCTATGTACAAGAACCTTTGCTGGAACACTTTCCACAAAGGCAACAGTGAATTTTCAGAACATTCTACATACTGTTCCCTGCAGCTAAAAGTAAATCATGGTATAAATTATGTTGTTCCTCTGTCACCTTTGACTGGGGCTAGACCCAGAAGCTGTTGACTAGCAAACCATTATGGTCAAATGTTGCTGGTGCCCCTGGGGCCTTTATGCTTGGAGCTCAGTAAGAAATGTTTGTATTTAATCCCTGTAAGGTCCCTCCAGGGGTGCGGCAGCTCATAGACAACTGGGGTGATATTTCATTATTTCCACGCAGCGTGTCTCAGGCAATGTTGAATCAGAATGCTCACAGACACACATCTGAACTGCGTGCTTCCGTGCCCGGTCCTGCGTCTCGGAAACACCCAGTGTGTCCTGAGGAAGAGTGGGCAAGTCAGAGGGGCCCTTGGAAGGATGACCTGAGGCTCAGGCTGCAGCAGGTTACCAGCTGGTAAAGAAGTGCTTCACGGCTGGCAATTGTTCTGCCAGGGCCAGCTTAGACCAATGGCCCTCACAACTGTTGTTTATCTAGCTTTTTCCATTGGTGAGAAACACGTTCTCTCCTTAATGTTCTTTTTTACCCCTAATGTCCATCAATTTTTCTGAAATATGGCCAAGTGAGGGGATTTTAAAATCTTGTTTAGTGCTCAGAGTGTATTTTTCATCTTCAGATACTTGACTCTCAATTCTAGAAAATTCTCAGTCACTATTATTTTGAATATTATCTTTCTGCTATTTTATCCTTTTATATCAAGTGTGTGTCAGTCTATCTAAATACATAACTCATGCCCCTTAACTTCTCTTTCACAGTTGTCATGTTTTTATTCTCTCTAAAGTATTTTTACACCAGTGGCCTGCAGTTTCCTTCAACTGTTCCCATGTACCTCATATCTCAAGAACCCTCTAGAATGTGAGGTCTTCCTACAAATGGATGTTTTCTCTGTGCTGCATAGCAATTTGCACTTGTTATTAGAAGGCTCCTCACATGTCATTGAGACAGAATTGAACTTTTATTACGTGAACAGATGGAAGCTAGGATGGAGTATAACACAGCACTTTCTCAATAAATAACTTTTTAGGAGAGAACCAAGATGGCAGCAAAGTTAAACAAATGAACTGCGCCACGCACAGCAATTTCAAAAATACAACTAGAGGACAGAGCGTCTGCCACCCAGAACCACAAGAGAGCTGGCTGAATGGTGGATTTACAACTAAGAGGGAAGAGGAAAGAGCAAACGCGGAGGGGCTGAAGTGCGGAGGCGCATGGGTCGGGCTGGTGGCGGGGGAAGGGACGCGTGGTTTTTTTTCCAACCCTAGGGGAGATTAGCTCCCCATCGCTCTGAAATCCAGTTTCTGGGGACGTGCGGGAGACCCAGACACCTACATGGAGAAGCTGGACTCTCGGCCATTGTGTCGGAGAGTGAGAGCGACTCTCTTGCAGAGGTGCGCCCAGCAATCAGTGTTTACTGCGCTGCAGCGCGGGACGCGGGGACTTGGAAACGTGGAAAGGCAGAAAAGGCAGAAAAGGCAGACTAGCAGCCATTGCTGTTTGCCACGCCCTCGCCTAGTGACGCCCTGAGACCCCGCCCCGCCCTATGACCCGCTCTGCCCTGAGACCCGCCCCGCACATCCTACAAACCCGCCCAGGCTCCAAATAGCAGCTTTTGAATGTGAAAAGCCTACTCTGTGGCAGCTTAACCAGATGAACTGCAGTTCCAGTCAGACTGCTCCAAAACCACTCAAGCAGGAGGAGAAAACTGCGGTCTTTGCTGTAACTCCTGCTGAGTGGCCTCAGACAGTAGCTGACCTGCACCCCATTGGAGACCCAGAGACGGGGGCATCTGGTGGTCGGTGTGAGACGACACCAGATTTCAATCACTCGCATGGGGGACACATTCGGGGGGCAGACTCAGTGAGCGCCAAAGCCTTACTGGAACAAGTCCCGGCCCATAAACGTGTCTCCTGCACAGCAACTCTTCCTTTGTGGATACAGCAGGTCCTCACAGCCAATTGGCCTGGAGGAAAATTCCTCCCAGTGACACCAACAACAATCAAGACTTAACTACACAAAGGAGGACCAAGATGGAGGCATAGGGCGGACGCCTGATTGTTGCCTACCATAACAATTTTGAAACTACAACGGGAAAACAGAGCAGACACTATCCAGAACCACCGGAGGGCTGGCTGAGCAGATGCTCCACAACTAGAATAAAAGAGAGGGGTACACGGGATGATGCTGATGCCGGTGAGCCAAAGATCACACTTTAAGAACTACGGCTCAGGCGACACAATGGCGGCCTGGAATGTGCTCGGCGCAGTTCCCCCGGCGGTCTCCGGCTGAGGGGACGGCTCCACTCGCTGCCGAGCACGAACAGACGAGCCCCTGGGAGACACGTGGTGGGAGACTCCGCGCTTGCTGACCTCCGAGTCCTTCAAGAATCTCAGCACCCCAGAAGTGGCCAGGTGCACACGCCCGGCGACCGGCCGCCGCTGCAGACCCGAGCGCCAATGCAGCGACCCCGGACCAGCCCACCACCACGCACCGGGTGCACCAGAGCTTCGCCAAGCCCGCTGCCCAGCAAGTTCCGCGACAGCCGCCCCAGAGCTTTGAGAAAATGGCTGGAGGAATTGCTGAGAGGGAATTGACCGACAGGAATTGGGATCAAGAATACGAAGCCCCGCTGGGTCCCGGGTCCGTGTGAGGCCGTGTGCCCCTGGGTCCGGGCGAGGCTGGGACCTGGGTCAGGGTGAGGCTGAGTCCCGGGACCAGGTGAAGCGGCGCGCCCCTGGGTCCGGGCAAGGCCACGTGCCCCTGGACCCGGGTGAGGCCGCATGCCCCTGGGTCTGGGTGAGGCTGAGTCTTGGGTCCGGGTGAGTCCGCGCCCCTGGGTCCGGTAGAGGCCATGTGCCCCCTGGGTCCAGGTGAGGTCATGCACCCCTGGGTCCGGGTGAGGCCACGCACCCCTGGGACCAGGTGAGGCTGGGTCCCTGGTCCAGGTGAGGCCACGCCCCTGGGTCCGGGAGAGGCCACATGCCCCTGGGTCCGGGTGTAGCTGGATCCCGGGTCCGGGTGAGGCCGTGCGCCCTGGATCTAGGTGAGGCTGGGTCCCGTGTCCTGGTGAGGCCGCGCCCCTGGGTCCAGGAGAGGCCACGCGCCCCTGGGTCCGGGTGAGGCCACGTGCCCCTGGGTCGGGGAGAGGCCACACACCCCTGGGTCCAGGTGAGGTTACGTGCCCCTGGGTCCGGGTGAGGCCACGCACCCCTGGGTCCGGGTGAGGCTGGGTCCCAGGTCCGGGTGAGGCCGCGCCCCTGGGTGTGGGTGAAGCTGGATCCCGGGTCCAGGTGAGGCCATGCGCCCCTGGATCCGGGCGAGGCTGGGTCCCGGGTCCGGGTGAGACCACACCCTTGGGTCCTGGAGAGGCCACACACCCCTGGGTTGGGATGAGGCTGGGTCCCGGGCCCGGGTGAGGCCACGTGCCCCTGGGTCTGGGTGAGGCCGTGCACCACTGGATCCGGGTGAGGCTGGATCCCATGTCCGGGTGAGGCCATGCGCCCCTGGGTCCGGGCGAGACCAAACCAGAGGGAGTCGGACCTGCATTGCCACCATTTGTCCACCATCCAGAACTGAAAAGTCAGTGCCGACATGTACACATAAGGAACTGGTGGACATTGAAATTGGGTCTCAAAAGAACTGTTGGTCCAAAAAGAAACTTACTACAGACTGATTCATTTGCCTGTCAGCATAACTATTATTGCTCGTCTCACATTTGGTTCTTATAAGTATATCTCTAGTAACACATGATCTCGCTCATCTAGGGGGAATGATGAACAACATAGACTGATGAACAAGAACAGACCCAGAAACAAGGAGGCATTGATCGGACTGTCGGGCCTCAGAGGGAGGGTAGTGGAAGGGGCGGGGTAGGGGGGAGAGATCAACTAAAGGATTTGTGTGCATGCATACAAGCCTAACCAATGGTTAAGGACAACAGGGGGGTGGGGGCATCCGTGGGAAGGGGTGTGGGATGGGAATGAAGGGATGAGGACAAACATGTGACACCTTAATCAATAAAGAAATTAAACAAACAAAAAATAAATAAATAAATAAATAAATAACTTTTTAGATAATAAATACATAAATAAATATTACAGACCTTATTCGCCCTTCCTCTCCATTCCCCCATCTTAAATGCTGATGCCAGATAGCGGAATACTAAACTGAATCTTCGGTGATAGCTACTAGTATACAGGGGCTTTATGCTTTCGTTCCAGATGGAATGTGAGACTTTCCTACTCAGGGCCAGCAGTTGATCTCTCCTATGATCTCTCCACATCTCTCCCAACACTCACAACTGCATACCTTCACCTATTTATCTCACCGATGAAAACATCCTTCCATGAAACTTTCATGTTGCTATTAAATATATAAATTATCAAATATAAAATTCACCACAAGAATTCTAAATATTTGAAATTCTTTAATATTTGCTTCATGTTATTAAAATAAAAATTCTTATTTTTTACAGATAAAGTAAAATTTAATTTAGTAACTTACTCTTTGTCATTGTGACAAACCCTGCCCCACTTGTTTCCCATACCTCAGACCTCAGCCCTGGTCAGAAGCAGCCTGTATCTGGAATCCAATCCATTTTATGATTACCCCCCCACACACACACACATCCACCCACACACACAACACACAATTATTTCCCAGAATGATACATAGCATTGCTTTAACAAATTAGCATTTTGCGTGTGTATGTGAATTTTATATCTAGCCCGATATAATCATTAAGATAATTTTCCTTTTACCACACATACACACACACACACACACACACACACACACTCATATATATGTGTGTGTGTGTATATATATATATATCCTACATAATAAAATGGTAATATGTAAATTACCATCACTCCGCTACGACCACGATTGGGCCAGCAGGAGGCGCAGGGGGCGGGACTCAGGGTGGCCGGGGTAGCTGATTGGGCCAGCAGGACGCTGAGCTCGCAGCGCCAGTGGCGCCGCGAGCTCAGCGTCTGTGTCATGGCTGCGCCGGAGGCTTTTGGAAGGCCTGGTGCACCAGCGGACAGACAGCCAGCTGGCTCCCCCGCGATCAAAAGCCAAAGCGGGGGAGCTGTCTGTCTGTCTGCGCCGGCACAAGGCCTTTCGAAAGCCTCCGCCGCGCCAGAGGCTTTCGGAAGGCCTGGGGCACCAGCGGACAGACAGCCAGCTGGTGCACCAGGTGCATGATTAAATCATGCACTGGGCCTCTAGTATATATATATATATATATATATATATATATATATATATATATTCTATATAATAAAAGCCGAATATGCTAAGTGTCCAGTCGTCCAATCTGCTGTTCAACCAATCAAAACATAATATGCTAATAATATGATAAGGCTGCTCAGCAACTTGCTATGACGTGCACATACTACCAGGGGGCAGACAGTTGACTGGTCGACCACTCGCTATGATGTGCACTGACCACCAGGAGGAAGACACTCCGACTGGTAGGTGAGCTTGCTGCTGGGGTCCGGTGGATCGGGACTGAGCAAGATGAGCCGGACCTGCCCTGGGCCCTCCCATGGTCCCTCTCCAGCTGGCCAACCTTCCATGCACCTTCCCCCCCCCCCCCCGTCCCTAATCGTGCACCGGTGGGGTCCCTTGGCCTGGTCTGAGCCCTCTCACAATCTGGGACCCCTCAGGGGATGTGAAGAGCCAGTTTCAGCCCGATCCCACAAGGCTCAGGAACCCCACTGGTGCACAAATTCATGCACTGGGCCTCTAGTATATAATGTTATACTTAATAACATTATATTTAATTATATTTGATTCAGCTCTTAGGCCTTATTTTTTTCTATCTTTATAAGTATTTTTGCAATAAACACTCTAGTGCACCAGTGCCAGAAATTGTGCATGTGTGTGTGTATTTTTATGTATATATTCTTTTTGTTGAATCATTTTCTATTTCAATAAATATTAACATTTGTTCTTCAAATGTTTTACTATTTTTTACTCCCACCCAAATTTCTAAACATTATTACATACAGTATAAACATATTTTAATTGACCATTTTTTATTTATGACCATATTTGCTTATAATTTTTATTGTGGTTTTTTATTATTAAATTTATTAGGATGACATTGGTTAATAGGATCATATAGGTTTCAAGTGTACATTTCTATGATATAAGATCTGTATATTGTACTGTGTGCCCAAAATCAAATCATGTTATGGTTTTGTGGTTATAAAGGTCTATTTTATTTATAAAGTCAGATTGCATTACGTATTTTTTCATTAATTAGGGAAACTTTTTTTGTTTTTACTTTTCTCTTGAGGAATGCATTTTTTACCCTGGTGCCATTAATACATTCTCCTTTATTCCTTCTATAAATGTTGATGCTTCTTTTTCATATTTTAATTTTAAAATATATCTTTAATTTGATTGCTTATACTATATGTTAGGTAAATATTTTTATTTAGAATTATAATGTTATACCTACCACACAGATATATATGTTGGGGTGAGGGTACTTAAATCCTCAAATTCTTATTAGAAAACCTTTATTTCATATAATTTTTAAATGAACTTTTTACTGACATATAGTGTATCAAAAGGTACATAATATTAAAAGTACAGGTTGATAAATTTCCAGCATCACTTTGATGCAAAAATAGAATAATATAGTGATATAGACGTCCCTCTCAAACACTAAGTGATGGTCCTCAAAGGTGAACACTTCTTAACTTACATATAATCCCAACTCATATAGATGAGCATAAAATAACAACAAACCAAATATGATTAGCTGTGTGCTGATTAGATTATGTATTTAAAATAATATATCATTTTATATATGGTTATTAAATGAAATAAAGATAAATCAGGTGTATTTAATAACAATGAAACTGATTTAATATTCATATAAAATAGAAATTAAGGAAACAAGCAGATAAATTATTAGAACATGGATTAGTTTTGTATCTCTTTAAAATAAATGTGAATGGTGTTATGTAGAATTATTTGTGTTTGGGTTTTTTTGTTGTTGTTGTTCATAATGTTGGATATAGCAATGGTTTATATATACTTTCATTACTTTATAGTACTGCATTGCATGAATATATCGAAATTTATTTATCCATCCTGGTGTTGATAAATGTTTGTGTTGTTTCCACTTTGGATTTACATAAACATTGCTGCTATGAGCATGTACACACATATATATTTTTTCATCTATATATGCACATCATTCCATTGGATACATGCCTGGCAATAGAACTGCTGGGTCATACAGTATGCACATGTTTAGTTTTAGTGTGTACTGTGAACAGATTTCAAGGACTGTACTGATTTATACTCTCACCAGCAGTATATGAGAATTTTCATCTTAAAGAGTCATTATTGTTTTGCTTTTGTTTTCAATTATAGTTATTTTGATAGGTAATGGCATCAGATTGTACTATAATTTTCATTTCAGTGATAACTAATCACATAAAACACATTTTCATACTTACTAACGATTTTGCTATAGATCTTTTACGTTCCTTATAAGTCTTTATCCCAATTTTAAAGTTGCATTGTATGTTTTTTTTCTTGGTGATGGTAAGAAATTCAAAAGTTATCTCTTTGTAGCAGTTTAATTCTCTCACCATGAATAGTATGTTCTGATGAGCAGAAAGTCTTGATTTTTGTGTAATCCAATTAACCAATTATTTTCTTTATGGTTGAGGCACTTCATGTTCTATTTTAATACTTTATGTTCTATTTTAATCTAATCCAAGATTATACAAATATTCTCATATGTAATCCTATATAATAAAAGAGAAACATGCAAATTGACTGTACCTCCACTAAGGCCACAAGTCACTCCCACCAGCCAATCAGGAGCGAGTATGCAAATTAACCCAACAAAGATGGCAGAGGCCATGGAGCTGGAGTGAGCAGGAGGCTTGGGTTGCCTCAGGTGATGGAGGAAGCCAAGCTTCCCGCCCACCCTGGCTGGCCCTGGCCTCTGCTCAAGGCTACAAAGTTTCAATTATAGAAGAAAAATAAATCCCAGATGCATGCTTCCAGCCGGCCCTGGCCCCCACTCAAGGAGGCGCTGAAAAAAACAAAAAAGCAAAAAAGTAGGGGCTGGGAACTTAGATCGCTAGGGGCCATGGCCAGCCTGCAAACAGCCATCAGCCCCTCACCCAGGCTGGCCAGGCACCCCAGCGGGACCCCCACCCTGATCCGGGACACCCTTCAGGGCAAATCAGCTGGCCCCCACCCGTGCACCAGACCTCTATCTATACTAATAAAAGGGTAATATGCTAATTAGACTAGGAGACCTTCCAGGAGACCTTCCAGACATTCTTCTGGACAAAGCCATGGTGGCAGGGCTGAGGTAAAGGTGGTTAGAGGCCAAGAGGGGAGGGCAGTTGTGGGTGATCAGGCCAGAATGGGACAGCAGTTGTGGGTGATCAGGCTGGTGGGGGGTGGGGCCGTTGGGGGTAAGCAGGCCAGCAGGGGGGCCAGTTGGGGGCAAGCAGGCTGACAGGCAGAGTGGTTAGGGGCAATCAGGCAGGCAGGCAGGCAGGTGAGTGGTTAGGAGCCAGCAGTCCCAGATTGTGAGAGGGATGTGCGACTGCCAGTTTAGGCCTGATCTCTATAAACCGGCAGTAAGACATACTTTGAGGGTTCTCAGATTGGAGAGGGTGCAGGCCAGGCTGAGGAACACCTGCCCCCCCCGCCCCCATGCACAAATTCGTGCACCAGGCCACTAGTCTTCAATAAGCTTTGTTGTTTTACTGTGCGTATCAGGTCTGCAATCACCTCAAACTGTTTCTACGTAAAGTGTGAAATAGAGGTTATAATTCAATTTTGCTATGTATGCATATATTTAGGTGTTAGAGAATTATTAATTACACATATCTATTATTTTCCATTTATTGTTCTATTTATTATTTTTATCCTCATCCAAGGATATGTTTTTATTGATTCTAGATAGAGAAGAGGGAAGAGAGAGAGAGAAACATCTGTTGCCTCCTGTACATGCCCAGATTGGATCAAACCTGTAACTTAGGTATGTGCCTGACCAGGAATTGAACCTACGATCTTTTGACTATGGGACAATGCTCCAACCAACTGAGCCACTTGGCCAGGGCTATTGTTCTATTTTTTATATTAAAACCAACTGTCTTCCTTATGTGGTATTTAAATAATTTTTGGTGTCTTGAGTGTAAATTTCTAACTTGTTCTTCTTCAAGATTAAGTTGGGAATCCTTGGTCTTCTGCATTTCCATATACATTTTAGAATCAACTTGAAGTTTTAATTTTTAAAAATGCAATTTAGATTTTAGTTGTGATTAAAACAAAGGTTGATTTTAGTGACAATTTTATTTCATTGAGTCTTTTTTTTTTAATTTAATAAATCCTTATGGTTCAGATTATTACAATTGTTCCTCTTTTTTTCCCTCCATAGCTCCCCTCCACCAGGTTCCTACCCCATTTCATTGAGTCTTTTACCCTTTGTTATGAAATGCCATTTCTTTTATTTAGATCAGTGATGGTGAACCTATGACACGCGTGTCAGCACTGACACGCGTAGCCATTTCTGATGACAAGCAGCCACATGCCGAGGATGAAACATTTGCTGCTCCTGAGGATGAAACATTTGCGACTAGAGTCTTGGAGTTAGTTTTTTCCTCAAAGTGACACACTACCAGAGTTATGCTCAGTTTTTTGGCGAAGTTTGACACACCAAGCTCAAAAGGTTGCCCATCACTGATTTAGGTCTTCTAAATTTTCTTTCAGTTCTCTGTGTGAATGTTATGCAAATCTTTTCTAGATTTATTTCTAGAGATATTTTATGGTATTATAATTGGTGTTTGTTTTTGAAATTTTCTCTTCGAATTATGTGTGGCAATATACTTATACATTTTTCCTCTTTATTAACTTTTAATCCAGTATTCTAATAATTTATTTGTAGATTCTTTTGTATTTTCTAAGTACACAATCATGTCACGAATGGGTGTTAAATTATATCAAGTCAAATAAACTTTTTGCAACTATTAAGATGGTCAAAAGAATTCCCTTATCTATTTTGCTAATATGGTGAATTTTATTATTTGATTTTCCAATGTTAAACCACTTTCTTTCCTAGAATAAAACTCACTTACTTATGATATGTTATCCTATTCATATATCTCTAGATTTACACTGTTAATATAAAGTCTAGGTTTTATTTTATTTTATTATTTTTTGTTTGTTTGTTTGTATTTTTGCATTTATTTTTATGAGAAAAATTGGGTAGTAATTTTCCTTTCCTGCAATGTCTTGAAGGTTTTGGTTTCAAGGTTATTCTGACCCCACAAAAGAAATTGGGTAATTTTCTCCCATTAATTATGAACTCAAATTCTTTAACAGATATAGACCATCTAGAGTTTCTATTTCTTCTGGTGTCTGTTTTGATAAATTACAGTTTCTTAGAATTTTGTTTATCTCATCTATTTTTTTCAAATTGATTTACATAGAATTGTTTATGATATATTCTTATTAAGTTTCTTGTATATGAGTTCTGATACTGGTGATTTACTCATTATACTATTTTTCTTAGTTACTTTTGCTAGTCATTTATCAAATCAAATTTATTAGTCTTTTCAAAGAATCAACTCTTTGCTTTGTTGTCTTTTAATATTTTTCTACATTCTATTTTCTTAACACTTAATTTGATGTTCTCTACTAACATTAACATTGTTCTTCTCTTACTTTATTTCAAAGAAATATAACTATTGTTCCTATTTTCATTTTGTTGGTATTAACTTTTTAACTCTGTCCAGATGTGTGGTAAGCAGAATAAAGTTGTCCCTAAAGATGTCTATGTTCTAATCCCTGGAACCTTTGATATGTCATTTTACATGCAAAAGTAACTTAGAAAAGGTAATTGAGGTATAAATCTTGAGGTTGAGAGATTATCCTGGATTATCTGTGTGGGCCTAAAGTAATCAAAATGGTCCTTTTTCTTCTTCTTCTTCTTCTTCTTCTTCTTCTTCTTCTTCTTCTTCTTCTTCTTCTTCTTCTTCTTCTTCTTCTTCTTTTTTTTCTCCAAAGGGATCCTTAAGGGAAAAGGTAGTCAAGAGACATAGACAAGGAGATATGACTTGTGTGTGTGTGTGTGTGTGTGTGTGTGTGTGTGTGTGTGTGTGTGTGTTAATCCTCCCCAGAGGATATGTTTATTGATTTTAGGGAGAGAGGAAGGGATGAGGGAGAGAGACAGAAAAATTGATGTGAGAGAGACATGTGGATTGGTTGGCTCCCATAAGCACTCAAACAGGATTAGATTCACAACCTAAGTATTTGATGGAGAATCAAACCGCAACATTTTGGTTTATGACACAATACTCCACGCAACTGAGCCACCTGGCCAAGGCAAATTTGTGTTTTTCCTCACTGTATTTTATTTTATTTTCCCATCACCATTTTCCCCCCATACACCCTGTTCCACCTCCACCCCATACCCCACTGCAGTCACCACACTTTTGTCCATGTCCATGAGTTCTTTCCTATTTTTTTTCTCTTTTCTAAATCCTTCCAGGCCCCCAACACCTTCCACACCGCACCACAGCTGTCTGACTGCTCTCTATTTATGAGTCTGTTCTGTTTTGTGTGTTAGTTGTTTGTTCATTTAATTCTAAATATGAGTGAGATCACATGGTACTTGTCTTACTCTGACTGACTGGCTTATTTGTGGATATTTGTTACAGAGGTAATGGGAAAAATTAATACCACATTTTTGAACTTTTTGTTTTGTTTTGTTACAGTTCCATTTAAACTTCACTTTTCCACCTCAGCTACATCATTTAGTGCTTTCTTCTAGATGGGTAAATGGGTAACAAGCTTTTATTGTTTTTATATTTCTTAAATGCCTTTATTCTGACACTCACCAAGTAATATAATAACTAGTGTAAACTTATGAAGTTGGATACCTTAAAGATAATAGTTTATTGCAGTGTTTACTTTTAGTGATGAAAAATCTGTTGTCAATGTAATTGCTGTTACTTTACAGAAAATCTGTCTTCTTCACCCTCCAGTGGCTATTTAAAATAATTTTTATTTGTCTTTGATATTATCATAGATTCCCCTCTCCTTTTTCAAAACATAGGTATGTATTTTATTTAACATAGAAACACATTTTATTTGCCCTTCCTTTTTGTTAGAAAGAGATAAGGAAGTTTCTTAATTCTCTCTCAGTTACATGGAACTAGAAATGCTTTAGAGATATTTAAATAAGAAATGGGATAGCTGTATTAAGACTTCTTAAAATATGACATTTCTAATTAAAACAGTTCTCATTAATTTTAACACATTTGTTCATTCGTAGGTAACTTTTAATTACCTCATTTTGTATTGTTTAAAATTTTTGTATGTTTTATATTGTCCTGATCTTATTTTCTCTATAATTGTTTCCACAGGCTCTGAATGCCTTCATATCCAGGTAAAATGAATATTAATGTTTCAGTTTAACAATTCTAATGCATTTATTTAAATTACAGAGACTAGCTTTATGCTACATTTGCTTATTAAAGAATAAAAGGATGTTATCTTTTAAGGATGAAAATGGAAGAAAGCAAACAAAATGCTAGCTGTATATGGTATTTGAATTTTCTGAAGTTTTCTATAAAATATAGATAATATGTTTATCTTTGCAAGGTTATTTTGATAATTAAAGTAGTTAAGTAAAAATAATTCCCTGCAATTAGCAGAACATCCAGATATGTGTTATATTAACACCTGTACACACTCATTAGCTCTCCCTTTCTTGTGAAAATGCAAATTTTCCTTTTAGAAACAAAATAAATGTTTTCCAACTCTCTAGTACTAAGAAAATAATTTTATTTTAAAATTATGAGTTTTGTGTATTTTTTCTTTTTAAAAACGAATAGCTTTGTAGCATCAATTTATGTAGGTAGTTTATGAGACTAGTTCAAAATGTCTCAGCTCAGCATGCCAGGGCCTGCTGGCAAAGGGGCGGTGCTCTGCGAGAGCGCCCTCAAAGCCCTGCCTCCCAGGCCCAGAGCTGCGCTCCTGCCTGCTCTCTGAATCTGCCCCTTCTCTTCCCGGCCCTCTCACCAAAATCTCCGTTTCTGCGGTTGCCAGGTGTTAGTTGTTGACACAGAGGAAACAAACAAAGACAATCTGTACTCATTCAAAAAGGAAACAATATAACACCATGGCCTAAGGCCTAAAAGCCCAGCAGTTAAAATCCTAGTGTCACCACCATGGAGTACATTGACAGTCTACCTAGATCCCAGCTTCTCCTTTAAGAAATTGAAGATAGCAAACATAATTGCCTCTTGCAATAATTATGAGGAATAAATTAACTAAAGTGTGTAAAACTAGACCACGATGTGGTCTGAAGATACAACCTGCAAACTCTAAATTAAGGATAAAGCATGTAGAGAAATGAACACTGAACCTAAAATTTAGTCCAGACCCAGTACATGTGTGAAATGCTATTATTTATAACTTGCAGAACACTGTGTAATTGTTGACTGTCTTAACAATATCTCTAATCATAAATACCTAACATGTGGTACAAGAACTTTATAAGATTCAGTTTTGATAGAATGTGTTGTTTATGGATAATGCATCAGTCCTGGTGACTTACAGAAACTGAAAACAGGACAGCAGATTCAGACAGTGGGGAGGGCTGGTATCTCTGAAGCCTTAAAGTGACACTCAAATGATGAAGAAATCATCTATTTTTGCTCCCATTAGACTAATTCTTGTACCAGCATGTACCTACAACCCTTAGCAAGTTTAGTTTAATTAAAACCTTAAGGACATTCAGTGCAAAATTCTATAGAAATTAACAGCTCTCCTGACAAACAGCAGCCAGGATTTTCTGTGGCATTAACATGCCAGTCAGTGCTTTGGGCTACTCAGACATCTGGCTCAAATGAAACAGCTAGAAAACATCCTGTTCACTTCAAGCTCATCAGGATCGGCAGAGAAAGACTTTATAGTCCAAAACTTCATACCATACCTAAAATCAAAGAAGCACTGTCTTCACCAGCAAGAACAGCAGATGAAAGGGAAATTAAATCAACATATTTTCTAAAACTATGAATATTTTGTTTATAGAAGAGCAAAGTGAAGCATGGACACCTTGTGCAAGTTGTCCACAATAACATATTTAAACATGGCAAATGATGAGATCAGAACCTCAGCAAAGCCCTCCAAGTCTATCAGATTATAATCTTGTCCATAATGTTTTCATCTGATTTAAACTGCCCCCCTCTGTCAGCCTGTTTGCCCCCAACTGCCTCCCCCGCAGCCTGAGCACCCCCAACTGCTCTCCCCTCCTGGCCTGATCGCCCTTAACCGCCTATGCCTAGACCCTGCCACCATTGCTTTTTCTGGAAGGACTTCTGGAAGGTCTCTGAGTCTAATTAGCATATTGCCCTTTTATTAGTATAGATATAGATTTTTTTTTCTTAATTCTTTTAACTTTTTCATCCAACCACCAACATCCCGCTCTCTGACAGCTATGTCACCCAAAAAAATTCCATAAAATTTTTTTTAAAAGACAAAAAGAAAAAGACAGAAAAAAAGAGGGAATGGTAGGTATTAAATCTTTGAATGTTTTGCAGAATTCACCAGTGAAGCCATCTGGTCCTAGATTTTGTTTTTGAGGGAGTTTTTTTTTTTTTTTTTTTATTGATTTTTTTTACAGAGAGGAAGGGAGAAGGATAGAGAGTTAGAAACACTGATGAGAGAGAAACATTAATCAGCTGCCTCCTGCACACCCCCTACTGGGGATGTGCCCGCAACCAAGGTTCATGCCCTTGACTGGAATCGAATCTGGGACCCTTCAGTCCGCAGGCCGATGCTCTATCCACTGAGCCAAATCAGTCCGGGCTTTGAGGGATGTTTTTTATTATTGTTTTCATTTCCTTACTGGCGATCAGTCTATTGAGGTTTCTCAATTCTTCATAGTTCAGTCTACAAAGATTATATATTTTAAGAATTTTTGAACATTTTCTACATTATCTAATTTGGTGTCTTGCAGCCTTTCACAATATTTTTGTATAATTATTTGTATTTTAGTTGGGTCCATTGTAACTTTTCCTCTTTAATTTTTAATTTTTTAAACTATATTTTTATTGATTTCAGAGAGGAAGGGGGAGGAAGGGATAGAAAAATCGATGACAGAGAATCATTAATCAACTGCCTCTTACACACCTACTGAGGATTGAGCCCACAACCCTGGCATGTGCCCTGACTTGGAATCGAACTGTGACCTCCTGGTTCATAGGTCAACATTGAACCACTGAGTCATGCTGGCCAGGCTCATTTTTAATTTTATTCATTTGAGTCTATTTTGTTTTTTCCTTAGCAAGTCTAGCCAGAGATTTGTCAATTTTATTTATCCTTTCCAAAAAATCAGCTCTTTGTTTCACTATTTATTTCTATTGCTTTGTTCTCTATTTCATTTATTTCTGTTCTAGTTTTTATTATTTTCATTATTCTATTGACTTTTGGTTTCACTTAATTGTCTTTACCTAGTTTTTTAAGGCATAATGTTTGATTTTTTTATTTGAGATCTTTCTAATTTCTTGAGGTGGGCCTGCGTTGCTGTATACTTCCCTTGTGGTACCAGTTTTTCTACATTCCCAAAATTTTGGTGTCCTATTTTTTCTCAATATACCTTTTGATCTCTTCTTTTATTTCTTCTTTGATCAATAGTTATTGATTGGCATGTTTAATCTCCACATATTAATAGTTTTTTCAGCTTTCCTCTTATAGTTAATTTTCAGTTTCAGACTGTTGTCAGAAAATATAGTTGGTATGATTTAATCTTCTTTAATTTATTGAGACTAGTTTTGTGCCCCAACTTATGGTCTATCCTTGAGACTCTTCCATCTTCACTTGAGAAGAATGTACATTTTATTATTTTACAATGGAAAGTTCTATAAATACAGATTATGCCATTTGCTCTAATGTGCCATTTAAAGCGTGTATTTCCTTGTTGACTTTCTTTTGGGATAATCTATCCATTACTGTCAATGCGGTACTCAGGTCTGCTACTATAATTGTATTTTTGTCAGTTTCTCTCTTTAGGTCTGTTATTAATCACTTTATATATTTTGCTGCTCCCAGGTGCAGGGTGTATGTATTGATGTGTTATGTCTTCTAGATTAATTGTCTCCTTTATCATTATAAAATGTCTATCTTTGCCCTGATTACCTTTTTTATCTTAAAAATCTAATTTCTTCTGATATCAGTATGACTACACCTGCTGTTCTCTGGATCCATGTGCTGGGAGTATCTTCTTTCACCCCTTCACTTCGAGCCTATGTTTCCTTTACAGCTGAGATGAGTCTCCTGAAGGCGACGTATAGTTGGCCTTATTTTTAATCTATCCTGCTGCCCTGTGCCTTTTGATGGATGAGTTCAGTTCATTTAAATTCAGGGTGATTATGGATATATGAGGACTTGCTATCAGTATTTTCTCTTTTTTTCTTGTTACTCTGTATCTCCATCATTTCTTTTCTCTCGTGTTTCTGTCTCCTGTTTTAGTTTGGTGTTTTTCTACGAATGTTATATATCAGCTCTAGGTTTTTGTATTTGTGATTACCATTAGCTTTATGTAAAAAATACATATGTTTTCTACCTAGAAGTGTCCTTTTTCTTCTGATTGCACCTTATTTCCATTCACCTGTGCAAGGTCAGTCCTTTCCCACTTCACCTTTCATGCTTTTGTGTTAGCAATTATTCCTCTTCTGCATTTGTTTCCAAATTATAGAAGTTATAGTCATTTAAAAATGTATTTCCCCTTTCACATATATGTTATACTTAAGTGTTTAATACCTTATTCAGGAATAGAGTTACAATTTTTGCTTCTGTCTGATTGCCTTCTTATTCACATGTTGTACATGTTTCTCCTCTGCATTAGGTGCAGCAACTCCTTCCCACGTGTACTGTAACGCAGGCTCTGTGATGGTAAATTCCCTCAGCATTTTTATTAATTTATTTGTTTTTCATATATAAAATGCAGCATTCCTGGCTTTATTATTCTTGGCTTTTCCTTTCTCTTTTTCAATATTTTGAATATTTTATGTCATTCTCTCCTGGCTTGTAAGGTTTCTGCCAAAAAAACCTGATGATAATCCAGTGGTGTTTGCTTTGCTGCAGTCTCTCTCTCGCTCTCTCTTTCTCTCTCTCTTTCTTTATCCTCACCTGAGGATTTTTTCCCATTGATTATTTTAGAGAGAGTGAAATGAAGCAAGAGGGAGAGATAGAGACAGAGAGACAGATGGACAGAAACATGGATGTGAGAACACATTGATTGATTGTTCCCACACGCGCCCTGACCAAGGCTGTTTGAGGATCAAACCTGCGACCGAGGTATGTGCCTTTGACCGAGAATTGAACCCGCGACCTTCCAATGTGTGGGCCTTCTCTCTAGCCACTGAGTGATGCTGGCCAGGGCTCTCCTAGCATTTTTTAAATTGCTATAATTGTGTATGAAGAAAGAATTCCTGGAGGAGTAAAGGCAGTGAGTTATGGTATGTGGAACTATGGTGATGGCTATGGACACAAATACACAGACTGGTTAAGGGACTGAGTGCAGAGGGTAGAGAAGTAAGTGTCAAGGGGACTCGGGTTCCTGCTTGCAGAGCAGGGTGGATTCGCCATTAGCCAGAGGACACTAATGAGGACCTTGCAAAGGGAAGCCTCGAGTTCACTGTGGATTATAATAAACTTGAGGAACATTTGAGACACCTGACAGGGGTTGTCAACCAGTAACTAAATATGAGTGTGTTACACAGCAAGGAGTCCTGGGATAGAGACACAAACCTTAAGTAAATCTTACTGGAAGCCTCATCCTTGCTTACGATCACTTAGGTAATGGAAACTGACACGCTGAAGGACTAGGACGGAGAGGAGGTACTTCATCATGTGCCACACGAGACAACAACACTCAACTTCAGAAACCACAGGCCCTTCAAGGTGCGGTGCCCGAGCCCCTGGAGTTGCTCCACGGGCAGCTCTGGGTAGAGACTGAAGGACCTAAGGACTATGGGAAATGAGGGCAGGCTTGCAGAGTGAGTGCATGTGAAGAGAGGTAAGAGGAAATTATGGAAAAGTATGACGATGGAAATTAAGGGAAGGTAATATTTTAAAAAGAAGGGCACTGTGAAAATTTACAACTGCCACTGAGACACCAAGTAAAATATAGTAAAAAGGACATTGAACTTGGCAACATGAAAGTGATCAGAATCATTAGCTAAAACTATCTCAACGGACCTCAGGAGGTGGGATTCAGATTGGAGTAGGCCGAGGATTGAGCAGTAGTCTTTCTTCCCTGTTACTTTCAACTCACACAGCACTCCGAATTCTCTAATAACATTCATCTCGCTACATTAAACCTATATCCGTAGTAGCCTTTCAAATTAAGTGTGCTTTTATTGACATTGGGACAATATCTTTGCCTTCTAGTCTCATCATAGCAGTTAGACTGGTCCTTCCAAGTCATAATTCAGATGAGCTCTCTACTCTCTTTAAAACACTCCAGTGGTTCCCCATCTACTCCAAATCCTTCGTATTACCCCATAGACCCTCTGTCAGCCGCCCCTTTTACCTCCCTGGCGCCACCTTCTACACTCCCCCTCCATGCCTCTCACTAAGTGGCCATGGCCTTCTCACCTTTCCACAGAATGCTAACTAAGCAGGTGCCTCTTCCACTTACTGTTCTGCTTGTGTGCTCCTTTTCTAGACACCCTCATGATTAATTTCCTGGTTTCTCCCTGGCCTTCAGTCAAACGTCACCATTTCTGAGAGTCCTTCCCTGACAGCCTGTCTGAAATGTGACTCCCCACCATCCCTTCACAATAGTTTGTAAGCCTTTCCCTTTTCATATTGTCCTCTTTAGTACTTACTTTCAAGCATGCTATATTTGTATTTCTCTTAGTTACTTTGCCTTTTCTATTAGAATATAAGTTCCATTCAGGGAAGAATTTTGTGTGTGAGTCTTAGAGCTGTTTCCCAGCTCTAAAACAATATGCTGCACAGAAATCACTCAATGATTAACTGGTGTATAAATAAAAATTTTCAGTGCTCTATACATAATGAACAGATAATAATTTAATGGATTACTGAGCTTTTATATCGTGACTAAATTAATTGTTAATTACTAGGATTGTAGTGAATAAAAGGATAGACTAATTTTTTAAAAAATCTCTTTATTTTGTTAAAATCTGTTAGCTTTTGGCATTTATCTGTAATTCATCAAAATTACAATATGGTAATTATGGTGAAATTCTTTGAAGCAGTTTGAAATCATAGGGTTTTTCATTGGTCATTCATATAAATCTTAAAATTAGATTGATGTAATACTGTGCATTCATTTGAATTTAGTCTCTCCTGGAACCTCAGAATATAGAAAACAGTTTTCATTAATTTCCAGAATAACAGCACTAAAACACATGGGTTGCACAAGTCTGAAATCCTTTAGATTTTAATCTCATTTGAAGCATGAGCTTGGTTTCACTAAACACTGAGGAAAGATAATGCCATACTCTTGACTTGACTTGACTATGAGGGTAAATAAAACAACTGGAAATGTTTTATAACATCCTTATGTCCTCTATTAATGTTTATTTTGAATTGAGTAACTTATTGCTCCAAAAGTTTCAAATGAACATGGTTTCACATCATCTTTCTCCTCAAGGAGAATGAAGGCCATGTGTTTGAGAGCTGTCCCAGTTTTTCGTAAATCTGTGACGGGACAACATGTGTAAGAATGTGGAAACTGGCTCAGTGACAGCCGTTAGTCTGTCGGGAGCAGAGGGAGATTTTGATGCATAACCTCAAAACAGAATAAACCACTTTCTCTGAGAAATTTGGCTAATGTTTTTAAGAAATATGGTCCCCTGATGATCCTCCCTCAGGAACAGCTGGAGTGTTTGGAGAAAGCATTGAATGATGACAGGTAAAGGGCACAGTAGCCACGCTTTCCTGAGGCCCAAACGCAAAATGTGTGTTGACCATGTTTTTTATGGCAGGAAATCATAGTGTAGGATTCCTGTCAAAGGCAGGAAAGAAAGAAAACAGTAGTTTAATTTCTCTGGAAGATATTTCTACCCCTTTGCCTTTTGTGTTACATTTGCCTAAATCTTTTAATTCATTAATATGCATGATAACGTGTTTTTTTTTTAATTCATTGGCACTCAAAATAAAGCCTTTCCAGCACTTTAAGATACAGGAAATATGAATTGTACTTTAATCTCCAAATTCATAGAAATAGAACAACTGGGAATCCTCATCCTCCATCATAGCAGAGACAATATTACTGCCCTGGCGGGTGTGGCTCAGCGGTTAGAGTGTTAACCCTTGCACTGAAGGGTAGCGGGTTTGATTGAAAGGAAACAACTATATGGCCAACTTGGGTAGCTCCATGGCCAGCCACTGCGTTCACCTTTGCCAGCACAAATCTCTCACTTTTCAGCTCATTTAGGCTGGGTCCCGCTCTCAAAGCCCCGTGTATTTACAAGTTCCCTGTCGAGGGTGTGGAGAAAAAAGAACCCTCATGCACTGCTTGCTGGTGGGAATGCAGACTGGTGCAGCCACTGTGGGAAATAGTATGAAGTTTTCTCAAAAAATTAAAAATGGAGCTGCCATTTGGCCCAGAAATCCCACTTCTAGGAATATATCCCAAGAAAACAGAAACACCAATCAGAAAGGACATATGCACCTCTATGTTCATAGCAGCACAATTCACCATAGCTGCCCCCTGGTGGTCAGTGCACTCCCATAGCCAACCTCCCACATTCCCCCATCCACCCCCCACCGGTTGCCCCCTCCCATAGGCCTCAATCACCAGCTAGGCCAAGGGACCTCACCCGTGCATGAATCTGTGCACCGGGCCTCTAGTATTGAAAATAATGTTAGATTCATAAAGTTCCTTTCTTGCATCCTACTAGTATATTTTTTAACCTTTATTGTTGAAAGTATTACATGTCCCCCTTTTCCCCCATTGACCCCTTCTAACCCGCACCTTGCCGCTGCTCCAGGCCTTCACCACCATACTGTCTGTGTCCATGGGTTATGCATAAGGTACATGGTTGTTCTCTCCCCACCCACCCACCCTCCCCTGCCTTCCCTCTGAGATTCCAGTATGTAACATGCTTCTATGTCTCTGGATCTATTTTGTTCATCAGTTTATTTTGTTCATTAGATTCCACATTTTAGTGTATTGCTCTGACTGGCTTATTTTGTTTAGCATAATACTGTTCAGGTCCCTCCATGCTGTCTCAAAGGGTAAGAGATCCTTCTTTTTCACTGCTGCATAATATTCCATGGTGTAAATATACAACTGCTTTTTTATCCACTCATTTATTGATGGGAATTTGGTCTGTTTCCAGATCTTAGCTATTGTAAATTGTGCAGCTATGAACATAGGGCATACATTCTTTCTGATTGGTGTTTCTGGAAGTGGTATCACTGGGTCAAATGGGAATTCCATTTTTAATTTTGTGTGGAAACTCCATACTGTTTTCTATAATGGCTGTAACAGTCTGCATTCCACCTGCAGTGTACTAGGGCTCCCTTTTCCACACATCCTTGCCAGCATTTGTCATGTGTTGACATGGTAGCCATTCTGAGAGGTGTGAGGTGATGTTTTAATTTGCATCTCTCTGATGATCAGTGACTTTGAACATTGTTTTCATCTGTCTCTTGGCCATCTGTATGTCCACTTTGGAGAAGTGTCTATTTAGGTCCTTTGCCCATCTTTCAATTGGATTGATTGTCCTCCTTTTGGTAAGTTGTATGAGTTCCTTATGTATTTTGGATATTAACCCTTTATCAGATGTATCATATTATTCTCCCATATAGTGGGATCCCTTTTCGTTTTGTTGATGGTTTATTTCGCTGTGCAGAGGCATTTTATTTTGATGCAGTCCCATATGTTTATTTTTTCCTTAGTTTCCTTTGTCCTAGGAGATGTAGCTGTAAACATATTGCTATAAGAGATGTCTGAGATTTTGCTGCCTATGGTTTATTATAGTATTTGTATGGTTTCACAACTTACATTTAAGTCTTTTATCCATTTTGAGTTTATTATTATGTATGATGTAAATTGGTGGACTAGTTTCATCTTTTTTGTATATATCTGTCCAATTTTCCCAACATTTATTGAAGAGACTGTCTTGACGCCATTGTATGCTCTTGCCTCCTTAGGGAAATATTAATTGAGCATAACAACTTGGGTCAATTTCTGGGTATCTGTTCTGTTCCATTGATCTATTTGCTGGTTCTTGTGCCAGTACCAGGCTGTTTTGATCACAGTGGCTTTGTAGTATAACTTCATATATGTTACTGTGATCCCTCCAACTTTTTTCTTTCTCAAGATTGCTGCATCTATTTTGGGTCTTTTTTTGGTACCATATTTTTGGAGTATTTGTTCAAGATCTGTGAAATATGTCATTGGTATTTTAATAGGGATTGCATTGAATATATAGATTGTTTTAGTTAATATGGTGATTTTAAGTGTTAATTCTACCAGTCTTTGAACATGGTATATTCTTTGACTTGTTTACATCTTCCTCTATCACTTTTTTCAACGTCCTATAGTTTTCTGTGTGTATAAGTCTTCTACCTCCTTGGTTAAGTTTATTCCTAAGTATCTTAATCATTTTGTTGCAATGGAAAGTGTGATTGTTTGATTAGTTTCTCTTTCTGAGAATTCATTACTGATGTATAAAAACGCCATCTATTTCTGGGTATTAATTTTGTATCCTGCTAGGTTGCTGAATTCATTTATTAAATCTAGTAGTTTTATGGTGGATTCTTAGGGTTTTCTATGTACTAATCATGTAATCTGCGAATACAGTTTTACTTCCTACTTTCCAATTGGTATTCCTCTTATTTCTTCTTCTTGTCTGATCGCTGTGGCTGGGACATTCAATACCATCCTATCTAATAAAAGAGTAACATGCAAATTAACCATCACTCTGCTATACCCACCAGCCACGCCCACCAGACACACCCATTAGCCAATCAGAGAGACTATGCAAATTAACCCCAACTAAGATGGCTGCGGCCACAGAGAGCAGGAGGGAGGTTTGGGTTTCCCTGCCAATGGAGGAAGCCAAGCTTTCCACACACCCTGGCAGGCCCAGGCCTCCACTCAAGGGTACAAAGTTTCAATTATAGAAGATAAATAAATTCCTACAGAAATGGCAGCAACCACGGAGCTGGAAGAGCAGGAGGCTAGGGTTGCCCCCGGCGATGGAGGAAGCCAAGCTTTTCACACACCCTGGCCGGCTCAGCCATCACTCCAGGCTACAAAGTTTCAATTATAGGAGATACATAAATTCCAACAGAAATGGCTGCCGCCACGGAGCAAGCAGGAGACTTGGCTCCACTCCAGGCTACAAAGTTTCAATTGTAGAAGATAAATAAACCCCAAATATCAGGGCCTCCGCTTGGGTCGCCAAGGGGCATGGCTGGCCTGCAAACCACCACAGGCCACTCACCCAGGCCGCCCCACACCCCAAAGGAACCCCAACCCTGATCTGGGACACCCTTCAGGGAAAACCAGCTGGCCCCCACCCATGCACCAGGCCTCTATCCTATCTAATAAAAGAGTAATATGCAGATTGACCATCACTCCAACACACAAGATGGCTGACCCCATGTAGTCAAAGATCCTGCCCCCATGTGGACACAAGATGGCCACCACAAGATGGCCAGCAGGAGAGGGCAGTTGGGAGGGACCAGGCCTGCAAGGGAGGGCAGTTGTGGGTGATCAGGCCAGCAGGGGAGGGCAGTTGGGAGGCACCAGGCATGCAAAAGAGGACAGTTGAGAGGGACCAGGCCTGCAAGGGAGGGCAGTTGGAGGCGATCAACCCTGCAGGGGAGGGCAGTTAGGGGTGACCAGACTGGCAGAGGAGGGAAGTTGGGGGCAAACAGGCTGGCAGGGGAGCAGTTAGACATCAATCAGGCTGACAGGGGAGTGGTTAGGGGGTGATCAGGCTGGCAGGCAGGCGAGCAGTTGGGAGCCAGCAGTCCTGTATTGTGAGAGGGATGTCCGACTGCCCGTTTAGGCCCCATCCCAGTGTGGGATAGGGCCTAAACGGGCAGTCGGACATCCCTCGAGGGGTCGATTGAAGAGGGTGCCGGCTGGGCTGAGGGACCCCCCCATGCACGAATTTCATGCACCAGGCCTCTAGTGTTGAATAAGAGTGGTGTAAGTGGCCATCCCTTTCTTGTTTCTGTTCTTAGGAGAAATTATGGAATTTTCCCCATTAAATCTGATGTTGGCTGTTGGTTTGTCATCTATGGCATTTATTATGTTGAGGTATGGTCCCTCTATTCCCACTTTTCTGGGAATTTTTATCAAAAGAGGGTACTGGATTTTGTCAAATGTTTTTTTCTGCATCTATTGATATGATCATGTGGTTTTTAACCCTTTGCACTCGCTTGCTTTTTTCTCAATTCCTTTATTCTACTCGGGATTTAATTTTTAAATACCCCAGATTTTACAAAGTGCGGGAGTAGAATAAAAAACTGGAGTTTCTTTTCATACAAACTTATTTATTTGGATTTTTTTATATTTCAAATTATTGATACATTCAAAGAGTAATTTTAATCTCGACATCTGAGTGCAAAAGGTTAACTTTTAATTTGTTTATGTCATGTATCACATTCATTGATTTGTAAATATTGTACCAGTCTTGTATCCCTGGAGGAAATCCCACTTGGTCATGGTGTATGGTGTATGATCTTTTTAATATATTGCTGGATCTGATTTGCCAATATTTTGTGGAGAATTTTAACATCATGTGTTCATCAGGGATATTGGCCTGTAATTCTCTTTCTTTGTAGTGTCTTTTCTAGTTTTGATATTAGGGTAATGCCAGCCTCATAAAAAGAGCTCTGAAGTGTTCTTTCTTCTTGAATTTTTTGGAATAGTTTGAGGAGTATAGGTGTCAGTTCTTCTGTGGATGTTTGTTAATACTCCCCTGTGAAGCAGTCTGGACCAGGGCTTTTGTTTGCTGGGAGGTTTTTTTTTTGTTTGTTTTTTAATTATTGCTTCTATTTCATCAATTGTTATTGGCCTATTCATGTTTTCTGATTCAGTTTTTGGAGATGGTATTTTTCTAGGAATTTGTCCATTTCATCTACCTTGCCCAGTTTGTTGGCATATAGGTGTTCATAGTATTTTCTCATAATCCTTTGTATTTCTATGGTGTCTGTTGTTACTTCTCCACTTTTGTTTCTGAATTTATTTATTTGGGTCCTCTCTTTTTGTTTCTTGATAAGTCTGGCTAACAGCTCATCAACCTTGTTTATCTTTTCAAAGAACCAGCTCTTGGTTTCATTGATCCTTTGTAATTTTTTTTTTTTTTTTTTTTAGTCTCAATGTCATTTATTTCTGCTCTATCTCTATTATTCCCTTTCTTCTACTTTGGGCTTTTCTTGTTGTTCTCTTTCTAATTCTTTAAGTTGTAGGGTTGAATTGTTTTGTTATTATTTTTTCTTGTTTTTGAGTTAGACCTGGAGTGCTATGAACTTCCTTCTCAGGACTGCCATTGCTGTGCCCCAGAGATTTGTGTTGTTGTGTGTTCACTTTCATTTGTTTCCAGGAAGTTTTGTTTTTTTTTTAATTTCTTTCTTGAAATTAAAACCCATTCATTGTTCAATAATATGCTATTTAGCCTCAATCTGTTTTTACTGTAGTTGATTTCAAATTTCATTCCATTACAATGTGAGAAGATGCTTGATATGATTTCAGTCTTTGTGAACTTGTAGAGACTTGTTTTGTGTCCTAACATGTGGTCTTTCTTTGAGAATGACCCATATGCACTTGAGAAGACTGTACATTCTGCAGCTTTGGGGCGAACTGTTCTATAAATGACAATTAAATTCATTTGATCTAGTGCATCATTTATAGTCACTGTTTCCTTGTTAATTTTTTGTCTGGAAGAGCTATCCAGTGAAGTCAATGTGGTATTCAAGTCCCTTACTATGATGGTATTGCTGTTGATCTCTCCCTTCAAGTCCCTCAGAAGATATATATATATATATATATATATATATATATATATATATATATATATATATATTTTAGGTTTCCTATATTGGGTGCATATATGTTTATCATGGTTATCTCCTCTTGTTGGATTGATCCCTTTAGTATTATGTAGTGACCTTTATTGTCTCTTGTAATGGCCTTCATTTTGAAGTCTATTTTGTCAGCTATAAGTATTGCTACTTCAGCTTTTTTTTTTTTCCATTTATACTTGCCTCAAAACCTTTTTTCATCCCCTCACTCTAATTCTGTTTGAGTCTTTTGTTCTGAGGTGGGTCTTTTGTAGACATCATATATTTGGGTCATATTTTTGCATCAATTCAGCTACCATATGACTTTTGATCAGAGCATTTAATCTATTTACATTTAATATTATTATTGATAGGGGCTTATTTATTGCCATTTTAATTCTTTATGTCTATGTTTCTCTCAAATATATTTCTTCTTCTCATTACAGCAGTCCCTCTAGCATTTCTTGCAAGTTTTCTATTTTTATTGATAGCCTTGCTGGATATAATAATCTTGGTTTCAGTTCCTTGCTTTTCATTAACTTGAATACTTTATGACATTCCCTTCTGCCCTGTAGAGTTTCTGATGAAAAATCAGCTGACAGCCTTATGAGATGTCCTTTACAGGTAACAGTTTGCTTATCTCTTGCTGCCTTCAAGATTCTCTCTTTGTCTTTAATTTTTTGCATTTTAATTATGATGTGCCTGGGTGTGGGCCTGTTTGGGTTCTTCTTGCTTAGGACTCTCTGTGCCTCTTGAACTTGACTTTTTCCTTCATCAGTTTAGGGAAGTTTTCTGCCATTATTTTTTCAAACATATTCTCTATTCCTTGCTCACTTTTTTCCTCTTCTGGCATTTCTATGATGCAAATATTGTTAAGTTTCATGTTGTCCCTCAGCTCCCTGAAACTATCCTCCTGTTTATTAATTGTGTTTATTTTTTCTTTTTGGATCTCTGATTGAGTGATTTTTTTCTACCCAATCTTCTAATTCACTGATCCAATCCTCAGCTTCCCCTAATCTGCTGAATATTCCTTCTAATGTGTTCTTTATTAGTGTCATGCCATTCTTCATTTCTGACTCGTCTTTTTTTTTAGATTTACTACATCTTTTCTCATCCATGTCATCATTTTTTGAGCTCTATATCTGATCAATTTCTTTTTTTATTAATAATTTTTCTTTTATTTATTTTTATTGATTTCAGAGAGAAAGGGAGAGGGAGAGAAAGATAGAAACATCAATGATGAGAAAGAATCATTGATCAGCTGCTTCCCACATGCCCTCCACTGGGGATCAAGCCGGCAACCTGGGCATGTGCCCTTGACCAGAATTAAACCTGGGACCCTTTAGTCTGCAGGTCAACACTCTATCCACTCAGCCAAATAAGCTAGGGCTGATCAATTTCTTATTTCCATTTTATTGATCTCTCTGTGGCTCCCTCTGCTGGACCTGGATGACTTTGGAAAGGACCAAGATGTGCACGAGGACCTGCTTTTCTTAGCCCCGGGCCGGGCCCAGAAGGAGATCAGGCAAAGACTCAAAGCCTCCAGAGATCTGCCTCTACCTGCTGCTGATTGACCCTCAGTCTTGAATAGCCCAAGGGTATTGACCACAGGGTCGGGGGAGAGGTCTTCAATCTGGGTAGGACAACTGTTTTCCCCCACTTCCCAGGCAAAAACCACCTGGATAGCAAAAGTTTGCCAGACAAAGATGTCCTCTACAGCCTGAGGGAATGACCCAGCTCAGGAAACTGGGATGGCTGCCTTCTAAGCTCCAATCCCAGAGGCCCCATTCCTGGACTCTCCTCCCACAGCTCTAGTGCACTCTGCCCTCCCTCTGCCAGAGAGCAAGGTGAGTGGCTGCACATGAAATTGTGTGCATTGGCCCTTTATGAGGGTGCCTGCATTTCCAGCCTTCTCTGGCTGTTAGACAGCAATCCTGCTGCTTTTCACAGCCAGATGTTCTGTGGGCTCCTTTCTCAGTTTTGGTGCTCTGGGCTGGGGAGTCCAGCTTGGGGTTTAGACTCCAGAGTTCTTTGTGGGAACCCCCCACCCCTGAGATATCCTTCTGGAACCTCTGTGGGAGCTGTCTGTGAGAGCCCAGCCAACCCGGGCCTCCACCTTTCCTGCCAGTCTCTATGCGGTTTCCACTCTGTCTTTGGTTATCGGGTTCTCTCCAGCTAGTCTTCAGTTGATTTTTCAGGGTGGTTTTTCTGTATTTCAGTTGTATTTCCAGTTTGGTCCTGGGAGAGTGTCAATGTAGCTTCCACGTACTTTGCCACCATTTTGGAATCTCTGCCCTGCCACCAGTGATATGTTTTTAATCATTTAAAAATTCATGTGTGAGTGGGTGGGAAGAGTTTAACCAAAGTACTTGCATGCATATATACATAACCCATGGATACAGACAATAGGGTGGTAGAGGCCTTGGGAGGCAGTGCGGGGGCAGCTTATAAGGGATCAATGGGTGAAAAAGGGGACATATATAATGCTTTCAACAATAAGTATTTTTTTAAATAAAAGAAAATGTGTCATCTCTTCTTATCAAAAGCTATGATATTATACTGTGAAATGTGAATCTAAAGCATCAGGTAATTTGTAATTAGCTTCTAGCTCCCATTGAGTGAGAGGAGTTTGGAAATGAACTATCTACCATCAGGCCACCTGGAATCACAAGGTAAAAATCAGCCTTTTGGTATTTGCATTCTACTCTGAACTACATTATACTTCTAGTACTTACAGAAATGAACATAAAACTAAGAGATGTCTATTACTGCATGAAATCATAGTCTCCTGACCTTTACATTATCACTTTAGCACCATATTTAAACATTCAGAATAGACAAAGACCAAATTTCCAAAAAATATATGAAGCAAGTAAAAATATTTACTCATTTTATTTATTTATTAGGTACCTACTGTTCATAAAGATGTTAAAAACTGGGAATACAACAGTAAATATTTTAAGAGGGACTAATGACTAATGGGGACTTACAGTGAATTTAAGGACTTGAATTATGATTGTGCTATAATTTTCTAGTCTAAAAGTGGTTGTTTATTTAAACTATGCCTAAATGTTTCCTTTAGTAAATGTAAATATAAATGTAAACAAGACTTTATCCTTACAGTGATGCACAAGTTATACTGAATTAAGCATGCCCCATTTGTGCATATAAGATCCATATAATTGCATCTTCACTTACAAATGGTTACAAAGACCAAAAAAATTTTTTGTGTCATATCCATAAGGAATCGCATTGTAATATGAAGCACAAGTTGATCACCTATCTCTTCTGTTGGAGTACTGATCATTATTGCAATGGAGGAGGTACCTATGTCATATTTAGAAACTGCTGGTTTCTTTCCCTTCTTAAAAATTACAGAGCTGATTTCCCAAAGCCTCATCTTTACCAGTGTCTCTTAAAGAGTGCTTCCCAGGCCAGCAGCACTGGTATCATCTGGGAACATGTTAGAAATGAAGTGAAGGGCCTCATCTACACCCATTTGAACCAGAACCTCTTGATGTGGGGTTCAGCGATTTGTGTTTTAACCTGCTTTGCAAGTGATTCTGGAGCACATCCAAGTTTGAGGGTCATAAATTCAACCTGAAGTCATTCCCTTGGATTGGTGTTTCTGATCCTGGTTTCACACTTCCTAGAGCTGCACAGTCCAACCTGGTAGTTAGTAGTTAGTGTGTGTATTGGTCACTTGAAATGTAGTTAACCCAAATTGAGATGTGCTTTAATGGTAAAAAGAGTTTGGATTTCAAAGAATTTATAAAAATGTAAAATATTTCAATAATATATTTTGGTTAATAAACTATATTTTGGAGCAGTTTTTATGTTCACAGCATGATTGAGAGGCGGGTACAAAGGTTTCCTATATACCTCTTTCCCCACACATGCATAGCTCCCTTCTTCCCAGTTACCAACATCCCTGCCAGAGTGGTGCGTTTGTTACAACTGAAGAATCTGTGTTGTCACATCATAACTCAAAGGCCATAGTGTGCATGAGGGTTGACATTTGGTATTGTACATTCTACAGGTTTGAACAAATGTAAAAAGCCATTTATCCAACATGACTATAATATATAGACTAGTTTCACTGACCTAAAATACCTCAGCTCCACCATTGCATCCTTTCTTCTCCTCTAAATCATGGCAACCACTGATTTTTTCACTGTCGCCATATTTTTGCCTTTACCACAATATCATATAGTTGAAATCATATAGTACATAGCTTTTTCAGATTGTCTTCTTTCATTTGTATTATGCAATTAAAATTGCTCCGTGTATTTTCTTGGCTTGATTACTCATTTCTTCTTAGTGCTGAATAGTATTTCATTGTCTAGATTATCACAATTCATTTATCTATTCATCTACTGAAGGGTATGGTATCTTGGTTGCTTCCAAGTTTTGACAATTAAGTTTGAAGTTGCTATAAACATTCATGTGCAGGTTTTTGTGTGGACAAAGTTTATAATCCATTTGGGTAAATACCAAAGACTGTGATTAAGAGTATATATTAAGAGTATGTTAGTTATATAAGAAACTGCAAACTGTCTTCCAAAGTATCTGAACCATTTTGCATTCCCACCAGCAATGAATGAAAGTTCCTATTGCTCTACACCTTTGCCAGCATTTGTTGTTAGTTTTGTGGATTTTGGCCATTCTAATTAATGGGTATAGTAATACCTCATTGTTGTTTTAATTTGCATTTCCCTAACGGCATATGGTGTGTTCATGTGCCTACTTGCCATCTGTATATCTTCTTCAGTTTAGGTGTCTGTTCAGGTCTTTAGCCTTTTGCTTATTAGGTTTTTAAGTTTATCATTGAGTTGTAAGAGCTATCTTTAAAAATATTTTGGAAAACAGTTCATTGCCAGATATTTTTTGCAAATATTTTATCCCAGCCTGTGGCTTGTCATCTTACTTAATAAAATTTTTAATATTGGTTGCATATTGAAATAATTATTTTGATATATTTGATTAAATAATCATTTAAGGGAGGAATGTGGTGCCATGGAAACTAATGGTGCCATTAGTTTCACTTTTTTATATTTACTTTTCTTAATGTGACTACTAGAAAAGTTAAAAGTTCATATGTGGCTTACATTTTTGTTACATTTCTATTTATATTAGACAGCACTGTCCTTAAGCCTTACATTTCTCTCTTGAACAGTCGCCCATTTCAAGGTAAAAGCATGATACAGAAAACAACGGTGAAAGGAGTTCTGAGATAAATATTATAATAAGGAAGTAAAATGAATTGTGAAAACTGTAGAAAAGGACTTACTGAAAGAATTTTTTTAGGTTACTGTAGTCAAGAAAAATATACTGAAATGTATTTTAAATCAAATATCTATTATGATTACAGCTTCATATCAGGAATTGGATGTCAAACATGGCTTTCATTTCAAAACTCGTATGTTTTGCTCTTTCTTAAAACGATGTTTTGGCTTTCTTCCTCAGAAGCTCTTGGACTTGTCTGTTCCTCAGTCCCGGGTCCTTTGCTTTGTCGGCAGCTGTCAGTGCTCATGCCCAGGCTCTCTGTGGAAGATCCAGAGGCTCTGGCTCCTCCTACCACTGGAGACTAGAATGAAGAACCACACCCTATTGGGCGGGGTCTTGCTTCCCAGGCAGCGGCCTTCCTAGCCACATGAAACAATCAGAACCACAGGGAGGGGAGAGGGGGTTGGCCTGGGATTGATTTTGATCAATAAGAAACAGAAAAGGGCAAGCGCACACAGATACTTCCTTTCTTCCTTTCTGTTCTCCTCCAGCAGAGCCCTGTGGACAGGTCTTTCACATGTGCTTCTGTGGGTCTTCAAAAACAGAGGCTGGTTGCCATAGCCACCGCCATGGTCCCACATTCCTCCCTCAAGTGCCTGCTCCCACAAACATTGGGCGCCAAGCCTGGATGTGAATGCTAGGTGGGACAAAGGGAGAATGGAAACCACAAGAGGTTAATGGACCATGAAAAGTGACCAGGATTCTGAATCAGTGGCCTCATTGCCTGGGGATAATGTGTGGTGTGAGCACAGCAAAATCCATTTCTTCCAGTTGCTTTTCTTTTTTAAATGTTCATTTCAAATTAAAGGTCTTTTTTCATTGCAATCTTCCATGCAAAATCAGGAAGATTAACTTTCCAAGCATTATTTCAAAAATACAGTTAACCTAAAATAGCTTCTGTAAATAGCAGTTGGCCCATTTTTTTATTCTATATTTAGAGGTAAAATAAAGGCCCTCCAGTAGCGAGCTCCTCTGCCTTGTTCTTCAGTCATCTCCTGCTACTTGTGACTGTGACGGGAGAGCTAGCTCATCGCTGCTCTTTGGAGCTTGTGTGGGAAGACTTAGCATCTTACTTTACTTTGCTGTTTGACATTTTCTCTGAAATGTGTAATCTACAGAAAGAAGCTCATCCTGCTCAGTGGGGAGTGAAGGAATTGCTAATGATCTTATGGCAAATACAAAAGTAGTGTAACATTTGGTTTAGGTATTTTGCATATGGCATTAATGAACACCCATAGCTCAATGTGGTGATATAAAGGTGGAATGTCTACTGATACCTGCGTTATATTTATTTGTACTGGGTGTAAAAATGGAACACTGGGAAAACCTTCCTTCAAACATTGGTAAGTTGTTGGGAAGCAGTACTGCCACATTTCTTTGGGAGCAAACCTAAGTGAAGATTCTGAGAATCCCAGAAAGGCGGGGAAGGAGGTGATATACCAACAGGACAGACTCTGAGCTAAGACAAGAGTCACAACTGCAGGCTAACCTCACCTAACAGGTTTTCTTAAGCTTATTCATTGTTTTTATCAAGTGAATTAGTTACCAAACTTTAAAAGTTGGCAGGCTGCACACACACGTGCAATCCATATTTGTGACTTCCTTTTAATAAGAATGTGATGTAGCCAACTGTTCCCACCTTCCACGGGGCTTCTGTTGGAGGAAGCAGAGGAGCATGGTCTCCCCAATTCACCAGTGTCCCCCTGACCTGCTTCTCACTCACTGTACCTGCTTGCACCTGAAGCCATTTCTGTTCGTGTTTTCAGTTAAGAACTTCTTTATATTTAATTACATCTGACCTGACCCCTTGGAGAGTTCTAGAACAGTGGTTCTCAAACCTGACCACACATGAGAGTTACAAATAAAGCTTTAAACACTATTATGCTTAGGCCATATCCCATAGCAAACTACATTCTCATCGGAAGAATCAGCAATGGGGGGAAAGGGTAATTTTCTTCCCCATCCTAGCACCAGAAATTTTGAGAGCCTGACCAGATGAGGAATAAGCATGCTTTTTACTGTCCAAAGAGACAAAGTTGAATTCAGGAAAACAGAAGACTAACAAAAAATATATAGAGAGAGATAAAAATATTTATTGTTAATCATTATCCTAAGCTGGACTCCCTTACTCCATAACATTTGCTCAAACTTGGAAATAGTATTTTAAGTCATGCATGTAAATTGTATCTCAAATTGATAAAAGCAACAATTCTCAAGCATCCCCCCAGAGTGCCTTCCACACTTTCTCAAAGTCATTTGTGGATTGGGCTCTGTGACAGACAATATATTCTAAAGATGGCCCCAAATTATTTCCCATTTGCTATGTTCTTCTTAAATCTTGACCTTATTGATATTAGAATTAGCTCACCTCCCCCAGAGTCTGGGCAAACTGATGACTTGTTTGTAAGCAACACAATGTGTACATGTGGTTCTGCTACTGAGGCAAGAAAGTAAAAGTAAAAAGTGATGTTGCTTCCACATTCTTCCCTCAGACATTTGCCTGAGCACCATGAAAACAATGCAACAACCAGGAGACCACCTCAGTGGGAGGAAGTGCAGCCGGTCAGCACCGCAGAAAAGACTGTGCAAGACAGGCTTGGCCAGCTCTGTGGCTCCAGCTCCAAGCTGTCTGATCAGATCTGACAGGAAGACCATTAGCCAGAGGGACCCAGCTGACTTCCTAGAAAGATTACCAACAGAACTGTGCTGTGAGTCACAATAATAAAATAATACTTGCATTTTAAACCACTGAGATAGGGAGTGATATTTTTAAATTTAGTAATAGAAAGTGGAACACACTTTGCCCCACTGTTTATTCCTCAGGTAAGGAAGTTCCTACTAGATTATTGTTATTCCGGTAAATGTTAAACTACCAGCTCTCCAGAGGGAGCCCTGATTTATACCACAGCGACAGGTTCTAGCGGACTGCAACGGTAGGTTAATGTAACCACAGTTAACTTCCAATGGCATATTTCTGGTCACAAAAACATCACCAAGCTTTAAATAAACATCCAAAGCATATCTAATGTTAAAGATCGAAATAAATGTGTGCTATACACACATTGAAGAGAGATGAATGATCACAAGATCATTCTTTCCAACCAGCTTATTCCAGCCCGGGGTCGCAGCTGGCAGGAGCTATCTGGCAGGTCAGGGCGCCAGGCACAGGCACTAGCCCACCCAGGTCGGGACCACTCACACACCCACACTTATCAGCCTGGCCAACATAGGCACGCCATTACCTAGCATGCACATCTCTGGGATGTGGGGGGAGGGAGCTGGAATCCCGGGGAAACCCAGGCAGGCCTGGGGAGATGGGCAAACTCCACTCAGACAGTGGTCCTCGCTGGGCATTGGTTTTCTTTTCCTCATCAATCTTACAACCAAACAACATACAATGAAATGCCGATTTGAGGGCCTGCTGTATTGCTGATTGCCTGGTGTCATTTCAAGCTACGAACATGTCTGACTGCAAGTGGAGCTGTCAGCCCCACAGCGGCTCACCATGGGGGTCCTCCACCACGCGGACACACGGACACACCAGCAGACGCATCGGCCTCAGGCGCATAGACAGTAATGCTCTGTAGACGATAATTCTAAGAACGAAAACTTTACGTTGGCTTATCTTTGTTTTTAATATAATTTACTTCGTTTTAAATGTATATAATTTAATATTTAATAATGTCAGCCTCTAAGAACCTCTCTCACAGAAGTCCCGAGAAGGTGGCAATTCGCCCCAGCGCATCGCTGCGCATGCTCCTCTCTGTGGCGCTGAGCTGCTCAGGCTGCTGAAGACACTGCTGTAGGCAGGAGCGCTCACTTCCAAGGACAGATGAGGTCCCTTGCACCCGCTGGGTGTCACCCCAGGACCCATCCATTCACTCGCCCAGCTCCTCTCACCGACTCCCATGGCGTAACTGATCTTGGACAACCTGATTATCCATAATCATCAAATCAAAACCCACGCCGCATATCACTTCACTAGGATTTAGTATTAATATGCCCCATAAGTAACTTGCATTCAGTTTATAAAAACGGAAGTCAACCTCTTTCCCATTGCCCCTTCCCTTCTTGTATCTTCTTTATTTATTTAGTAACCGGGTCCCTGAGTATACTTGAATCCCATGTTCAGTCATGAAAAAATCTGCTTATTCCATCAGGTGACTCAACTCAGTGTACTTCTCTCTACTTCAGATGTGACTGTCTTATCCCCATACGGATTCTTTATTGATAGATCACTTCTCAAGCAGCCTCCCTGCCTCTGGTTGTCCACTTAACCTTCTTTACCCTGACCTCAGGGTTACCTTCCTAACCAGGCTGTTCCTCCAGGCTGTTCCCTCCTTCCCAGGCCGGAGGATCAGTAGCCCACCCCACAAGCACTCTTCCCACATCACTGCATCACCGGTGGAGACAGAGGGCCCTCTCAGGGCTCATACAGGCTGCAAATGTACAGTGTCTTCACTCAGATAATAGACTAGTCTGGATTTTCCTTTGACCGGGGTCTTCTTTTTTTTAAAATATATTTTATTGATTTTCTACAGAGAAGAAGGGAGAGGGATAGAAAGCTAGAAACATCGATGAGAGAGAAACATCGACCAGCTGCCTCCTACACATCCCCCACCGGGGATGTGCCCGCAACCAAGGTACATGCCCTTGACCGGAATCGAACCTGGGACCTTTCAGTCCACAGACCGACACTCTATCCACTGAGCCAAACCGGTTTCGGCAGACCAGGGTCTCCTTGACTTGTGCAATTTACCTCCGTTCAGGTCATTTAAATTGTTCACCCCTCATTTCAAAGGTGCTTATTCTTTGTATGTCTATGCTCTAGCTAACCTAACCCAGGGGAACTGAAGTCTATCTGAGAGCTACCTGTTGCTGTTTGGAGATTAGCCCCATTTTTCCTCCCTGGTTACCATGGGATAGAGCTACAGAAGCACAGTGTGGGAACTAACTGGTGTCTCAAGAAAGATTTCCCAAGGCGGTGTGTCACTTTGACCAACCTCAATTTATAACAACAGAACCATGTAGGTCCGATTGCTGAGGACATGGAATTAAAAAGGAAATCGGTGCGTGTACCTACACTTTACCTCTGATGGAGCATTTTATTTAAGCGACAGTGGCTGTGCAGTAAAAAATATATTGGTTTTATTTTTATTAACCTAAATTCAGATACTCAGTATTTTAACCTTAATCCTAATGTACTTTGATTCAGCACAAACTGCTAAAATGAATACAATTCATTGAATCATAAAAGAAGATAGAAAAATTAAATGATCTGAAATACATTTTATATGTGACTGTCGTTTTGCAATAAAACTTCAGTAACATGCCCATATCCTACAGTAAAGAATATATTACCATCACATTAAAGATTTCAGTAAGTTCTGATGTTCACAACAGATTATTTGGATGTTTATAACTCAAAGGGAATGTTTCCCATCAAAATCTGCTGAGTTATGTTTTCTAGGGAGATTTTTCCAATACAATTTCATATAGTAGATACACCAAAAGAGCTTTAGGAAAACAATCTATTTTAGAAAGGACAACATTTTACTGAAAAATCTTCATGTTTTAATTCCCGTATAGAGAGCTTTACAGCTCTCTAAACTCCGGCTCAATACAAACACAATGCACAGGGGTCATTTTCTTTGTCCTGGGGCCTACGGACTGGAGCTATTTTGCACCTGTCAGCCACGCCCCAGTGCTGTCAGCCCCCCACCTATCGAGGTGCAAGTGCTTAACCTGAAAAAGACAAGATGACATTTCCACACAACTGCCCCGGAAATTGTTATGCCACTTTGTTTTGATTGTCCCTCTTACAGAATGGGATGAACTATTTCAGAATTCACTTAGATTCCCATGCTGTGCTACTTTAACAATCGCATTTATTTATTTATTCACTACCCAGTCATGTCTCCATGAAACATTTGTTTTAATAGTGGTTGCCACTTATTGAGCATTTACTATATGCCAGGCCCATTGCTTAGCAGTTCATCTATTACCTCAGACATTTCCCCCTACAGCCATATAAGGCATAGTTACCATTATGTCTTTTCCAAAGGAAGAAACTGGAGTTAAAATAAGTTTCATGTGACATAGACTTTTTCCCTCTACTTTCCACCATCAGCTGTTAAAAATAAATATTCAGTCCTAAAATTAATAGAAAAGGTGATTGCCAACATCTGTATAAATACTGTTACAGATTTAATAAATAAAAATATGCAATGTAAAGATGACATATCATAGAAATGCACTGGACACCTATATAATTTAACTAACCGATGTCACCCTAATAAATTTAATAAAAATAAACAAACAAATAAAACAACACATAAAAATACAGTGTGCCTATTTGGATTTGAATTTCAGATAGAATGTGTGTGTGTGTGTGTGTGTGTGTGTGTGTGTGTGTGTAATATGCCTCATGCAATAATTGGGACATATTTATATTAAAATTATTAATTGTTAATAACATTAAATGGGCCTTTTGTGTTTTATTTGGAAACACTACTTATAAAGCTAGTTCAGGCTTCTAAAGTTGGGTGCCATCAATGTCCTACCTAGGCAAGGTTTCTTCAGGCTCCCGCAGGTCTGAACCCAGCCAGTCGGTGAGACACAGGGTAATACATGTGTCCCTCTTACACATCACCCGCCTGCTCCTAGGTCTTGCATTCCTTAGTGCTGTGTGTCTGCTGTTATCTGCAGTGTTAGCTTCTGACCCATTTGGGATGAAGTCCCCTTGGACAGGCCAGGTGTATGTTGTGTCCTAGGTACCTTGCTTATAAACCATTATTTTAAAAAATATTTATCACTGCTTTTTTCAGTAGGTATTTAACCATTGCACACGTGAGGCAAGCAGGGTACCTAGGACACAATATGTAAGAAGAGTCTTGATGGTAGGGGTCATCATCTTGCACCTGAATGACCCTGAAACGAACCCCTTCCTTAAAGACTATGCCCTAGGCCCCTTTCTTGTCTGCCTAAGCCTCAGCCCTGTGGTAGGACTGTCTTCTGCTCCGCAAATACGATGATTTCCCTGAGATCCCCACTGAATCTTAACCACGTAAAATGAACATATATTGAAATGTATTTAATTCAAATACATTTAGCACTATCTCATTTATCTATCAGATTAATGCAACTGCACACAATTATAGTTTCTAAATGTCATCAGTGATCCCTAACCTGGTGTTCACTTATTCTTTCTGTTAAAAGTAAGGTAGAATATATCCCATTTTGAAATCACAGTGTATAGGAGCGTGGGTTAGAAAGAACAGATCATTGGACTCCAGGGCAAGCCCCACAGCCTGCTGTGTAACCCCGCATGGATACGTTCATCTCCTTGAGACACTTTCTCCATGCATGCAATGGTTAAATACCTACAAAAAAGCAGTGGATCCGCGTCTTAAATTGACCGACACTCTCAGGTGAAATCATTTAACCACTCTGAACTGGCTTCATCATCAGTGCAAAAAAATTGTGCACGTGGAAAACCCATTTCTTCACAAATATTCCATTCATTATGCTGTGCCAAGGCTGTAGAAAAACAACTCTGTCAGACCTCATTGGAATAACATTTGTAAAATGGCTTTGATTTTATTTGTCATAAAAATTTTGAGGATTTTTACTTTTGAAATAGATTGTTCAACACAACTATTTGTGATCATCAGCAAGAGAATGAAGCCAAGACGAATCAAAATCAACTATAACAGCCAAGTCATCAAGGTATATTTAGACTCTTAAAAATATAATAAATGGCTATTTTTACATGTTTAAGTCTGATATAGTTTGCCATGCAACAATTGCTTTGTGATACATTTTCCTTTAAAATATTATTTTATTAATTTCAGAGAGTAAGGGAGAGGGAGAGAATCATTGACGGCTGCCTCCTGCATGCCCCACACTGGGGATCGAGCCTGCAACCCGGCATGTGCCCTTGACAGGAATCGAACCTGGGACCCTTCAGTCCACAGGCTGACACTCTATCCACTGAGCCAAACCAGCTAGGGACATTTTCCTTTAAATTCTGGCTCCTCTCCTAATGATTCTTAGGTAATGTCCTTAATTCTCCTGGTCCCCATATGGAATAAATAATTTTTTTATTGTTTAAAATATTACCTATGTCTTCTTTTTCCCCAATTGATGCCTCACTTCCCCCGCCCCCAAACCACCATTCCTGCCCTCCTGGACAAGCCCCTACCACCCAGGTGTCCATGTCCATTGGTTATGTTAATATGCATGCATACAAGTCCTTTGGTTGATCTCTTACCCTCCCACCTCCCTTTTCCTCTGAGGTTCGGCGATCTGTTCAGTATTTCTTTGTCTCTGGATCTATTTTTGTTCATCAGTTTATGTTGTTTGTTATATCCCACATATGAGTGAGATCATGGGATATTTATCTTTCTCCGACTGACTTATTTTGCTTAGCATAATGCTCAGAATAAATAATTTTGAAAACCACTGAAAAAAAAAAAAGTAATGCCCAAGAGAGAAGATAATAATGTATGTGTGTTTGGGATAGAGGAGGGATTCTTTTTTTTCTTTTTTTTTTAAATGATTTTCTTTTAGTTGCAGGTGACATATGATAGTATAATAGTTTCAGGTGTGCAAGATAATGATCCCACATTTATATAGCTTATGAAGTGATCACCCTGACAAGTCTAGTACCCACCTGGCACCACAGATAATTATTACAATATTATTGACAATTTTCCTTATGCTTAATTTTACATCCCTGTGATCATTTGTGAATGCCAATCTGTACCTTTTAATTCCTTCTAATGGAGAGATCCTTGATCCTTAGCCTCTTTTCTCAGTATTCAGCCCAAAGAAATGTTTTAATTTGTCACTAAATAACACTGAATAAGTTAGTTTTCTTTCCATTCAGCTAGAATTATAGGTACTAACGGTGTTCACACTGTTGTTTCATTAAAAAGTTCAGAACTATTGGTCATATGCACTTTTGATAATTTTTTTTTTATGATTGAAAGACATTGTGAATATTGAATGTGTTAGAGGACAAATGTGGGTCATTTGTTTGCTAAAATGCAAACAAATGACCCACATTTAAGGCTTAAACATTTAGAACTTGTGGCCACATAAAGTTACCTAATAATTTAAATTGTTATCTCAATTACTTATCTTTCTTCTCTTCAATGGAGGAAAAATAAGTGGTTTCTGAGAGAGTTACCTCTACCTGCTTCACAATGACTATGGCACCAAATACTCTTTTCTATGTTTTTATTTCAAGGTTCTCAGACTCAAATTACCTATTGAATTCTCATAACACAGTTGAGGGTTCATAGATGCAAACTGAGACAGATGAGGTAACTGAGACCCAGGAAGGCCAAGAGGGTTTAATAAAATCAGAGAATTATTAAGTGAATGGCTTTGAGCTAGAAAGAACCAGGGTCTTAACTTGGCAAAGGCAGATCTAGTTAACACATGCTGACCCAGTATAATCTGCACGAAGAAAAGAGAAATATGTAAATTGACCATACCTCCGTGACACTCACCAGCCAATCAGGAGTGAGTATACAAATTAACCCAACAAAGATGGTGGGCTAATTTGCATACACAGGTGCGGAGTGAAGACTGAAGGATCCGACCCGAGTGAAGACTGAAGAAGACTGAAAACTGAAGACTGAAGAGGCTTGGCTTTTCTGCTGCGGCCAGAGCGAAGGCCTGGGTCCCAGGTGCTGTAGGAAAACCGGTGCCAGCAGCCAGGGGAAGGAAGGCCTATTGCACGAATCTTTATGCAACGGGCCTCTAGTTTTTAATAAACCCTCATCCTGAAAGGGAACTGGACAGACCCTTGGTAAGCCCAGCTGGAAAATGTACACCTGAGCCCAGTGCCATGCCTGCTCACTGCACCCAGTGCCATGCTTGCTCACCCAGTGCCATGACTGTTCACCCAGTGCCATGCCTGCTCACTGCACCCAGTGCCATGCCTGCTCACCCAGTGCCATGCCTGTTCACCCAGTGCCATGCCTGTTCACCCAGTGCCATGCCTGCTCACTGCACCCAGTGCCACACCTGCTCACTGCACCCAATGCCATGCCTGCTCACCCAGTGCCATGCCTGTTCACCCAGTGCCATGCCTGCTCACCCAGTGCCATGCCTGCTCATCCAGTGCCATGCCTGCTCACCCAGTGCCATGCCTGCTCACCCAGTGCCATGCCTGCTCAACCAGTGCCATGCCTGCTCACCCAGTGCCATGCCTGTTCACCCAGTGCCATGCCTGCTCACCCAGTGCCATGCCTGCTCATCCAGTGCCATGCCTGCTCACCCAGTGCCATGCCTGCTCATCCAGTGCCATGCCTGCTCACCCAGTGCCATGCCTGCTCAACCAGTGCCATGCCTGCTCAACCAGTGCCATGCCTGCTCACTGCACACACTGCCATGCCTGCTCACCCAGTGCCACACCTGCTCACTTCACCCAGTGAGATGCCTGCTCACCCAGTGCCATGCCTGGTCAACCAGAGCCACCCCTGCTCACTTCACCCAGAGCCACACCTGCTCACTGAACCCAGTGCCATGCCTGCTCACCCAGTGCCACACCTGCTCACTTCACCCAGTGTGATGCCTGCTCACCCAGTGCCATGCCTGCTCACCCAGTGCGATGCCTGCTCACCCAGTGCCACACCTGTTCACTGCACCCAGTGCCATGCCTGCTCACCCAATGCCATGCCTGCTCACCCAGTGCGATGCCTGCTCACCCAGTGCCACACCTGTTCACTGCACCCAGTGAGATGCCTGCTCACCCAGTGCCATGCCTGGTCAACCAGACCCACCCCTGCTCACTTCACCCAGAGCCACACCTGCTCACTGAACCCAGTGCCATGCCTGCTCACCCAGTGCCACACCTGCTCACTTCACCCAGTGTGATGCCTGCTCACCCAGTGCCATGCCTGCTCACCCAGTGCGATGCCTGCTCACCCAGTGCCACACCTGTTCACTGCACCCAGTGCCATGCCTGCTCACCCAATGCCATGCCTGCTCACCCAGTGCCATGCCTGCTCATCCAGTGCCATGCCTGCTCACCCAGTGCCATGCCTGCTCAACCAGTGCCATGCCTGCTCAACCAGTGCCATGCCTGCTCACTGCACACACTGCCATGCCTGCTCACCCAGTGCCACACCTGCTCACTTCACCCAGTGAGATGCCTGCTCACCCAGTGCCATGCCTGGTCAACCAGAGCCACCCCTGCTCACTTCACCCAGAGCCACACCTGCTCACTGAACCCAGTGCCATGCCTGCTCACCCAGTGCCACACCTGCTCACTTCACCCAGTGTGATGCCTGCTCACCCAGTGCCATGCCTGCTCACCCAGTGCGATGCCTGCTCACCCAGTGCCACACCTGTTCACTGCACCCAGTGCCATGCCTGCTCACCCAATGCCATGCCTGCTCACCCAGTGCGATGCCTGCTCACCCAGTGCCACACCTGTTCACTGCACCCAGTGCCATGCCTGCTCACCCAGTGCCATGCCTGCTCACTGCACCCCACTGGTGTAGATTATCTACTCTTTCAGGAGCTTAGGGTCCCAGCTTTCTCTGCTGCCCAGCACAGAGGAGTTAACTCCTGTGTGGCGACAGCCACCGCTCACTCATGAATCTGCTGTTTCAAATTACTATCGACAGCAGTAATTTCTTAGACATCATGCAAAGTGATGACCTGTAGTTTATTTTATTATTTTTCTATCAGTGCTTCTCTCCAAAGCTGCAGTCTACAAAATTCTAAATCATTTCTTTAATTGTGTAAAAAAGATCAAAGAACTGACAATTAAAGAAAAAAGATCAAAGAACTACTCACTGAACAGTTTAATAGTTCAATTGAGTTCCATTCAACTGGATTGCATTATTAATAAATATAAAGTGTTTTTATTAGGCATTCAAAGTGCTCCACTTTATTTTGGTGTTTTCTTTAAAATTTAAATTGAAATCCCATGTTTCTTGTGAGCACAGCACCTCCTGCGAGGCGTCCATGAGGTCCGTTGGGGTCTTACTTGCCTTTGGCCGGAGCGTGGACAGAGCAAATGGACCCCAGTAAGCCAGTCTGCAGTCGTTAGCAAAATGAATACAGCTGAAGACAAAATCTCTTACCTGTGACAGTGCTTCATGTTTCTTATAACTGTTTGAGTATCTAACTTCCTTGAAATAGAAACAGGCCAGGTGTCACCCAAAGTCCATGGATACAGAAGCCCGGCGCCAGTGCTACGGTCAACCTGATCAGCAAGTGCAGCCAAAGCTCACAGGAGCCAGAGCCTGGGATGCGCACTGAGCCTGCATGTGGATGGACAACTGGCCATTTAAGCGCAGGTCCCTTTACTCTTTCTCTTAGCTCTATTTTTTTTTTTTCGGTCCATCAGGAAAAATATTGGGTTCTACTTTTGTCCAGAGAAATAAGTCACTTAAAACAAACACCACCTAGTGAGAGCTGTGAAAATGGCCCAGGTGCCCAGAGCTCAGAAAAGGATCAGGCAGCACGAGAGGACGGAGCACATCAGGGAGTGGCCTGAGGAGGCCTGGCTGCGGGCGCCAAACTAACCTGCAGAGTCAGCAGCCCTGGCTGCAGGGGCTGTGGGCTGCGTGTGTGAGTGATCAGGCAAAACAGTTCAGGGATGACTCCGAGGAGGTCCGAAATGGGAAGCCTGCCTCTGAGCATAAAGGCTTGTATGAGAGGGAGAGCAGCAGGCAAAGGGCCAGGTATTTCCGAGGGTCAGTGACCTGAGATTCAATCCCAGGTGTCACTCCCTCACTGAGACCCCAGGTTAGCATAGATAGCTGGATAGCAATAGAGGAAGTAGCAAAGGGAATCGGAATTAGCAGCGCAATCAAGTGGGGAGCATAGCCTGTTTCCCTGGGAGGCTGTAGCATTCATGGCTCCCCGGGGTACTGCAGTGTGGTCCCACCAGGTGGACAACACCCCTCCCCTCCCCATGTGGGCAGCAGCCTGCCCTCTGGTAGGGATGGCCGGGGAGCAGGGGAAGGTCAGCGCGCGTGCAGAAGGCAAAATGATGCGGGAAGGTGCTTCTGTAAGGCATGAGCGTAGGAGCCAGAGGGCCGGGGGGGGGGGGGGGGGGGCTGGCAGTCCAGCTTGGGGAGAGGGTGGATGGGTTGGAAGGTGGACTCCGTGCAAACCCATGAAGGCTTGGGAGGTGGATCGGTTATTCTGAAAAAAGCTCCTGGCCTTTCCCCAGCCGGACAAAATATAACCTGAGCCAGACAAAGACAGAGCCCATCTTCCCTCAGCCCCCCAGCACCACTGGTCACCCCATTGCTCACCCACTTGCTCCGCACTCTCTTTGCAGGCGCAGGGAGGGCTCAAAGGACGAGCTTTAAGGTGGAGCAGGAACGTAGACACGGGCCTTTGCTTCAGGCTTGATGAAGACAAGACTGCATGCTGTCCAGGGCAAGACAGATGGAGACGAGCCGTTGGGAGCCCAGAGCCAGCCTTCTACGGCTCCCCGAGGGAATCCCCACACCGCAGTCTCCAGTCAGCGGGTCCCACCGGCCGCACCTGGAGGCAGTGCAGGTAAAGCAGTCCACACCCAGCTGGGCACTTGGCAGTGTGCAGGGAGCAGGAATAGGGTTTTTGTTGTCGTTTGTTTTTCATTATGAAGCGTTGTGAAAAGTCCAGATCAAGTCTCAGAGCCAGTCAGACAGGGTGGGTCAACAGTAAGAAGCATAAAGAACTCACAACAGAGGAAGCTGAGCTGGCGGAGCAGCAGGCTGGGAGAGGAAAAGCAGGAGCTAGCGGGAAGTTAGAAGAGGCACAGTGGGAGCCAGTGGTGCCCAGCAGTACCCCCAGCACTCAGACGCTCCCCTCCGCCCCCCACACAGCTGCAACACAGACCTGTCAGGCCCAGCAGCAGCAGTGAGGCCTCACTCACTGTGGGGTTCCTGCAGGCCCAGTGCCTAGGGTTCTGCAGCAACTGCCTTCCATGCCATGGGCTGGTGACTCACCCTCAGCTCCGGGCACCAGCTGGTCTGAGGAGACAAGGCAGCAATTAGAATAATTAGGACACATCATGACAGTGAATTAATGAATCACCACCCTCCCTTGAGCACTATGGAGGGTTTAAAAGCCTGACTCCCAGATGTGCTGCTGACAACAAATGCTCCTGAAATGCTGTGGCTCTGCCCGTCCAGGGGACAGCTGCTGAAGAGAAAAGCAACTTTCCCTCCTTCACATTTGGCTGATCTGGTCCATTTGGACACTGGCTTACCCGAGGTTTTTAAAATAAGATTCTGCAGTTTAGCCAGTGTGACAGCATGGAGACATTCCAAATGCAATTATTATGGTCCAACCACACAAATGCCCTCTTCCTCAATGCAGGGAAATGAAAAGAGAAAAATACGATGGTGTCCATTTCCCTTCACTCTGCATCCTGGACTACAGGAGCGATTCCGGGATTCGGGGCATCACACTCCTCTGTGGGCATAGCCCAGGCCCCAGGGCGCTCTGGATGCAAAGCCTGAGAAGGCAGGACTCACACAGCGACGCAGACCCATGCTAGGTGTGCTCCACAGGTCATTTCTCTGTTTGACATGCACAGTAACCACAAAACAGGTGTTACCTCCAGGCACCTGAGACCTGAGGGCCGCTGAGGCGCAGCTTGCCGGGGAGCAGCCTCCGCCCTGAGCCCCCGTGAGGAGTCGGCGGGCGGGGCGCCTCTGCTGCTGTGAGCGGCGCCTCCTGCCTCAGTGTCCCCGCCTTCGCCCCTCCTGCCCTCCGAACTCCAGAAAGTCAGACTCTGAGTTGCTGGCATTCATTAATTAAGAAAATTAATTCCGATGAGAGGAAAAAGAAACCCTTATTTTTTCTAACGGTGTACACTCTGGAGGAGGACCAAAGCTCTGCCACACCAAAAAGTAATTTTTGGTGTATCGATTTTAAGCTCGTTTTAAGAAACAAACGACTCAAAGAGCCTTTGACCTTCCCCTTATCCACCTGAAGAAATTCAGATAGAAACACCTGCTGCAGGAAGGGAGCAGCGCCCGCACACTGCCCTCCGCACATGGGAACCGAGCGCAGGCGGGGACATCCAGCAGCGCCGGTCCCCTCCGTGGCCCATGTGCCTGGCGGCCAGCGGGGTTGTTTGCCACGTGGCGGCTCTCTCTCACCTGCCTGGCATGGCCTGCTTTCCCTTTGGAGCCCCAGCCCCGCCTCCCCCTCCCTCCTTAGTCCAGAATGGCACGCGAGCCTCACGGCCCAATGGGCCTGGGCCTCCTCTTCTTCTGGCACTCTCGCATGTACTCGTACATCCGTATGCATTTTGGACGTTTCCTCCTTAAGCTGTCTCGTGGTAATTTGATTATTAGCCTAGCCAAGCCAGAGGAACCTAGAAAGGTGTCATCAATTATATCTCAGACCGGCCCCAATAAATGCCAACCATGTGGGAAGTCGGTGTGGAAGAAAGAGCTCCAGAAGGCTCAGCGCAGGGGACCATTGCTGCGGGGCCTGCTGGTGCTCGCAAACCAGGACAACGCCACCCGAGGGGCCTGCAGAGGCTGGCGCTGTTCCTCACCGGGAGGAGCCCAGGCTCTGGGATCAGCCAACAGGTGTGTGACAACAAGCTAACCACGTAACTTCTCAGTCCTCACAACCTTGGGGAAATGGCAAAATTACCCTTCGCACCGTTTCCTCTCAAACGCCACAGATTTTGTGATCAGATGATGACGTCCATGTGTTCCTCTTATTTTTCAGGCAGAAGAACCAGCATTTACAACTTTTCTCATTTACCTCCTGTTGGCTCCGAGCTCCTCTGGACCGGACCTATCAGGATACCGGAAACTGGAAAAAAATCCGAGCAGCCATAGGTAGATGGGTCATGCTTTATTTCAGACAAAGCAGCCATTGCCAACACCGCAGCCCGACCAAGCAGCCAGCCACCGGCTGGTCAGCAACACATTTTATACCAATTCAGACTAAATAGGCTTCTTGCCAAATGGTGGTATCCGTGTTACATACGATGAAGGTGCAACCGAGCAGTGTGTGCAGTAACACTGCTGTGTCATTGCCCTTGCACATGCGTGTGGCACATGGGCCTTTAACATCCAGAATACTCTGGTCAGGGTCCCTACACATCCCATTCAAGTTATAAAGTAGACAATAAATAGCCCCGTTATGAAGAAGGAAAATATACTCTGGATGGATAGAGCAATACTAGGAAGGCCACAGTCAAAAGCTGTCAGAAATGGGATTCCAATTTGGACTTGATAGGATTTCAGGCTCTGGAAAATGACTGTTCATATGTTTCTGTGTGTACATGTGCATGTTCATCCTATATAATAAAGAGCTAATATGCTAATTAGACCAAACAGCAGAACAACCTTCCAGACAACCTTCCAGACGACCATCCAGACAAAGCCGGGGCTTCGAGGGCCGAGCCCCTTGCACGAATTTCGTGCACCAGTCCTCTAGTATATATAATTTATACTTTGAAGAATGGAATAATGTCAGTGCTTTTCAAATCACACCGCATCACTATGTCTAAATTTATGATGTCACTTCCCAGCTACCATCTTGAAATGTGACTTTTAAAAATATAATTGACAGTGGAATTTTAAAACTGTAAGGGAGCTAGAGGACATATTAGCCAAATTATTATTTATTTTATACAGAAGGACTCAAAGCTCCCAGGTGGTGCTGTTACACATAAACCACAGCAAGCTATTGGCTGAGCCAAGGCTCATCACATGGTCTGTGTTCCACTCAGTGTCTAAGCTGCTCTCAGTGCCCTGTTCTGTAGATGGCAAAGAATACACAAACACACAGGCACACACATGCACACGCACGCACGCATGTGCACTCACAAACACAGGCACACACACAGAGGCACACACACGCACACACAAACACACGCACACATGCACACGCATGCACACACATGCACACAGCAGTCAGTGGAAGCTGTCTTCTACTCCAGATTACAGTTCTCCTCACTGAAATCCCCACTAATTTTTCTCCTGGGACATCCAGGTGCCCACTCAGTTAGCACCTCGCTGGGGAAAAAGAAGAGTTGATTAGACACAGAAACAGAGGGAGAGCCAAGAGTCCCTCCCCTGCCTGCGGCTCTGAAAGCCACCAGCTGCCCTCCAGCTCCTTCCTCCCCCGAGGTCCTCCTTACACCACCACTCCCTCCTGTCCCCCCAGGGCTCCCACGCCCTGGCCTCCAGGGCTCCCTGCAGCATGGCCTGAGGCTGGCGGTGTCCCCGGAGGGAAGCGACCTCCTGGAAAAGGGGGGCTGCTCGCTTTCAGGGATCTGTGGAGCAGCCTGGTTTTCTGCTCTTTTGGCAGCGCAGCCTGGTGTCTGATCTGCAGCCTGTGAGAGTGCTTGCTCCTAGGAGAAAGTCAATTCCCACAAAGCTCCTGGCCAAGGAGGCGAGGGCCGCGGGCTAAGAGGCTGGGGCCGCGGGCTAAGGGGGCTGGGGCTGCAGCTCTGCCTGCAGATCAGGAGAAGGCAGATGCCTCAGGGACACCCACCTCACCCCACCCGGACCCCGGACGAGGGGCTGCCCCTGGCGCACAGAGGGGACCCTGGCCACTGGGAGCACAGCACCCTCGGCCAAGTTGCTTCCCTTTGGAGCTCAGTTGCTTCCTGTGTCAAATGAATATTTGGTCAAAGGGGGTTTTTAGAAACATGAAACCCATTTCCAAAGGGGGGAAAAAACAACAACATAAGAAAGCCTGCACGTAGAACAAATGAAGCCACTCTGGTGGGAGCAGTAGGAAGATAGACCGGATGCAAGACAGGACACACTGAAGGGCCCCGGAAAGCCCTGGGCCCTGTCACAATGAGGAGCTTGTTCAGGGACTGTGAGAGGCCTCTCTTCCTGCCGATTACACCGTACTCCTGACGGAGCAGAGCCCAGGGAAGATGCCGCTTTGTGGCAGGCCTGGCCTCCTGAGAGCTTTCACATATAACTCTTGATTACTGATGCCGGTCAAGGAGGCATTCTCCAACCACCTGAGGAAAATACCCAGCCATCCCCTTCCCCCTGAACTCCAATATACTAGTTTTCTTCATTGTACTTACAGCTGTCTGGTAGCATTTTGCGCACTTACTTGCTTATGTGTTTATTGTATATTTCTCTCATTAGTGGGGTCAGAACTCTGATTTGTTTAGTGACTGTTTCTGGCACAGAGATTAATGCCTGGAACATGATAAGTATTTAGTGCCCAGCCGTCTTGGCTCAGTGGTTGAGCATCCATCTAGGAACCAGGAGGTCATGGTTCAATTCCCAGTCAGGGCACATGCCCGGGTTGTGGGCTTGATCCCCATTGGGGCCATACAGGAGGCAGCCTATCCATGATTCTCTCTCATTGTTGATGTTTCTATCTCTCTCTCCCTTTCTCTCTGAAATCAATAAAAATATAATAAAATAAAATAAATATTTAGTGACTACATGTCTGCATTTCCCAGAATTTGTTTGCAACTCTCCTTTGCTCCCTAAATTGCATACATGTATAGTCAACTTAAAGTCTGAATAGTGAGGTGAGCATTTCTTTGCCTCTCTAAATGAGTCATTTCTTTCAGAGAAGTAAATAAGACTTTTGAAAACAAAGCCAATACTACACATTTTGTTCTACTAAAAATAATCATCCTCTTCATAGAAGTTTTAAAGCCAGAGGGGGGTGTCAGCATGCCCCCCAATAGAAGGGCTGAGGAAGATGGAGCAGCAGCCAGTGGCTGTCAGGCAGCTTGTTGGCACAGGGTGGCATGATGGGAGCAGAGCCCAGGGAAGATGCAGCTTTGTAATCAGCTTCAAAGAGCAAGCAGCTGCAGGCCTCGGCCTCCTAAGAGCTTTGATTGCACCCACGCAGAGCCTGCAAATTTGGTGATAGTGAAGAAGATAAAACGGAATAAACATTGCTAAGAGAGTCACTTACTATAGAGCCAGGAGGCTATTAAGAATTAGGGCCTCAGTGCTCAGGAGCTGCTCTGGCTACACCTGTTGCTAAACTCAGCCAAGGCTGAGCCATGAGCATCCTGGAACAACACTGTTACACGGACACCTGAACTTTACCTCCCTTGTTTGCATATTGGAACTAACTAGTCCCTATCGACCTAGTCAGAATCCTTCATTTGTTTGAAAGAATTATATTTTGTTGATTTTGTTTTTATATATCCTGCCTTTCTTTGTTCTCACCAGAGCACACTTTGGGTTGCTACATGAATCTGTACCTCACAAATTGCAATCCTTTTGCTTTAAATTATGCTCCTTGTTCTTTATTGTAGCCTGAACCTCTTCATTGCTTAACATTGGAAAAGTGTAAGTTGCTGGATTTCTAACCATTGTTCAAAACCAACTGGATGCTCTTAGAGGATTTCTGTCTGCTCCCAGGTGAGCTGATGTTCCCTGCGTAGAAGTGCGCCTTAGAGCTGTGGCAAGCCCAGTTCGATGCTAAGACGCATTTGTTCTTGGTGCTTCTTCAAAATAGTAAGCCTCCTCTGTAACATAGGGCTAGGCATGGCTCCCTTTTAGGACTCTGGATAAATGGAAATGATGTTTATAAGGCATCCAAAGCATTATTACTTTTCACCAATTAATACTATTGACAAGGAAAAAGTTCTATCGTGTCTTCAATTAAATGACAGCAGTCCAGAGAGTGGGAGAAAGAGACAAGTTAATTAGTTAACAGATGTGGTGGAAACCAATGAAAAGCTACTCACGTTTCTGAATGTATGTTGAACCTGAATGAACTTTCAGGCAGCTCCCTAGAAAGAATGGCCAACCCCCAATGTCCCAGCATCCTGCTTACCCATGAACTCTCTGCGTACAACCAATCTGGGAGCAACAAAGCCTTCTTCCCTACAGACGCTGCGACCTGTTTCTCCTTTTCATGACCCCTTCATCTACAGCCAATGTAATTCCTTCAGAACAGCTTACTTCTTTCTCCTCCCAACTGGTTGTGTGTTTACTTTTTGAGCCTATTCCAGGAAGATAAGTGCATGTGTTCCCTACCTAGCCCTGCTGCCGGTGGCTTAGACTGCACACCTTGGGACCTGTCCATTTTTTGGTTAGTATATGGCTCAATTAACTTTCTTTCAGGACAACTTTTGATTTATATGTTAATTTCTAATAACATAAATAGGCATTCCACATGATCATAATACAACACAAACCAAGAATGAACTGGAAACCCTATAAAAAGTGAATATAGATGTTATTGCCTATCACAGCGATTTTCAACCAGTGGGGCACAAGAATTTTTAAAACATGCAATAGCTGACTATTTAGTTAGGGGCACTGACCTCTTTTCCCTGAGATGGAATAAACATTGCTAAGAGAGTCCCTTACAATAGAACCAGAAGGCTATTACGAAGTGGGGAATAGGAAGTGTTCTTCCCAGGAAACATGCATTATGGGAGTTAAGAACTGCAGTAAAAAGTCAATAGACTTGGCTTCATGCCCAGGTCAGCCATTTAGGATCTCTCTCTGCACAAATTACCTAATGCCATTAAGCTTCAGTTGGTTCAACCATAAAATGAAGTTAACAACACCAACCTCACAGGGCTGTTAGAGAGATTAAATTTAAAAATGAATATAATATGCTTGGCACAATAGCAGAGCTAAGAGTAGAAATTTGATCTTTGTCCTGTAAGATGACACTTGTAAAGGTGATAGCATGAACTTCAGAGGCAATGTGGTGCAGTATATTTTTTAGAAAAATGATACATTTACTGAAAACTAGACTAAGTTGAAAGCTATTTAACAAATGATGAATAGAAAATAAACGTTAACACTAAATATTACATACATTCTAGCATGAATATGAAAAACAGTCCATCTCTCTTACAATATTTAATCCTCTTAGTGATGGGTTTGGTTGTCTTGCTCTTGGCAGGGTAGTTATTATTTTTGTTTTATTTTGTTCACTAAAAGGTTTATATATCTGAAACAGTAAGATTTAAGATTTCACTTATTTTGCTTTGCATTTTAGTATCTACTGAAGAACCCTTAACACAAATAACAGTCACATTATAGTAGTCTTCCCTTATCCACAGGGGAGATGTTTCAAGACCCTCAGTGGCTGCCTGGAGCCACGTTTAGTTGAACACTAGCTATATTATGATTTTTCCCTATACATATATACCCACTGTCAACAGAAATCCCAGAAGATAATTTTGGGAGGCAAAAGAGAGTTTAATCTATACAGGGTTTGCAAACTAGGCAGACATAGCCTTTGGCAAAGACCAAAAGTGCTTTTAGAAGAGGGAGGGTTAAAAGCAGAAACAGAGAGCTGATCTTTAAGGGGATGTGTTGAGGCAAACAGCCAAACTGCAAGTATGTGCAAGAAGGATGGAGATTGGTCAGGACTATGGAGCATCTTCAGTTTCTGGCGACTCATGGTCAGCAGGTAGAGTCATGAGATATGACCAAGGTTGGAGGCATAAGACATGGTCAGTGGGTATTACAACACATGGTTAGTAAAGGGGTGTTACAGGACAAGGTTACTGGTGAGGATGGCAAGGCATGGTCAACAGGGTGGAGTCACAAGGCGTGGGCCAATGCCAAAGTTTCCCTTGGCATCTGCAAATTAAATCGGCAAAACTAGATTTGTGGATAAAGGAACAATTCAGAGAGTACAGTTCATTACATAGATTCAGAGTTCAGACTTCAAAACTGCTTAGAGCAAGACCAGAGATCAAATTACAAGGTCTAGATATTTGGTCACAAAATTGTGATATTAGAATCCTCACTATTATAAAGTTTAACTTATAAATTAGGCACAGTAAGAGATTGACGACAACTAGTAATAAAATAGAACAATTATCTATATATATAAAAGCCTAATCAACCAAATGACACTCACTGACCACCAGGGGACAGACACCACATAGGTTCAGGCTCCCTCCTGTCTGGATTGGGCCTGCGGGGATCAGGCTGAAACCGTCTATCCGACATCCCCTGAGGGGTTCTGTATTGCGAGAGGGCACAGACCAAGGGACCCCACCAATGCACGAATTCATGCAACGGGCCTCTAGTATACATATATTTCCTATATAATAAAAGCCTAATATGCAAATCGACCAAACGGCAAAATGACCGGTGGAATGACCAGTTGTTATGACACAAACTGACCACCAGGGGGCAGACGCTAAACACAGGAGCTTCCCCCAGCCTGCAGGCCCCAGGCCAGTCAAGGTGGGTACCAGCAGGGGCCCCCCGATTCCCCCCCCCCCCAGTCAGCTCCTGCAGAGGAAAGGCAACCGGTGGCAGCAGCAGGGAAATCGCCTCCTGCAGAGGTGGCCGGAGGGGGGGGGTGGCAGGGCCAGTGAGCGGGCAGCACCAGGCTGGCGGTGCAGTGGTGGGTGCCAGTTGGGGCCCCCCTATTGCCCTGCAGGTTGCCTCACTGATTGGCCCTGATCGCCAGCCAGGCCTAGAGACCCTACTCATGCACAAATTTCATACATCAGGCCTCTAGGATATATATATATATCACTGTATATGGATATGGCACTTATTAAATAAAGAGCAAGATTCTAGTCATCATTGTGTTATTCCAGGATTGAATTCTCAATCATCTGTCAAAGTATGCAAATTGCTTCTCAATTTCCAATGAACAATAAATAAATTAGCAGGTATTGTAAATGATACCTCATAGAGCAAAACCATGCTGAAAAAATGGTTCATCTGGAAATAAACTCAAGATGATGAAATGAAGTGCAGCATAAAATATGCTCAGAAGCAGAGCTGAGAATAACATAAAACAGCAGAGTGGAAATGTTTATAAAGTATTGAGATAAACAAAAGAAAATTATAAAACTATTTGTGTATATTGGCCTAAGGAATAGAAATGTTTGAGTACCCCTAGGCTTGTTGCTACAGTATTTAGAACCATGCTGTATAATTACAGGGTCAGGATTAAAGAAAGATGGTTGTCAGCCTTTGGCCTGCCCCTGACTACTGAGAAATAATGACATTTCTTGCCTGGCATCAGTTTTCCCCTCTACAACCTGAGAGAACTACAGCCACCTTCCAGAGTTCTATTGGGATGTTATCTAAATAAGGATGCCTTCCAACTTGTAAATTATATTATGAATTTCAGTAATTAAAATCATCATGTTAGTTTATATAGAAAGGCATGAGACAATGTAATTATTATGCATATACTCATTTTTCATATATAGAAATAAAACTCATTGAGGTTATAGTCATAAAGTAAATATAACAAGTAGAGCTTAATGAATGGTGTACACTGTGCTTCTTGGTTCTTTAATTAATCTTTATAATTATTGTACAAGATGGATTACCTAATTTCTATTCTTTAAATGAAAAACCTGAGGCTTGAGGAGTGAAATAATTTCCTCAAAATCAACCAGCTCATAAGAAGTAAAGATGAGATTTATATCCAAGTACATCTATTCTAAGCTGATATTTATCACCACTATATTTTAATGCATTAACATCATAATTACATGTCTTCCTACATGCAAGAAACTACATGAGCCTAAAAGGAGAAGATACAGGTCATAGATGATTTTGCTCTGTACATCTATAATGTTTCACAAAAAGAATTTGGAGTTGACTAAGCATGGGTCCCAGGCCCAAAGCTTGGGACTATCTGACAGCCATAGGAAGTAAGTTGAGGCCAAAGTCTCTAAAACTCCAGAGATCAAAAGCAGGGAAATGAAATTCAGTCATCAAAGACCATATACAAGCCATAAATTTAGATTTTAAAAAAGATTCTGTCTGATTAAAAAGGACAACAAACATGATTTAACTCATATATGGAATATAAAGCAAAAAAGTTACAAACAAATCATCAGACAAAATAAAAGAGACAAACTCATAAATACCGAAAACAGAAAGGTAATTATTAGATGGTAAGGGGTGTAAGGGAATGACAAAAGAGGTAAAGTCAATTAAATAGATGGTAATAGATTGAAACTAAAGTTTTGGTGATGAGCTCTTTGTAGAATATACTGATATCAAATTGTAATGGTGTACACCTGGAATTTATGTTATTAACCAATGTTATCTCAATAAAAATGAAAGTAAAATATGTGTCATGTCTAAATTTATTACAATAAAATAACTATAATAAAAATGTTAAAAGATCTACTGGAAATTGTCAACAACATACATAAAGAAATGAGGAATTCAATAGAGATGAAAAAAATTAAAAAAGAACAGATGAAAACATTAGAAGTAAATAAAATACAATAAATAAAGAATTATTTTGATGCCTGCGGTGGTGGTGGTGGGCGGGGCCCCTGCTTGGCTCCCAGGTACTGAGGGAGCTGTGCGGGGGCCCAATGACTCAGGCGGAGGGAGCGTGTGGCGGCCCAGGGCCCAGGAGCTGCCCAGGACCCAGAGGTCAGCTAGGAACTGCCCTTCCACACCAGATACTTGTACTTCAATCGCTGGCCAGGCCTAGGGACCGCACCCGTGCACAAAATTCCATGCACTGGGCCTCTAGTCTATGAATCAAAAGTAACTTTCTCAATATGATAAAGGGTATTTATAAAATACCCACAGCTACCAACATATTCAATAGTGAAAGACAGAAAATTTCACCCAAATATGAGCAATAGATATTCTATTCATAGCAATTAAACAAACAAAAAAGGCATTTCAATTAGAAAGGGAAATGTGAAACTACTTCTATTCACAGATTATATGATTCCATATATATAGAAAATTAAAAAAATACAAGAAAACTAATAGAGTTAATTAAAAAATTTAAGCAAAATTGCAAGGTATAAGATGTACAAGATCAACACACAAAACTCACTGGAATTTTATATATATAAATAAGCAATTTTGAATAAAACATTAAAAAGAAATTTTAATTATAACAGCCTCCTAACTAACTAACTAAATACATAGAAATGAATTTAACCAATGAGATGAAAGATTTGTATACTGAAAACTAAAAATAAATAAATGAATAAAATGTTGATAAATGAAATTTAAAATGACCTAAGTAAATGGAAAGACATTCCATGTTCATGAATAGGAAGACCTAGAATTGTTAGGATACCAATACCACCCAAAGTATCTACAGATTCAATATAATTCCTATCAAATTTACAAAAGTCAGTTTTCAGAAGTAAAATAATTGTCAAATTTATTGGCAAGGGAAATTAAAACAGTCCCTGAATAGCTAAAACAATCTTAAAAAAGAACAAAAGTTGAGGTTCACACTTTCCAATCTCAAAAGTTATTTCAAGGCTATAGTAATCAAAGCAGTGTGCTGTTGGCATAAGGATACACACTAAGACCTGTGGAATGGAACTGTTAGTCCATAAATAAACTCATATCTCTATAACATACATTTTTGACAAAGGTGTCAAGTCCATTCAATAAGAAGACCCCCTTCCAACAAATGGCGCTAAGAGTACTGGGTTCTACATAAAAAAATGAAGTTAGACCCTTACGTCACAGCATATGTAATCTTAACACAAACTGGATCTATTCCTAAATGCAAGAGCTCAAAGACTATGAAACTCTGAGAAAAACACTTAGGGGTAACTTTCATGACCTTGGGTTTGGAAATGGATTCTTATATATGACATCCAAAAGCACAAGCCTCAAAAAAAAAAAAAAGATAGATAAATTAGACTTCATAAAAATTATTTTTTCTTTGTGTGGCAAAATATATTTGCAAGAAAATGTATGAGAGTTGGCCAGAAAAGTAGAAAATATTTGCAAATTATATATGTTTCTTTTAGTTTTTTTGTATATTTTTATTGTTGATAGTATTACAGATGCCTCCTATTTACCCTCCTTTACTCCCCTCCACCTAGCCCCTACCCACCCCCCAGACCAGAGAACTGAATTTGAATGCATGTTTCTCTAAAAATATATACAAATGACTTAAAAGCACATAAAAATGCAAAATAGTATTAATCATTAGGAAAATGCAAATAAAAAACACATTGAGATACCAATTCATATCTATTAAGATGTCTATAATTAAAAAACAGCAAACAAAAAAAACATAAAATAAGAAGTATTGTTGAAGGTGTAGAGAAATTGGAACCTTGTGAATTGCTGGTGGGAATGTAAAATGATGAAGCCACTGCTGGTGGGAATGTAAGATGATGGAGCTACTGTGGAAGAAAGTTCAGTGGCTCCTCAAAAAGGCACAGGTAACATTATCATATGACCCAGCAATTTCACTCCTTTCTTAGGGACATAGCCTTCCTAAAAGTTTGGACTTCTAACCTCCAGAACTATTGAGAAAATAAATTTGGTTGTTTTAAGCCACTGAGTTAGTAGTAATTTATTATGGCAGCCCTAGGAAAATAATACAGATTTTGGTACTAAGAAGTTGATTCAATTTATGAAACATATAAAGTTTGTATGTCATTAAATATATAGGATTAGTTTAGAATTATAGGTTGGCTACAATAACAGGTAATAGGTTTATCATCATACACCTCTCTTGATGTAGGCTAATTTTATTTTCTAAGAGTACTGTGAAGAAAATAATGTTAGGTGATGAAAATGTTTCCTCCAAACAGAAGTGTCTTTTTATGATCAAGGTTAACTTAGGAATTATGGTGTATCTGACTTAGATCTGATAAGTTCCTACAAAGTTCTGTCTAATAGTGACTAATTGAAAGAACTTAAAAGTAGTTATAGTTACTGCAATAAAGAAAGCAGGTCAGAAGAATCTAACTTTTGAAAATAGGTTATTCATTTTTATAAAAGAATTCATGACATTATAAAAGACACTGGTTATAGGATTTCTTTGGCTCTTTTATGCATGTGAAATTATTTGATTAACAAAAAGTCTGCTTTCATAATATTATGCAAACAGCCAATATACTGTAAGTACATGTTGCCTACCTTTCAGCACAAACTAGTTTTTTGTGTTTTTTTTTTAGGCTATCAGCATTAAAAATGAAAATAGATGATGCTTCTGATGTTAAAACTTCTATCAGGGGTGGATTTACCATGAATTTAATGAAACCTCAGAGACCCCTCACTTGCACAGCATTCTACCTAATTTTGTATTTCTAAGGTCTGTACCTAATTTTGTATTCATAGGTTCATATTATTTTTCTTAAAGAGAGCCATCAAGTTGTATAAGTTTCAAACCAACAAAGATCTGATTTGGTACTTTTCAATTGATGATATTTAGATGGATTTTGGTCTTATAATTGATGCTGTAATGGGTTAAGACTTTGGGGGAAGATGGCATGAAATGAATTAATTTTGTACATGTGAAGGACATAAATTTTGGGGGGCCAGAAGGTAGACTGTTGTTTGTTGAATTGTGTCCCCCTAAAAGATATGTTAATGACTATAGTCTGACCATAATTTGAAATGTAATTTGCAGATGTAATTATTTAAAATAAGATTGTACTGGGTTAGGCTAGGCGCTAAATCCAATCACTTTTTTTAATAAAATAATATCATGAGAAGACACAGAGACACAGACACTCAGAGGAAAGGTGGAGGGGAAAGTGGAGAGAAGCAGCGACAGGCCGAGGGATGACAAGGATTACCAGTGAACCTGAAGCTGACAGAGGCCAGGAGATCGTGCTCTAAAACGTCGTGTGAGATGGTCCTGCTGACACTTTGATGTGAGCATTTTAACCTCAGAATTGTGAGAGTAAATTTCTGTTGTTTTAAGCCATCCAGCTTTTGGTAAATAATTCAAGGAGCACTAAAAATCTAATACAGCTGCCTACAAGAAACACTATTTAATTATAAGTACATAAATATTTATAAAAGGAAATAATGGTAAAAAATAGAAGTCATGATAACACTAGCCAAAAGAGACTGAAGCAATATTAATATAAATAGTATATGTAAGCGCAAAGGAATAAAAATCATTTCATTAAAATGAAGGACTGAATACATCAAGAGAGCATAATCGTTTATAATGTTTATGCACCTAGTAGCAAAATACCTGGAGCAAAAACTGACAGAAGAACATAGATAGGAAAATTAACAATTAATGTAGAATATTTTAATGTATTTGTTTCAGCAATTGAAAAAAGAAGTAGACAGAAAATTAATAAGAACATTGGTATGAAAAGAATTGTCAATCAGCTCTATATAATTAATGTGTATAGAACACTCCATGCAACAACTGTGGGTTACACAATACTTTCAAATGTAAATGGAAATGTGTTAAGTTAGACCATATTCTGGTCCATAAAATAGTTCTCAATAAACTTAAAAGGATTCAAGTTGTAAAAATGTGCTGCCTTCTCACAGTAGGATTAAATTATAATCAAAACCGGAAAAGTCTCTGGAATATGTTGCATAATTGGAAATAGAATAATAGACTTTTAAATAAACATCAACATGGAAAATAGAAATTCTTCAAACTGAAGTACAATGAAACACAATGTATCAGAAGGTGTGGGGTGCTGCTACCACAGTATTCAAGAGAAATTTGTAGCACTAAATCTCTATATTACGAAAAAAAATAGTCTCAAAGCATGTCATCAATATCGACCATAAGAAATAATTTTAATTTTTAATTTAAAATAACTAGTGTAAAAGCATAAAGCAAGATTCAAATTCTAGATTATTCCCTTGACTATGGATGCATGACTTTCATGTACCCTAGAGCTAGAAATTTAAGGAGTCAAGACAAAAGGAAAATCTATTTTAAACAGTAGAAGCTACACTAAAAATCACAACTCTGAGCTAAACTTATGGATTAATTTTATATTGAGACTAGAGGCCCGGTGCATGAAATTCGTGCACGGGGGTGGGGGGGTGTCCCTCAGTCCAGCCTGCACCCTCTCCAATCTGGGACCCCTCGAGGGATGTCCGACTGCCTGGTAGGATAGGGCCTAAACGGGCAGTCGGACATCCCTCTCACAATCCAGGACTGCTGGTTCCCAACTGCTTGCCTGCCTGCTTTCCTGATTGCCCCTCACTGCTTCTGCCTGCCAGCCTGATCACCGCCTAACCACTCCCCTGCCAGCCTGATTGATGCCTAACTGCTCCCCTGCCAGCCTGTTTGCCCCCAACTTCCCTCCTCTGCTGGCCTGGTCACCCCTAACTGCCCTCCCCTGCAGGGTTGATCGCCTCCAACTGCCCTCCCTTGCAGGCCATCTTGTGGTGGCCATCTTGTGTCCACATGGGGGCAGCCATCTTTGACCACATGGGAGCCTCCATATTGTGTGTTGGAGTGATGGTCAATCTGCATATTACTCTTTTATTAGATAGGATATTGGAATGATGGATTTTATTATTCTCAGGCTCTTACTGGTTCCTAATATTCCATAATTCCCTCCCAATATACTTTATATCTGGCAAAGAGTATGAGTTAATATCTTTCTAACAAATGTTCAGCTATCCTAATGTTGAATGTAGTTAGCTACAGAAATCTGGAGAAATTTTAGGTAAAATCTGGCAAGGAAGGGAAGAAATGGCAGGAAAATAGGAGAGTCCAAGAAGTGCAGTGTAAGCAGAAGCTCACGGAAGGAACACTTGGGAGACAAAACAGGTGTGAGTGGTATCCCAGCTCCCAGCGGGAAATAATTCATGAACATTGGTGCTCCTGCCCAAGGACTTTCAGACTGTAGTGCCCACCCTGTGGCTGTAGGATTATTCTTGGCAGATTTCTTGACCAGACTAATTTTTAATTACTAAATACTATTTTTAAAACCAAAGGGTCACATAGGCTGCCAAGCCAGGTTCTTTTTATTAGCGGGTCATATGAGGAGGTCAAAATAAAAGGAGGGACTATGAAAACACTGTTTGAAGTATCGCCCTAATTCTAATGAAGGGTCTCAGGAAGCCATGTCTAAGCTCATTCTGACTGTATTTCCTCAGGTACCTAATAACCACTGGGTATTTGTACTTTATTTTTTAGTTTGTTGACTTAGTGTATTTTCCTTTTTATTGAATTTATTGGAGTGATACTGGGTAACAAAATTATACAGGCTTTAGGTGCACAATTCTACAACATATCATCTGTACAATGTATTGTGTTTACCACTGCAAGTCAAGTCTCTGTTCATCACATTTATTCCCCCTTTGCCCTCCTCCACTTCTCACCACCCACCTACCCCTGGCAATCACCATACTGTTGTCCGTGCCCATGAGTGTTTCTCTCTTTTTTTTCTTTTTTTGTTCAATCCCTCCACTCCTTCCCGAAAACCCCACCCCCAACAGCTGTCAGCATGCTCTTTTGAGTCTGTCTCTATTATGCTGGTTAGTTCACTTTGCCCATTAGTTTCAACACATGAATGAAATTATATGGGACTTGCCTTCTCGGCAAGCTTATTTCACTTAGCATAATGCTCTCCAAGTCCATCCACGCTGTAGCAAAGGGTAGGATTTCCTTCATTTTTACAGCCGCATCGTATTCCATTGTGAAAACGTACCGCAGCATTTGTATCCACTCATCTACTGATGGACACTTGGGCTGCTTCCAAATCTTGGCTATTGTAAATAACACTACAATGAGCATAAAGGAACATATATTCTTTCAAAATGAGTTTCTTCAGGTAAATTTCTGGAAGTGTAATCACTCGGTCATAAGGCAATAGCATTGTTAATTTTTTTTCGGTAACTCCATACTATTTTCCAAAGTGGCTACAATGATCTGCATTCCCACCAACTGTGCATGAGAATTTCTTTTTCTCCACTTCCTCAACAACACTTGTTGTTTGTTGATTTGTTGATGATAGCCATTCTGACAGGTGTGAGGTATGAGTGACATTGAGCAACTTTTCATGTGTCTTTTTGCCATCTGTATGTCCTCTTTTGAGAAGTACCTATTTAAGTCATTTGACCATATATTAATTGGATTATTTGTTTTTGTTTGTATTGAGCTTTATAACTTCTTTATAAATTTTGGATATTAACCCCTTTTCACATCTGTCATTGGAGAATATGTTCTCCCATATGGGTTTTGTTATAATTTTGGTGATGGTTTTCTTTTCTGTGCAAAAACTTTTTAGTTCTATGTAATCCCATGTGCTTACTTTTTCTTCTGTTTCCCTTGTCCCAGGAGATATATTGAAGAAAACATTTTAAAATGTCTTAATTATTCCCAAAATAAGTAGAAAAAATATAATAATAAGTATCAGAATAGAGAGAAATAAAATATAAATCAGAAAAAATAATAAACAATTCAAACAAACCAAAAGCTGCTTTTTTAAGATCAATGAAATTAATAAAAATTTTAGACAGATTTTTTAGGAAAGAGAGAAGGTACAAATTACATATAACAATAGGAAGAGAATTACCACATTTTCTAAGATATTTTTTAAAAATATAAAGAAAATATGATGATCACCTTTATGTCAATATATTCTACAGCTTAGATGAAATATACAAATTTCTTGGAATATATAAATCATAGAAACATACTCAAGAAGAAATAGATAATTTAAGTAGTCATAAACATATTAAAGAAATTGCACTTATATAAAGAACACTCCTGACCCAAATGACTTCATAGGCAAAGTCTATGAAACTCTTAAGAAAATTAAGGAGTAAGGGAATATCTGCCAACTCCTAATGCCAGTGAACCACAAAATTACTCCGCTATGAAAACCAGAAATAGATATTACTAGAAAAGGTAACTAAAGACCAATATCTCTCATAAATATAGATGCCAAAATTATAATCAAATGTTTCTAATAGTAAGTAAATGGTTTCAAGCAATAAATAAAAATGATAATACAAGTAAGTTTTTTCCAGGAGCATAAAATGAGTTTAACATTTGAAAGTCAAACTGCTTAACAGCTACTGGACACAATACTAATTTATAGAAATCAATTTTCTTTTTTAAAAATATATTACTTTACATTTAGTATCACCTAATTGTTTTTTTTTTAATGAAAGTCAATCAATATATTTCACTGTCTTAATAAACCACACCAAAAATTTAAACAAATGGAGAAAAACATTTGAGAATTCTGATAGTATTCCAATATATAAAAACCCTGGGTCCATCACGACCGGAGGCTCGACCAACCAGAAGTCAGTCCTGCAGTCAGCGCTGGGTTGCTGTGATGACCCAGCACTGACTGCTGCGGCTGCAGGCACAGTGACCCAGCACTGACTGCTGAGGGGACTGCAAATCAGGCCTGGAGAGAGGCCTGAAGAGAGAAGCAGGGTCTGATCCGTAGTCTCTGTGGCAGCTGTTGATCAGCACTTGCCTCTCTCTTTCTCTCCAGCAGCCGCACCTCCATTTCTCACCAGGCCTCCACTGGGGCTGCTGATCAGCCCCACCTTTCTGATAAGGCCCCATTGATAGGCCTATAGACACTGACTGGCATAGAAACTGACAAATCAGGACCAAATTGACCAGCAGAGGAGGGCAGTTGGGAGCAAGATCAGGCCTGCAGGAGAGGGCAGTTAGGGGTGATCAAGCAGGCAGTGGCAGCTAGGGATGATCAGAACAGCAGGGGAGGACAGTTGGGGGCGATTAAGCTGGCAGGGGAGAGCAGTTTTGGGCAAGATCAGGCTGGCAGGGGAAGGCCATTGGGGACAACCAGGCCAGCAGGGAAGGGCAGTTGTGGGGGACCAGGCCTGCAGGAGGGCAGTTATGGGCCATCATGCTGGCAGGGGAGGGCAGTTGGGGGGGACCAGGCTTGCAGGGGAGGGCAGTTGGGGGCAATATCAGACTGGCAGGGGAGGGCAGTTTGTGGCGATCCAGCCGGCAGGGGAGCAGTTAGATGTTAATCAGGCCAGCAGGGGAGCAGTTACGGGGTGATTAGGCTGGCAGGCAGAAGCGGTTATGGGACAAGCAGACAGGCAGACAGGCGAGTGGTTAGGAACCAGCAGTCCCGGATTGTGAGAGGGATGTCCGACTGCCGGTTTAGGCCTGATCCAGCCTAAACCGGCAGTAGGACATCTCCTGAGGGGGACCCAGATTGGAGAGGGTGCAGGCTGGGCAAGGGACACCCCCCCCCCAGTGCACAAATTTTGTGCACCAGACCTCTAGTCTATATATATAAAACCCTAATATGCAAATAGACTGAACAGCAGAACAACTGAACAACCGGTCACTATGACGTGCGTTGACCACCAGGGGATGTACACAGAACATGGCAAGCATTGGCATCAGGCAGCAGAGCATGGAACATGGTGGGCATCAGCCACGTCAGGATGGTGGAGCAGCAGGTGCACCAGACCAAGGTGGGGCACCAGTCACTGTCATTGGGGTGAGCTTCTGGTGGTTATTGAAAATTCTTTGCTCCCACATACCACAGTCCCGCCCAGCACTCACACCTGCTGCCAGCGCCCCGCTCACACCCGCAGCTGGTGCCAGAGCCGCCGTTCGCACCTTCTGCTGGCACCCGGTGCCAGTCCTGTCACCTGGCACCATCAGCAGGTGCAAGCAGTGGCTGCTGGCCCCAACTTCCCCTGAGGGCTTTTCCACCCGCCTGCTCCTGGGGGCAATTAGGGCTGGCAGCTGCCTCTCACACCCACTACCGGTGCCTGCCCCAATTGCTTCGTGCTGTCAGTGGGTGCAAGCGGGGCCAGCACCGTCAGCGCGTAGGAGTGGTGGCAGCAGGAGCAGGGCTGCTGACAGACAGGGGACCAGGGCCATGGTGATAGGGGCCAGGAGGGGGTGTGGAGGATGGGCTGAGACCTGCCCCTGTGCCCACTGCAGCCTTGCCACCCCACAGTTCATTTCAAGGTGCACGAATTTGTGCACTGGTCCCCTAGTTTCCTAATAAAAGTTCTCAGCAATCCCGAAATATAAATAGAATCCTTAATCTAGTAAAGGATACATAAGAAAAATTCTATACTTAATAGTGACTTTTATGGTAAATAATAATAATAATAATAATAATAATAATAATGCTTTCTTCCTAAGATCAGGAGTCAGAGATTTCTGCTTCACCATTCTCTTTAATTGTCCTGAAGGTTCTAGTCAATGCAGTAAGCAAGAATAAGTGACATCACAATTGGAAGGAAAGAGAGAACTGTCTGTAAACAGTGATGACATCATCTTTGTAAAGTCTAATGTAATCTACAAGAAAGCTACTTGAATTAATGTTTATCACAGTTTCCATTTCATAAATAAAAGCATACAAAATAAAAATTTATTTATATGTGCTAGCGGAAAACAATAGAAAGCTGAAAAAATTTAAAATATCATCTACCATTCAAAACACATACATAATTAGGACTAGGTCTAACAAAATATATGAAGTAACTTTATATTGGAAGCTACAAAGTATGTATAGAAGCAAATTAAGGAGACTTAAAAAAGGCAGAAATATATCATTTTTATAATTAAAAATACAGAGTATTAAGATGTCAATTTTCCTTACATTATATATATATAATATAATTTCCTTACATTATATATATATATATATATATATATATATATATATATATATATATATAATTCAACAGTGATAGAATGAAAATCATAGAAGTTATTATAGATATTAGAAAGCTAATTCTAAAACTTGTGTAGAATAGCAAAGGAGCTAGAATAACCAAAACAAATTGGAGAAAAAAAAATTGAAACTAATATTATCTGCTTTCAAGGCTCATAGTAACTAAGCCGATGTGAATTGGTGTTTGTGCTGTTTTCAATGACCAAACAGGTCAATGAAAAAGAATGAGATCACAGAAATGGACTCACATTACTGATGTTCATCAAAATGCAAAGGCTGTTCAGTGGAGATAGAATGGTCTTTTCAACAAATGACAGTGGAGCAATTAGATATTCACATGCAAAAGAAAACTTAACCAACCAAACACAAAACTCTAATCCATTCCTTGTGCATATACAAGAATTAACTCAAAATAAGTACCAAGTCTAAATGTTAGAATAAAAACTACAAAAACATTAGGAGAAAACATGAAGAAAAATATGTGTGCCTTTGAATTAGGCAATTTTTAAAATATATGTTACCAAAAGTCCAGTTGATAAAAGAATGATTGGTTACAAGGAATTCCTGAAATTTAAAAATTTCTGTTCTTTGTCCTAGCCAGTTTGGCTCAGTGGATAGAGCATCAGCCTGCTGATTGAAGAGTCCCGGGTTTGATTCCGGTCAATGGCATATGCCCAGGTTCAGGCTCAATCCCCAGTAGGAGATGTGCAAGAGGTAGCCTATCAGTGATTCTCTCTCGTCATTGATGTTTCTCTCTCTCTCTTCCTCTCCCCTCCTTCTGAAATCAATAAAAATATCTATATATATAAAAAGCCAGTGGCCATAATGACTATAAAGACTGTTCGCTATGACACCCACTGTGGCCAGCGAACCGGCGGGGCCACAGGCCAACCTCTCAACCCCTCCTCCTGCTGGCTTACCCTTGATCAGACTCTCCCACCCCAATCCTGAGCTGGCCACTGGTCAAATGCTGCCTCCTTTCCCCCGAGCCAGCCTCACCCCCGATCAGCCCACTCCACCACAATAGGCCCACAGCCCCTCCCCCAACCAGGCCCACCCCTGATCACAATGCCCACCCCAATAGGGGGAAGAGCTGGCCATCCAACCTCTTGCATCCTCTCCCCCTGGCTGCCCCATCCCTGATTGCACCCCCACCCCAATAGGGGGCCGGACTGGCCTGCCAACCTCCTGCAGCCCCTCCCCATGCCCAGTCCCACCCCAGATCAGCCCCCCCACCCCATCAGAGGCAGGGCCGGCTGGCCCACCACCCACAGCCCCTCCCCATGGCTGGGCCCACCCCAACTGGCCCCCCAACTCCAATCCAGGGCAGGGTTCTCTGGCCAATCACCTGCAATCCCTTCCCCAAGCTGGCCCAGCCCTGATCAGGCCCTGATTGGGGCGGGCCAGCTGGCCAACCTCCTGCCATCTCCTCCTCCCAACAGGCCCAGTCCTGATCTGCCCTGATTGGGGCCAGGCTGGACAGACCCCATCCATGCATGAATTTGTGCACTGGGCCTCTAGTATTTAATAAAATAAAATAAAAATTTCTGCTCTTTGAAATACACTGTTAAGATAGTGAAAAGACAACTTATATACTGGTAGACAATATTAGCTGTCTATATAAAAAAGTGTTTATATTCAGAGTTACCAAGAAACAACAAATATAATAAAAAACACAAAACAATTAAAAGACCATAAAAAGCAGCCATTAAGATAACTAATAGGCATGTCACAGACTCAGAATATAGTTCACAGTACATACATTTGACAAAGCAGTAATGTTTAGACACTACAAAGAACTCCTACTTATTTACAATAAATTGATGAACAACCCAATAAAAATGGCCAAAACTACTGAGAAAACTCACAAAAGAAGATATATGAGTAGACAATAAGCACCTGAAAAGTTGCCAAATTTTAATTATCAGACAAATACAAATGATAAACCAAGTGAGACACCATTTTATATCCACAGGAATGTCTCCTGCCCCAATATAAATAGTTAACGAGCACAATGTTGACAAGAATGTGGAGCAGCCATACTCTATGACAGTGCTGGTAAAAATGTGAAATGGTACAAATACTTTGGGAAACATTTGAGCAGATTTTCATAAAGTTAAACATACACCTATCATAAGGCTCAGCATTTTACTCCTAGGTATTTTCCTAAAAGATATAAAACGTATGTTCACAATTATTCCTACAAGATTAATAGCAGCTTCATCCATAATAGACCTAATGGAAATGACTCAATGCTCACTAACAAGGGAGTAAGTGAAAACATGGTGCTATTACTAAATATTAATTTGATGGAAAACTACTTAGCAATACAAAGTTGTTAACTAATGATACAAAAGTATGAATATACACTATGCAAACATTATGCTGACTAAAAAGTGTTAGTCCTACAAGAACTCATATTTCATAATCCCATTTAAATGAAGGCTAACACATAGAAGAAAGGGTTGCCTAAGCAGGAATAAAATGACTAAAATGACTATATATATATATATATATATATATATATATATATATATATATATATATATATATATATATATACTAGAGGCCCGGTGCATGAAATTCGTGCACGGGGGTGTGTGTCCCTCAGCCCAGCCTGCACCCTCTCCAATCTGGGATCCCTTGAGGGATGTCCTACTGCCTGTTTAGGCCCGGTCCCAGTAGGATCGGGCCTAAACCGGCAGCTGGACATCCCTCTCACAATCCAGGACTGCTGGCTCCCAACTGCTCCCCTGCCTGCCTTCCTGATTGTCCCTAACCGCTTCTGCGTACCAGCCTGATCACACCCTAAAACACTCTCCTACCAGCCTGATTGCACCTAACTTCCCTCCCCTGCAGGCCTGGGTCTCCCCCAACTGCCCTTCCCTGAAGGCTCTGTCACCCCCAACTTTCCTCCTCTGCCAGCCTGGTCACCCCTAAATGTCCTCCCCTGCTGGCCTGATCACCCACAACTGCCCTCCCTTGCAGGCCTGGCCCATCCCAACTGCCCTCACCTGCTGGCCATCTCCCTGCTGGCCATCTTGTGGTGGCCATCTTGTGTCCACATGGGGGCAGCCATCTTTGACCACATGGGGGCAGCCATCTCGTGTGTTGGAGTGATGGTCAATTTGCATATTACTCTTTTATTAGATAGGATATATATATCAGCAATCAAATCTAAAAATCAAACAAAGAATCTAATGAACAAAATAAACTGATGAATAAAATAGAACCAGAGACATAGAAACATGGGACAGACTGATGAATCTCAGAGGGAAGAAGGGGGGTGGGGGGGCAGAAAGAGATTAACCAAATAACTTCTATTTATGTATGCATTACCTATGGACACAGACAATAGGGTGGTGAAGGCCTGGAATGGGGTGGAATGGGGTGGAGCGGGCAAATGGGGGAATAATGGTGACATATGTAAGACTCTCAACAATAAAGATTTTTTTAGAAAGTAAGTCTAAAGACAAAACATAACTTGCATAACTCAAAACACCCGTAATTACTAAAATTTTAATTTTCTGCATAGTTTCTTCTTTTTTACTTAAAATATTTCTTATCCTACACTGCATGGTATATCACATATTATAAAATCTTCATATGAAAGGTGCTAAAATATAAAGCATTTAAATGCTTCATATTTTAGTGCTCTATTTAATTATAAGAATATGTTATTTCAATGTTATCTCTAACATTAGTTTTCTAGAGCAGTGCTCTGGACATTATTTTTAAACATATAGAAATAAAAATATTTTAATTTTTAATTTTCTTCATAAAATCAGTTAATTAAAAAAAAATAAGACTACCTAGTTTTATGGTGTTTGAGAAAATTTGTCCCCACCTTTATACTAGTGAACCGGTTACTAATGCGAATTTTGTAATAAAAGAAAACACGATAATTTCAAGAGAAACATCAAAAGTGCTTTATTCAAAGTAATGTCCATCATTAGCTACCCATTTCCCATCTTTCAGGTAATTTGTGGATACCATCCCAATAGAACTTTTCTTGTTTTGAGGCAAACCATTCAGAGACACAATTTTCCACTTTTTTGTACATTTTAAAGTGCTGCTCAGAAAGTGTGTGTGCCATCGATCAGAACAAGTGGTAATCTGAAGGAGCAATGTCTGGTGAATACGGCGGGTGGGTTAATACTTCCCAGGCAAGATCTTTTAACGTGTCTTTAACTGGTTTTGAAGTGTGTGATGGTGCGTCATCATGAAGCAAAATTACTTTGCTGTGTCTTCTGTCACTTTCTGGTCATTTCACAATCAAAGCATGGTTCAAATTGATTATTTGTTGTTGGTAGTGATAGGTATTAATGACTTCACCTGGTTTTAGAAGCTCGTAATACACCTTCCTGATCCCACCAAATGCAGAGCATTGTTTTCTTTCTGAAGCGATTTGGCCTTGTAGTTGATGTTGATGGTTGATCTGGATAAACCCCTGATTTTGTGTGTTTGGGATTCTCAAAATAAATTCATTTATCATTGCCAGTCACAATTTGATGCAAAAAAAGACTTTCGTGCTGTTGAAGCAACATTTTACTGATGACTTTTCGGTTTTCCATTTGTCTTTAGTTCAGTTAATGTGGCACCCATTTTCCTTCCTTTAAAATCTTTCCCATTGCTTGTAAATGATTTGAAATTGTTTGCTGAGCAATGTTTAATCTTTCTGCAAGTTGTTTTTGTGTTTAATACACATCTTCATCCAATAATGCTTGTAATTGTTGGTCTTCAAACTTTTTGGGTTGACCTAGACATTCATTGTCTTTCACATCGAAATAATCACTTTTAAAGCATTTAAACCAGCATTCACAAGTATCTTTACATGGAGCATGTTACCCATAAGCTTTCTGAAGTATACAATAACTTTCAGCAGCACTTTTCTTCAAAATAAAGTAATGAATTAAAACTTGCTGCAAATGCTCTTTTTTGGCATGAAATTCGACATTTTTAAGCATAAAAATATCTATGATGTTAACACATTCAGAAAATTTGACATATGAAGTTTTGAAGCTTTCTGTCAATACAACAAAATAGCATACATATCAAATTGCATATATATATCAACATATGTGTAACTCCATCTATTGAAAAAAATCTGCATTAGTAACTGGTAACCTGATTCAGAATTCAATGATGTAAGAAAAACATGTATAAAGAAGAGCAATTCTTTATTATTTTATGTTTCAAAAAGGTATATAATATGTTTTATATGTGTACATAGAGTACAGACATGTATGTTATATGTTATATGTTGTGTGTTGTATGTTGTATGGTGTATGTATGCCTCATATTTATATATTATGTGCAACAGAGAGGCTTTATATATGTCTAATATGGTTCTTAGTAAGAAAGTCTATGATTTCTATTAAAACAAGAATCAACCTTTCTTGTTGTAAACCTCTAACATTTTTTATTGTTTGTTACTGAGGCATAACTAAGTAAACAGATCAAGTCTTATTTGTTCTAAGACAAATTACCTTCCTATTTCTGCAATTTTAAAAGCCTCACCATCTTCCAATGCTTAAAGTATGAAATGTATCAATTACTTATAAGGCCTTTTTATTAGCTTGTTTTGTTGTGTATGGTTTTGTTTTTAGTAGTAAAATTCCACACGGAAGAGAACAACTGACAAGGATGACTATGGAAATTAATGTCGAATGGCTTATGGTTTTGAAAAAGTCTGAGGGTGGCCATGGCTGCAAATAACAAGTCTATTGCTTCAGGCTGGGTGCGGGGTTGGGAAGAACCAATCTCTTTTCTGGATTAGTGAAGGTTAGAGGAGGAAGAGGTTTTCCTAAAATCCCCAAGCCTTCTCTCATCTTTCACTCCCAGGAAAATGTTGAGCATTAAAATTGGAAGAAGGAAAGAAAATTGTAACTAACAATTATAGACTGAATATTATGTACTTGGTATTTTGCAAGATGCTTGCATACATTTCACTTAAATTTCATTAATCTCCATTTAAATGTACAAATTATCCTATTTAATAAAAGAGTAATATGTAAATTAAGCATCTCTCCGCGACAAAATGGCGGCATCCATAGAAGACACTGGCAGCATTGCCCTGGCAATGGGAGCTTAGCATCTGCTCCTTGACTGCAGAGGGAGGGGCGGGGCCTCTGGCCAGAGGACTGGGAGCAGGATGCTGAGCTCACGTCGCCAGTGGCGGCATGAGCTCAGAGTCCGTGCCACGGCTGTGAGGGGGGATCCAAGGGGCCCATGGGGACGGTAGCCCAGTGTCCGTGCCCCTGCCAGCCGTGCGGAGGGAGGGGAGGAACCAGAAAAATGGATCTTTCCAGTTCCTGATGCTGATGGAGCCTTATGGGTGCCAAGGTCCTCCACCTGCACCCCCTAGTCGCAGACTGGAAGCCCCCTGCCTGCAGTCCAGATGCGACCAGTGTGGCGCTGTGGTGGGGGGGTGTCCAGCGGGCATGGTACAGACATCAAATCACTGCCGCCAAGGCCACCCCCCACTCACAAAGTAGTATGGTCCAAGGGGGCAACTCCTGAGGCGCGGCTCCCATGGCAGCTGATGCGCACCACACCAGGCGGGGAAGCCCAAGCCCCCAAGTACCCGAGCTGCAGGGAATTATGGGCCGGGGCCCTGAGGAGGCCCCAGAACAAGCATCTTCCCAGAGGCTGTGCAGAAGGAGGGGAGGAACCTCTAGCTAGAGGCCGGGGTGAGGGATGCTGGTGTTCTTTGCAGGCCAGGCTGAGGGACACCCCCCCTCTGCACACCCGTGCATGAATTTCTTGCACTGGGCCTCTAGTCCTATCTAATAAAGAGGGAATATGCAAATTGACCATCATACCATAACGAGATGGCTTCACACACAGAGGAGGCCAGATTCCCATAATGAGCCTTAATGAGCAATCAGCAGGGACCGGAGGCTGTGCAACACTGGGCCAGGGCAGGGGACCTGAGGCTGTGCCCCCAACCCAGGGGGCTTGACAGGGGACCTCAGGCAATGCTCCCCACCCAGCGGGGTTTAACAGGGGTGGTGCCAGGCCAGGTGACCTGAGGCCACGCTCCCCACCCAGCAGGGTTTAACAGGGGTGGGGCCAGCCGGGTCTGGATCTAGTCCAATGGGGGTGTGGACGGCTGGGTTTGAGTCTCTCGCGATTTCAAGGTGCACGTGGGTTGGCGGGGACTTGACTGTGTTTCCTGTGGCGCACCCCAGACTCTGATAGGAGGAAGATTTTCATATACATTTTAATAATTTTCTTTCATCTCTGACACTTCCATTATAGAGAAAGGGCAAATAGCAATATTAAAATATTTCCTCTAATTAATTATCTTTTAGTGTGCATGAATTCCATGCACCGGGTCACTAGTGTTTTATAATTTCTGTTTTAAACATGAAGAAACTGGGGCTCATGAAATAATGAATTTGCCTGTTTTTCAAATATCTCTGCAACATCCTGGTCAGTGTGGCTGAGTTAGTTGGAGAACAGTCCCTTACATCAAAAGTTGGATGTTCAGTTCCCTGGGTGAGGGAAATAACTATGATGCAAACTAACTGTTTCCTTAACCTCTATAATATAGCCAGTGAGTGTTCTTACAAATACATCCCTGTATTTGAAAGGAAGTTGTGTTCAAGGTCAAGAGAAGGCAATCTCTTAGAGGGGACTTCCATCTTCGATTACAGACATATAATCAATAGCTTCACCAATCACCCATCAAATGAATTAATGCGACTATCTTTCTCTTCTTTTTCACTCTGCAGACCTTGCACTTTCTTTCCTCAGATGGCAAATTTCTGCTTTCAGCAACATAAAGACAACATGACAAGTTTGCCAGCATTTACAACATTACAGTCAGATTCTCGTCATTTAGATTTGTCTTCAGTCTCCTGGTCACTAACAGGCCTGATCAGTCTCTGTTCAAATTCTATTTTGTGTTTCAAATTCCAAAAAAATGTTGGCCCTTGCTCCAAAAAAGATTAGAATAAGTATCAGAAATTAGAAAGAAGGAATAAAAATGAACATTCCACTTTGATCAATTCATTTCAAATATTTTGTGATGCAAATAGGGAACAGTAGAAAACAAAGTGGGTTTTCTTCAAAGCAGCATTTTAATAGTGTATGATGGCCAATTACTGAATCTAGCTCAGACTTTCACACTTTTTACTTCAAATAAGAATATAAAAGAAGCAGCATCCCAATTCATAGCTAACTTCTTTGATGAGAAGACTTACATATTAGCACTTGAAAAATAAGATTGTAACTGAATTATACAATTCACCATCCCTGCTTTTCCTGAAGACATTTGATCTAGGTGTTATTAAATATTCAGGATATATATATATATATATATATATATATATATATATATAACTTTAAAAAGTAAAATCTAAAAAATCACATGTTGCAAATATTAAATATTTGAAAAGTACCTAGGTGAATATGAGAAAGAGATAATTTACACCGAATTGGAGACAAAATAATAAAGTAATAGCTTCACCACAAATTTATTTTGGAAGATAACTCATTAAGAAAATAATTGATAATCACCTTTCAGTAGAAGTTCAGACCCTAAAAACAACAGCCAAGAGCATATAAAAGATGAATAAGTAGTACTATGTGAGAACATAAGTGGAAAGAGAAAAAAGAAGGAGGGATGGGGGAAGGAAAAGGGAGAGAACCAAACTAGGACATGTTCTGAAACTAGGGATATGATGACATGAAAAAAGTACCCACAGTGGAATGGCCAACGGACTTTAAAGATCACGTTTTATCAACCACTTGAAGGATTTTAGTTATCTCTTTATAAACACCACCTCTCCCCCCCCAATTCTTTTAATAAATCTCTTATGAAAATGGTAAAATACAAATGCTGGTGAGTGAAGACTTTTTGCTAATATTTTAAAAGACTGAATTTTTATATATTTCTATCACAAAACTCAGGCATCACAAGAAAAGCAATCAATTAATAAATTAAAATCTGCAGAAGCCAGATTCTGATCCAAAGTTCACCATAAAAATACAATCCTTCCCTTACTCTACTTCCCCATACATACTCCTGTCATTATTAAAAATCATCACACAAGAAAATAAAACATGGGAAGATATCACTGAATAGTGAACATTAAAATATTTTAATATTGTGCTTTAAGTGCTGAGAGGTTCCTCAAGTCATTTGATTTATGCTGTCTCTTGGACCTGACCCAGGCAGGTTTAATTTAAACTCTCTATATACTATTGGCCTAGCTAAAGGCATTGCTACAGGCACAAAGGCCCCATCTGGACACCTCCCAAAGCCTTATAAACTCTGAAGGAGAGTCTAGATGGACAAAACCATGCTTTTTCTGGCAAGAGGATTAACCCTTGACGCATGCCGGAAATGGTTTACTAGATGAGATAAAACATAAAATCCTCACCTAACTTTGAGAGAAACATTGATAAAGATATAAATTTATGTATTTTTCAATATAGATGATGTAAAATTAACTTTCTCCAGTGGTCATTTATTTCTTAACTAGAGGCCCGGTGCATGAAGTTTGTGCACTGTAGGGGGAGGGTGCATAGCCCGGCCTGTGCCCTCTCACAGTCCTGGGGGATTGGGCCTAAGCTGGCAGTCGGACATCCCTCTCACAGTCCAGGACCCCTTGCTCCTTACCACCCTCCTGCTCACTGCTCCTTACCACTCAGCTCTCTGCTCCTTAGAGCTACCACGGAGGTGGGAGAGGTTCCTGCCACCGCTGCTGCGCTTACCAGCCCTGATCTGGGCTTCTGGCTGAGCGGTGTTCCCCCTGTGGGGGCGCACTGACCACCGGGGAACAGCTCCTGCATTGAAGTCTGCCCCCTGGTGGTCAGTGTGCATCATAGTGACTGGTTGTTCCACTGTAACAGTCACTTAGGCTATCTGTACTAATAAAAAGGTTATATGCAAATGGGTCAGGATGCTCTCACAGTAATGACCAAACAGCAGGCTGTGTGGGGCGACCAGGCTGGCAGGGGGGTTACTGAGGGACAACCAAACGACTGAACAGCAGGCTGTGTGGGGCAACCAGGTTGGCAGAGGGGGCAGTGAGGGGCAACCAGGCTGGCAGAGGGTCAGTTAGGGGTGATCAGGCCAGCAGGCAGAGATGGTTAGGGGTGATCAGGGTGGCAGGGGAGGCAGTTAGGAGCGATCAGACAGGTGAGCAGTTAGGAGCCAGCAGTCCCAGATTGTGAGAGGAATGTCTGACTGCTGTTTAGGCCTGATCCCCGGGATCAGGCCTAAACTGGTAGTCAGACATCCTCTGAGGGTCCCAGATTGGAGAGGATGCAGGCTGGGTTGAAGGGACACCCCCCCCCCCCCGATGCACCAATTTCATGCACCAGGCCTCTAGTGTGTGTGAGTGTGTGTGTGTGTGTGTGTGTGTGTGTGCTAGAAGCCCGGTGCACAAAATTCGTGCACGGAGGGGGTTATCCCTCAGCCCAGCCTGTACCCTCTCCAATCTGGGACCCCTCGAGGAATGTCCAACTGCCCGTTTAGGCCCGATCACTGTGGGATCAGGCCTAAACGGGCAGTCAGACATCCCTCTCACAATCCACGACTGCTGGCTCCCAACTGCTTGCCTGCCTGCCTTCCTGATTGCCCCTAACCGCTTCTGCCTACCAGCCTGATCACCTCCTAACCACTCTGCTGCCAGCCTGGTTGATGCTTAACTGCTCCCCTGCCAGCCTGTTTGCCCCCAACTTCCCTCCTCTGCCGGCCTGGTCACCCCTAACTGCCCTCTCATGCAGGGTTGATCACCTCCAACTGCCCTCCCTTGCAGGCCTGGTCCCTCTCAACTGCCCTCCCTTGCAGGCCTGGTCCCTCTCAACTGCCCTCCCTTGCAGGCCGGGTGCCTCCCAACTGCCCTCTCCTGCTGGCCATCTTGTGGTGGCCATCTTGTGTCCACATGGGGGCAGGATCTTTGACCACATGGGGGCAGACATATTGTGTGTTGGAATGATGGTCAATCTGCATATTAATCTTTTATTAGATAGGATAGAGACCTGGTGCACAGGTGGGGGCCAGCTGGTTTGCCCTGAAGGGTGTCCCGGATCAGGTGGGGGTTCCCTTGGAGCGTGGGGTGGCGTGAGCGAGGGGCCTGTGGTGGTTTGCAGGCTGGCCACGCCCCCTGGGAACCCAAGCGGAGGCCCTGGTATCTAGAATTTATTTTCCTTCTACAATTGAAACTTTGTAGCCTGGAGCGGAGCCAAGCCTGCTGCTCCCTCTGTGGCCGGCAGCCATTTCTGTTGCAGTTAATTGACCTTCTATAATTGAAACTTTGTTGCCTTAAGCGGGTGAGCCCGGCCAGGGTGTGAGGAAAGCTTTGCGTCCCCTGTTGCCGGGAGCAACCCTGGCCTGCTCTCTCAAGCTCCGTTCTGCCGCCATTTCTGTTTGAATTTGTTTACCTTCTATAATTGCAACTTTGTCGCTTGAGTGGAGGCTTAGGCCTGGCAAGGGCAGGCGGAAAGCTTGGCTTTCTCTGTTACCTGGGAAACCTTGCTCTCTGTGGCTGTAGCCATCTTGGTTGGGTTAATTTGCATACTTTCTCTGATTGACTGGTAGGCGTGGCTTGTGTGTGTCGAAGGTACGGTCAATTTACATATTACCTTTTTATTATGTAGGATATATATATATATATATATATATATATATATATATATATATATATCTTATTTTATGCACTTAGTCAGGCCAATGTAGTTGCATGTTTAAAAAATATATTTTAAATTGATGACGGTCTACAGAATAAGTAGTTTTAGTGTCACCTTTATTTTATAAATACATTTATGTGCCACTTTACAATGAGAATATGTTCTGAGAAATGTGTCATTGTTAGGCAATTTCATACTTATGCAAACATTATAGGGTGTACTCACATAAAACCTAAATGGCATAGACAACTACTGTTTTTGTATATACTATACTTTTATATGAATGGCAGGGAAGTGCATTTGTTTATATCAGCATCACCATGAACATATGAGTAATGTGCCGTGCTATGCTCTGGTTATGCCATCTAGTACTTCTTCAAGCTGAATTTTAGCTGTACGGTAAACCTACTTGAACTCTATTCTCTACAAATAAACATTGCCAAAGGATCAAGACTCATAAGTTTCTCTAATGCATTTTCAAAAATAAATAAATTTCTTTGTTCTTTAATAAATAGCCAAAAACTTTAGCTCATCGATACTTCTATGTATAAAAACTAAAAAATATTTTTTAAAAAGCACCTGGAATGGAAATAAACTTGTTTTTTAGTCAAGTTGGCAAATTACCCTCCAGGAAATTTCTATGTTCCAATGATTTACCAGTTACTACTACTGATATAATAAAAACTTAAAAATAAGCACATTTCTTGTATATTCTCTAATAATTGGTTAACACCTTTCTCCAATGAACAATATTGGAAATGTTATTTCATATATTGTGGCAGTTATGTATTTCTGATTATTTTAATATAATATACTAATTTTTGGTCTAATATAGCAACAAGCATCTGGATAAAAGCTTAACATTTAAGTAATTTAGCTCTATATTTTCAATTATCCTCATGTTTGACGTTTTATGGAGCAAATATCCAGATGTAACTCTGAAGATTTCATTTTAAGCAGGTGTTTTATTATCTACTAGACATATTTAAATAAATATATATGTATGTATTACTTTTATTTTTCTTAATGAATGAGCTTCTTCCAACCTTGGGTTCCAATTGTTCAATTCTGTACTCAGCAGAAAATCCATTTTTCTTGATGTTGTGTCTTTTATATTTATTTATTTGTTTATATATTATTTATTTATTATTAAGCCCTCATTCTCTTTTCACTGGATCTTTTCTTTTCCAATCATGATAATGATTCTTACCACCAGATTTGTAAAATCTTCTCTGTTCTATGTTACAAAAAAAAAAAATGACTTGGAAAGATGGCTGCTACATAAAAGTTTAGTTTATATCATTTCAGAACACACTTCTTCACAATGTTGAGGGTTCAAATCAAATATTTATTAGGAATCTACTTAGTTCAATGTTCTGTGACAAAAATGGAGAAATTTCTAGAATTATATGGCAATTTTACTTTTCACTACTGAATTTAAAGACAGCCATGTACTTAATTGGCAATAAAAATTGTCTTAGGATCATTACTCTTTGGTTGCAAAGACTAAAACCAATTAAAATTGATCCAAATACAAGGGTTTGTGTTTTTTGTTGTTGTATTTTTTTTTTAAGATTTACTAAAATGTCAACAAAACACAGAGCAGGAATTTCAGCCGGGTCTAGTGAGGACTGAAAACTCATTGTCTGCCCTCCCCCCACCCCCTTCCAAATCGCTCTTCTCTCTCTAGAAGTACAAGATTTCTGGTGACTTACATGTCTCTTGTCAAATCTGCTCCAATCTCAAATCTTCAACATGATTCTTCCTGAGTTTTCATTCATGTTTCTGTCAACTATATTCATTTATTTCTATATGATATTACAATTCAATGAGTAGATCAAATTGTATTTCTCAAAAGAATTATCTGAAAGGCTCAGTGTAGGTTAATTCTAGTCTCTGCCAGGTTCCCATCTTGGAGCAATCAATCATGACCAGAGGATTGGGTATATGTAGTACAAATGTAACAGACCTCCAGAATATGTGGAGCACAATAAATTTCTAAGAAAGGAGCATGACTGGATAATCAAAAATATATTGGGTTCCCTCTCCATAGAGGCAAATGCTCCAAGTATTTTGTTCAAGAGCAACAAACTTAAAAGCAACCTTAGAAATGAAATAGCCCAAATTCCCATAGGAAAAAACACCTGTAAGAGAAAATAACTATAAAAATTAACTTTATTACTGATTTTGCTTAATATTGTGCTAAGGTTAAACAAAATGACAAATATGTTAAATATAATATGTTAAAAATAGTATGTAGATTGTGAATATAATCAGAAAATCACTGGTCACCTACTTTTATGATTCTATTTTGAAATATTTTATTTTGGAAATATAATTGTTAATTTTTGTAATACAAAGAACTAGTCCATATAATTAATCAAACATCCAACTGTGACAAAGACTTAATGTTTTCTAAATTATCTACTATTTTCACATAACTTGTATTAAACATGCCTCAGGAATATATATTAGCCTATGACACCAAGAGTCAGACCTTACCTCTGTACCGCTAAGGTATGACTTTAAGCAATATAGTTATTTGTCTAACTTTTAGTTGCATCACATATAAATGATAATGTTTGATGGCTTTTTACATAGGATGAATTGAAATGGCTTTCCTTCAAAATAGTTATGACAAAATATGATATATCTACTGTGTGTATTCAATAATGTATTATAATGTATTTGAAAGCGTGCCCCACATGGTTCAATAGCATATAAGTGCCTGAGGCTACTGTCTATTGAAGAGTAGGAGTCATTATTAACTTCATTTGAACAACAGAAAATTGAGACTCAGAGAGGCTCATTAATATGTCCCAGAAAAACATTCAATTATGATGTGGTAAAATATGAACTTAAATGCAGATTTGGCCAACTCCAAAGACTGTAATTTTTCATCTACTTTGCTGCCTCTTAAAAGATCCTAAGCATGCCCTAACAGTTTTTGCTCAGTGGATAGAGCATCGGCCTGGACTGAAGGGTCCCAGGTTCGATTCTGGTCAAGGTCATGTACCTTGGTTGCAGGCACAACTCCAGTAGGAGGTGTGCAGGAAGCAGTTGATCGATGTTTCTCTCTCATTGATGTTTCTAACTCTCTATCCCTCTCCCTTCCTCTCTGTAAAACAACAATAAAATATATATTCTTAAAAAAAGATCCTAAGCATATCTTATCTGCCTCTTTCCACACTGAGAAAAGAATGAGTCTAATATCAGGTAGAGGACAAAAAATTTACTTGCTGGCTTTCTGGGTGAAAATAATCCAAGAGAATCAACCAAAACAATCTTTGCATGTGTTGATTGAATTTCTTTCTATTGATTTACATGAGAAATCTCCCTTGTTCTAAAGGAACCACATTTTATCTCCTTGGTTGCAGGTTTGATCCCTGGCCCCTGCCAGGGCAGGTGTGGGAGGCAACCAATTGATGTGTCTCTCTGACATCAATGTCTCTCTTCCCCTCCTCCCTCCCTTCCATTCTCTCTAAAAAGCAATGGGAAAAATGTCCTAGGGTGAGAATTAAAAAAAATATATATATATATATAAGATATTAACTAAAAGAATACAGCAAAATAAAAGCAGACAATAAAACTTCTCTTCACCAAGCCAACTTGTAAAAGCAATAATAAAAGTATATACTCAGAATTTTTGGACCTAACCATTTTGATTTGGAGATTCAAGACTATAAATGAATAATTAGATAACAAATTCCTCAATGAATCCCAATGTTCATTTCTAAATAAATAAATAAAAGAAATAACTACGTAGAAGAATAGATACATTTTTAAAAAGCCACTTACATTAAAATAATCAAAGACTGGCCATTTCTAAATCCAAAAAATTATAAATAGCATTGCATTACAAGAGATGAGGAGAAAGAACCTTGATGCTTGAAGAGATTATGCTCTTTTATGATTTTAATTTATTGATGACAAACATGAATGTCCTTATTCTTTTTTCCATTAATGTTAGAAAACTGGTGTTGATTTTTATGTTTACATATTCAGAATCTATATGGATGGCTTCCCAACATAATCAAAAGTGGATCAGAGTAGAGAGCATTATTTTCCTTCAGAGTGTTGAGACTACAATATTTCCGCAACGACCTTACATTGAATTTAGTGCATATAAATTATAGAAAAACCATGAATGACCAGTCGGCTCCCAACAAGCCTGAACAGGCATGGATGATACACCTTGCCAGAGAGAACTGAATGATGCGTCCCAAGGTCATCTGAGACTCAGAACACCTGCTCAGCGATTGAAGAAAAACCATGGTGTTATGCTAGAAAGCAGTGCCCAGAGTGAAGAAAAACCTAGGGAAGAAATTTGAGAATGAATAATGAGTTAGGAGGTTGTGAGTACTGGCAGTACAAATAGGAGGTAAGAAGCATCAAGACTAACTTCAGAACAGAATGTAAATGGAAAGATCAAAGTACAGTTTTCCTTTAACAGAGACCAAGTGTATGACACTCGTGGGATGCGTGTACCTTATGGAACAACTACCGGAAGAGACACATCATGAAATGACATTTATTTACTAAATATATGCACATTACAAATGCTGAGAGAAAGAGAATCTCTCTCATTGTTCACTTTGAAGCTGCCAGGCATGTATGGGCAGTCAGTGTTCCAAGATCACTATTAGTACCTCTGGCTTTTTGCTTTTTCAAGATAAAATTATTTTACCAGTTTTGCAAGGTATTATTATTCCCTTTTGTGAAAAATAAAACTAGTTTTAAAAAATGGACATTTTAATGAGAAAACTCAAATGATGGGGCTATAAGCACTCGCTGTTTCTATTTGCCCTCCCAAATAACGCTGCTTTATGTCAAACTTTTCTGTTATCAATCACTGAGTAGTGGGTCCCCCTAACACAACGTCATCCTGAGTCCATAAAGTTAGGACTTGTGTATTAATAGAAGAGTTTTGCTTTTTAAGACTCACTGTTGTTCACTTACAAACCTTAATCTCATTTCCCATTCAAAATTTCTAGACATGAATACCCCTGTAGCTCTAGTAGCTGCTTTTCCACACCATTCTTCCTCCTCCTCTTACCTTGTCACCCTGGTGGGGCAGGTGCATGCTGAGAGGGCAGACCGGTTCTTAGTCCATGAACCATGGCTCGGGCAGCTACTCTCCCTTTTTGCAATAACTGACTGTTGAGGTGCATGGGTGTGTAATTGTTGCCTTCTCCGTTCACAGCCCATTAGCACGGAGGATCCAGTTTGTGCACATCTCAGCCCCTCATTGCTAGTTTCATGCAGTAAGTGATGCAATAGATATCAGCAAAGCAGCTCAGTCCTTAAACCCAACTCTTTTCCACAGCATACCAGGACCACACCAGGCAATGGGAACACAAGTGCCCTAACCCAACTTGCACGCCTTGCCTCCCTGCTCCAGCTTGCCTTCAAACTCCAGAATCAGGCATTCTGGTGGCCTCGTGGTTCAGAATATTTAAGTGAGAGATTAACCAGGGCCCACTAGAATCACGAACTTGTCATGTTTCCATTCCAGAACATTAATTCCAAAAATTGTTACTAAGAAGGTACAAAAAAAAAAAAAAAAGCAATAATATGTAAAATGTGAATACTTGTTTTCTTAGAATGGTTGCTTACAAATAATTTTTTTCAAAGCATATTTCAATATTATGTAAAACTAATAATTTACATATAAAATATTATATTGGAGTATATGAGATCAGTGTGGGCTGGAGGTAGTAGAGTCAGAGTCATTGATTTTAGGAAGTGGAATTTATGTTGACCCTTGAAAGATAGGTTGCTATGTAGATAGCAAGAAAAAAAGGAAAAGAAATTGGTGAATAGGGATTGGATATTTTGGGGGAAGATACCAGAGGGGAAAGTACCTACTGTGAGTTTATCAGGGAAAAAAGACAACTCTAACCAGAGTCTTCTGGAAGTTAGTATTAAGTTCTGGTCCTTCTTAAAAACAAACTAGTAAGGCCCTGGCCAGTATACTCAGTGGTTAAAGCATTGTCCTGCACACCAAAGGGTTGCAGGTTTCATTCCTGGTCAAGGACATCCACCTGGGTTGCAAGTTGGATCCCAGGCCCCAGGAGAAGAGAGAAGAGAGAAGATCTCTCCTCTCTCTCTCTCTCTCTCTCTCTCTCTTTCCCTCACATGCACTCTCTCTAAAAATGCAATGGAAAAATATCCAGGAGTGAGGGTTAACAACCCCCCCAAAAAAAACTAGAAAGATAAAAGTAAATAATACCTTTCAGGAAGGTGCTCCCATTGATTTTCAGCAAAGACTTAAAAACCATCAAGCACTTAACAAAGCTTTTGACTTCATCAAGGACAATTGCCAGCTATTACTTCTGAATAGTTAATTGAAAATGAAATTGAACTATTTGTGCATTCTTATTTTAATGACATTTTATTTGTTAGAATTGACTTTATAATATAGTTTTCATGGATTATTTACTTATAGGATCCTTGTTTCATGACTTTTAAAATCAAAGAAGAGCAAATGTGGACATCATTTCAGCTGATATGAAATGCTTGGTTTAAATAAAATATATAAAACCCTGAGCAATCATTTTATTTTGGTGGTCACACTATTTTGATAGAGGTTTTTGTTTGTTTGTTTGTTTGTTTTGTTTTTTTACCATAAATGATCAGGAGAAGAGAGGTCACCATTACCACCAATGATAACCTGAATGTCATGGCTGACAACATCCCCTACCTCAAATACTGGTCATGAGGTCAAGAACCTTTCCAGTCTTAAGCCAAAAACTTTGGAATCACCCTTGAATCCTTCCTGTCTCTCATCAGCAAATCTTGTCACCTATCCCTACAAAATATATCCAGTATTCCATCACTCTGCTCCACCACAGCCACGCTATCACCACTCCTCGTGGAGATGATCGCTGTAATAACCTTTAATTCGCCTCCTGTGTCTCTCAACATTCTTCCTCAGTACAGACATGCTCATTGTATGTTTACCTCTTAAATGAAATAACACCTCTCTCCTGCTCAAAGTCTGCCAGTGGCTTCCCATCTCATTCAGAGAGAAGGAGACTTTACACAGTTGTCTTTTATTTGCTCCAGCCCCCACCATACTCCTCCCTGCCCCAGTGCATCTTGAACTTTATCTTCTCCAGCTGTCCAGCTTAGATACTGTTCAAGCCACACTGCCCTCTCAAAGCAAACCCCTGTCTCAGGGTACCAGCTGTGTCCTTTGTCTGTAATATTCTCCTAAGTATTCACCCAGCCCACTTCCTTAGATGTCATCTATTAATAAGGCTGTCCTTGACTATGGTATCAAAATGGCATGGAACTCATCATTGTTACCCTGTGTGGTAGATTGCATTGTTGTCTTCAGTTGTTTACTTCTTCCCTTAATAGAATAATGCATCCAAACCTTGGTCACATGATGCATGTTGCATTGTCACCCATGTGACTGGGTGCCTTCCCATGTGGCTTGATTTGGCCAATACATTGGGGATGTAAGCTAGGGTGTGGCAGCTCCTTGCTGGACTTCCATTCAGCCTATTGTGTTTCTAAATTTCTTTGTGGGGAGAGTATGCTCTGGGAGGCCACTAGTACAAGTAGGATGAGACAGATTTGGGAAGATATAAACCTGGAAACCACCAAAGTTACTTGTTACAGATAATTATAGGCTCGTGAGTACGAGACATCAGTGTTTGTTATTAGAAGCCACTGAAACTTGAAGATACTGTGCAGCCTTATCATAGCAGCAATGCTGATTGTTTACCGTGGTTTATTTATTCCAGAACACTTAACCCCCTGTGACTGCTATACACTGTTACCTCTTTTTCTATTTTATTTCTCCATTGGTGGCTATTGCTTTATTGCTAACACCTATAACAGCACTTAGGACATAACAGGCACTAAATGAGTATTTACTAAATGAATGAATGAACAACTAAATGTATGAATGGATTATAAAATATATAAAAGGATAATAAGAATGTGCCCTTTGAGAAAAACCAGGGGAATTTCAACAGCATCACCACTTTGGGACTCTGAGAACAACTATTGCACATGAGAAAATTTTTATTACCAGATAATATGAACAGTGGCCATCCTGACAGTATCCCTGAGCTTGCTCCATCCCTAAAGACTGATAGTCCAGAGGAAGTCTAAGTCTCCAACCTCAAGGAACCTACAGTCTAAAGAATTGGTTTTTTTTTCTTATTACAAACTATTGTGCCCCAAAGAAAGTCCCACACGATTTTTGAAACCCATATGGATAGAGGGATGAGAGTGCAGTGAGGCTCTAGGGTGGGGTGGCGATGACATGAGTATGGGGTCAGATAGGACAAGGGATGGGGATGTGATTCAGGAACACTAACAAGAACCTTCAAAACATGTGCTGCCCAGACAGCGTGGCTCAATGGTTGAGCGTATACCTATGAACCAGGAGGTCACAGTTTGATTCCTGGCCAGGGCACATGCCCCAGTTGCGGGCTCCATCCCCAGTACGGGGCATGCAGGAGGCAGCCGATCAATGATTCTGTCATCATTGATGTTTCTTTCTCTCTCTCCCTCTCCCTTCCTCTCTGAAATCAATTTAAAAAAGGTTTTTTTTTAAGAAAGTGTGATAGTATCACAGCTTAAACATGGGAACAAATATTACTTGGATTATCTGAATAAAAATGTTCCTGGTAATAAAGTGTCTGGTTCAAGATGGCTCAGTGACAATGACCTTGCCCTAGAGAAACTTTGAGGCCAAACAAGAGAAGTGTGTTACCCAGAGTCACACTGCCAGGCAGTGGCAGACATGGGGCCAAAACCTGCTCTTCTGACTTCAGGCCCAGTTTTTCAGCATGAAGAAAAAACACTAATGGGCCCCCACACATGGCTTTCAACTTCTCCCAGCTCTGCAATATGACGTGGCTCTTCTCTCAGTCCTCACTCTGGCCCTCCATGCTAATTTTTATTCCTGCCACTGCTAGATAGGTAATATTATCTGAATACTCTTAACATGACAGGTGGTTTGGATATATTATTATGTCATGTTTGTGACAATTCATGAACATTAGATAGTATTACTCTATTTTGCAAATGAAGAAAGACTCTGGAGATCAGAGTTAGGTGAACTGGCTAATAGCTAATAGCTGGGAAAGCCTGAATTCAGGCCCAGCCCTGCTTGGTGTCTTATTTTTATGATCATTTTACCAGTCCATGCTGCCAGCCTGTCGGCATGCTTCAGAACGCCCTGTCCATGTGTCTGCCTGCCCCCCCTCCCCCGCAGTGATCATGCTTGTGATGTACCTGTCCTGAGCTTCCCTAGGCAGGACTCCGACACCTCATCTCTGGTCACTAAGCTGCATTATTGTACCTAGAGCATCTGTGGAGAGGGAGCAACTGCAGTGATCCCTGCTGTCTGGTCATCTGTGTATAACTTACTTCAGAGAGGACACCAGCTTCGCATGGAACCAGGGCCACCAGATGCTGTAAGCCCAACAGTCATTTACAGATTCCTTGGGTGGATACTCTGTATCTTCCTGATTTCTCAAGGAAACCTGCATCTATTTTTGCTTAACCTTGTCACGTGCTATGCAAGCTTAGTATCTTTGCTTGGTTTCTTCAAAGATTTTTCTGTACGGAAATGTCTTTTTTCCAAGATCTCCAGGATTGTGGTAACAGAACAGTTATAGAAGTAAGCCAAGGTGTGGGAGTGATCTGCCCCAAAAACAGGCAATAAGGGTGTGCATCGTCTCTAGATAATTTTATAAAACAGCTAGAGGCCCTGTGCGCGAAATTCACTCACTAGTGGGGGGAGGTCCCTCAGCCCAACCTGCACCCTCTCACAGTCTGGGAGCCTTTGGGGGATGTTGGACTGACAGCTTAAGCCAGCAGTCAGACATCCTTAGCACTGCAGTGGAGGCAGGAGAGGCTCCCGCCACCACCGCTGCACTGGGAAGCCATGAGCCCAGCTTCTGGCTGAGTGGCACTATCTCTGTGAGAGCGCACTGACCAAAAGAGGGCAGCTCCTGCATTGAGCGTCTGCCCCCTGGTGGTCAGTGCACATCCTAGCGACCTGTCATTCTGCTGTTCGGTCGATTTGCATATTAGCCTTTTATTTTATAGGATGCTGCTGACTTAAATTTAGCCTGATTTTTATTACCATGCTCCATCAATTATAAATAATTTTAATGAGAAAATACTCCTTTAAGATATATATGTAAGTTCTAAACAATTGTTAGAATTATTGCTGTTTTGACATTACACATGCATGTCCAGTGAGCAAATTTTTATTAATAAACATTGAACTCTACATGGGAGTTAATTTAAGAAGTCCCAATGATACAATCAGCCCTGACACGTACAAACTCAGCTACAGGTGTTTTCAGAGTAAGTTTATAGGAATCTGGAGTCATTTGAGCTCAGTCTGCACACAGCTCACTCAGGGTGAAAGCCATGTCTTCAATGCCTGGAGAGATGCATATTCTTGTGTTTAAACAGTAGAGTAAAAATAAACGAGATAGCCCAGAAACTGCAAAGAGAAAGAACTGGAACTTAACCTTAAGTAACTGCCATTCTGTCATTCATGTGACCATTTCAAATCTCTGTTTATTATGTTTTTTTTATTTCCATTCACCTTTTTCACCCTTTACCCATCTCCTTCCCTCTGGCAACCGTAATTTTCTTCTCTGTTTCTATGAGTCTGATTGTGTTTGGTTTGTTCACTTCTTTTGTTTTGTTTAGATTCCATATGTAAGTGAAATTATACAGTATTTGTCTTTTTCTGACATTTACTTTAGCATAATACCCTCTAGGTTAATCCATGTTGTTGCAAATGTTAAGATTTCATTCCTTTTCATTCCTGAATTTCATTCCATTATATATATGGCATATCCTTTTTATTAATTTATTGGTGTACACTTAGTTTACGTCTTTATCTTGGCTATTATAAATAATGTTGAGATAAACAAGGGTGGATATATCTTTTTAAATATCTTGTTTGTTTTCTTCAGATAAATACACAGTGGAATTCCTGGGTCAGATAGTAGTTATATTTTTAATAATTTGAGGAATTTTCATACTTTGTTCTGCTGCACCAATTTACAATCCCCCCTATAGAGCATATTGTTCCCTTTTCTCCACATCCTCTTCAACATTTGTTACTTGTTGACCATTTATTGCTGGCCATTCCACCAGGTTTTAAGTGATATCTCATTGTGGTTTCAATTTGCATTTTGAATTCTTATGATTAGTGATTCAGAGCATCTTTTCATGTGTCAGTAGGCAATGTGCATGTTGTCTTTGGAGAAATGTCTATTCATGCTCACTGCCCAATGTTTAATTGAATTGTTTGGGTTGTGCTTTTTTTGTGTTTTTGTTTGTTTGTTTGTTTGGTTGGTGTTGAGTGCTATGAGTTCCTTATGAATTTTGGATATTATCTCCTTATCAGACATGCCATTTGTAAATATCTTCTCCCATTCAGTAGGTTGTCTTCTTGTTTTGTTGATGGTTTCTTTTACTGTGCAGAACTTTTATTTTTAATTTGATGTAGTAACTTATGTTTTTGTTTTCCTTGCTCAAGGAAGTACATCCATAAAGATAGTTTTTCACATGTACCTGTTCAATTCTTAAAATAAAATTTATTAAAGAGACTCTTACATCTCCATTGTATACTCTTACTTCTTTGCCCTATTTCTGTTTGAAATGTATCACAGTAAAGCAGAATGCAAACTGCTAAGTGTAATATTCTTGTTTCTTAAGCAGGAACTTTAATTTTGCATACAATATTTTCCATGAATATTATATTTAAACTAGTGGCCCAGTGCACAAAATTTGTGCACATTAAAAGGGAATTAATTAGAGGAAATATTTTAATATTGCTATTTGCCCTTTCTCTATAACAGAAGTGTCAGAGATGAAAGAAAATTAGTAAAATGTATATGAAAATCTTCCTCCTGTCAGAGTCTGGGGCCTGCTGTAGGACCCAGAGTCAAGTCCCTGCCCACCTGCAGCACCTCAAAATCATGTGAGACCCAGACCCAGTCAGCCCCACCCACATTGGGCGAGATCCAGATCTGGCCGGCCCCACCCTTGTCAAGTCCCCCTGGGTTGGGGGGGCACAGCCTGGCTCCAGGTGGGGGGTGCAGCCTCAGGGCTCCCATCAAGCCCCACAGGGTGACGGCGCAGCCTCAGGTCCCCTGTCAAGCCTCACCGGATGGGGGGTTCAGCCTCAGGTCCCCCAGCCTGGCACCAGGTGGGGGGGGCGCAGCCTCAGGTCCCCCAGCGCACCCTCAGGTCCCCTGGCTCAATGCCAGGGTGGGGGGTGCGGCCTGAGGTCCCCCAATAAGCTCTGCCGGGTGGGGGGCATAGTTGAGGTTCCCTGGCCCAGCACCGGGGTGGGGGTGGGGGGTGGTCTGAGGTCCCCTGTCAAACTCTATCAGGGGAGGGGTGCAGCCTCAGGTCTCCTGCCCCAGCCCAGAGCCATGCAGCCTCAGGTCCCTGCTGATTGCTTGTTAAGGCTCATTATGGGAACATGACCTCCACTGTGGGTGAAGCCATGTTGTGTTACGGAAACCCTGACTCTGCTGTGGGCGCCGCCATATTTTTGACAGTGTGATGGTTAATTTGCATATTCCCTCTTTATGAGACAGGATATACCCTTATTTAGTTGTTAGTTGTTTTAAAACTAAGTAATGAATCAAAAAGTTATCTTCACTGGTAACTCAATGACTATTACTGAAAATAATGATGTTGTATAGTAGATGAAGGTTGTTAAAAATGACCCTCTCCAGGTGTTGAATGTGCCAAACATACCCCTGGCAATCCTAACCAGGACAGCGATCCTCATACATTTGCCCAGGCAGGTCTGTGCTTCTTCTCTCTGGTGGCATCAGGTGTCTCTGGCTCACTTAGTTCACATTCTTTCTACCACAAAGAGCCAAACCTTCTTCAGCTTGAAGACAATTTCCGATGTAGGTATTCTGAACACCAGATAGGAAAGAACCCAAGGTGTGTTTGTAAATGCACATAATGTTGATACATCAGAGTAGAAGATAAAAGGCATAATCTCTCCCTGATTGGTTTGGCTCATTGGATAGAGTGTTGGCCTGCGGACTGAAGGGTCCCAGGTTCGATTCCGGTCAAGGGCATGTACCTTGGTTGCGGGTACATCCCCAGTAGGGCATGTGCAGGAGGCAGCTGATCGATGTTTCTCTCTCATCGATGTTTCTAACTCTCTATCCCTCTCCCTTCTTCTCTGTGAAAAAAATCAATTATTTATATATATATATATATATATATATATATATATATATATATATATTTAAAAGCATAATATCAAAGAGACTGTTGGACATAAATGTCTGTCTGAGATGACAGTGATTTCATCCATAACATCTTTACAAATGTTACTTAAGCCATAACATTTTAGTGAAGAGAATAGACATAATTATTATCTGTTCCACACAGCAGTTGAGTGGTTTTCTCGGCTCACAGAGGTGTTTCCATCTCTCTCACCCTCACCTTAAAGGTCCCTGTGATAGTGTGGGTGGTGGAAAGAAGGGTCTGCAGGCCCCGCCCAAAGTCCAAAACCAGGATTGCAGTCTAAACTCTGCTCCTGCTTGCTCGGAGACTTGCAGTTTACATTAAGTTTGCTGATTTCAACATCTGTAATTTTTAAAATAGGCATCATTGCTTAACTCCTGGATGGCATAGAGAGATGAAATATTAAATGATAAAATGCCCATCGAGTGATACACAAATACAGCAAAGTTTACTTTAAAAGTGCCTTAAAAACTTCCTTTTTCAGAGGTTTTATCATAGTGATACATTTAAAGATAAAAATAAATGGAAATAAGGTTTTAAGTTCATATTTGAAAATTAACGTGGTTACCAAATATGTTGCCTTTTGCTTCATTAATCTGGCATATATCTTCTGTTTGTTTAGTGAGAACAGACACATACCTAAGTCATTGTTCACCAAGGACTCAATTATTTGTGAGGATTACACACACACACACACACACACACACACGAAAAAACAAACAAACCAACAAGTCTAAACTGCCATGTTCACATCAATCCATGTCCACAGGGTGGCACAATTCTATGACAGCATACAAAGACTTAGGCACATACTCATGATCCATTTGGGAATTAATTAACTGTGACTCCATATACAAGTCTCAGTGTATTATTCCAGGCTACAGGGGATGCTGTTATTGGCATTTAAAGAAGCCCTGTCTCCATATAATATACTAAACCATCAATGCTCTCAACTCAACATAGGCTTATCTACTGGAAATACCTACCCGGTTTATAAATATACTAGGGGCCCAGTGCACGAATTCATGCTCCTGAAACTGTGGGCCACGAGGTTGCAGTGGGCACAGGGGTAGGCCGTGGCCCATCCTCCATGCTCCCGCTCGGCCCCTCCCACTGTGGCCCCCAGTCCCCTGTCTGATGGTAGCCCCACTACTGCCACCATCGCTCCCACACGCTGATGGCAAAGGGAGGTGGAGAAGCCCTCAGGGGGGATCAGGGCAGGCAGCCGCCGCTCATATCCACTGACAGCACCAAGTAATCAAGCAGCAGGTGCAAGTGGCGGCTCCGGCCCTGGCAGTGAGTGCAAGCAGGGCCATATGTGCCATATAAAACAATAGGGGCAAGTTTTGATGTGAAGCAGTACCACTTAAAGAACTAAAGCGTAATATAGGAAACTATTGTCACAACTTTGAGATAAATCTTGATAAATTGGACCATATTAAAATTACAAATTTTTTGCCATCAAAAAAGTTTTTAAAGATGAAAAGTCAAGGAGAATAGTGGAATTTGGTGATTGTGATAAATATGACACACATATATGTATATATAGGGGTGAGCAGAAGTAGGTTTAGAGTTGTTTGTTGGAAAATATATATAATACAATAATAAATAATAATACAAGGATAAATTGTATGTTTCTAGCACTCACAACTCTAAACCTACTTTTGCCCACCCTGTATATATGTGTGTATATTTATATAACTAACAAATAACTTGTACATGTAAATCCTGAAAATAAAGAGATAATCCAGATGAAAAGCAGATAAGAAATTTGAAATATAGACTTTGGAAAAGAGAATGTCCATATAACCAATAACACCATTAAAATATGATCAATTTTATTAGCCATTAGAAAAATGCAAATTCAGACTACACGCCCATCAAAATGAATAAATTTAAAATGTCTGATAATATAAAGTGTTTCCAAGGATATTGAATAACAGGAATTTCAACAAATTGATAATAAAAATGAAAATTGATACATCCCTTTGGAAAACTATTTTAATTATCTCATAACATTGAAGGTATGTGTACCAAAGTGCAACCGCTTCTTTCCTAAATGTACCCCTGCAGGGATATACTCTGCTGGAAGTAGTCAACTCTGCTATTTTAGCACAAAAGCAGATATAAACAATAGGTAAATTAAAAAGCATGGTTGTTACAAAAAAATTTTATTCGCAAAACCAAGCAGTGGGTTAGATTTGACCCATTGGTCATAGTTTGCCCCAATATATTTTACAGCAGGAAAAGCAAATTATAGCTATGCATAAAAAGAGAAGTAGCACAGAAGTGGCTGTTGGGGTCGGGCAACATATTATCTCCTGCCAAGGTCGATCTTTATTCTGGTGTTTATATTGTAACAACTCCCTAATTTGTATACTTTCTTGATATATTGGATTAGAGTTAACATTGATAAACTTGGCATAAATTCTTGTTTTAAATTCCCTTTCTACCCTTCTAGTCTGAGCACATACATTTGATAAACAGTCATTTTATTTTTTTTAATTAAAAGACATCAATAAATGCACTGAAGCCACAAACTGATATTCTGAGTTACTGATCCCCAAATAGGTAGAAGTACCTGGGAGATTTTCTTATCATAACAGAAGGAAAAAATCTTCCCATGCATGGGGAAGACTAGGTCTAGACTCATTGTCTAAAGTGGAGCCAGGACAGGGCTCCCATGCATGAAAAGGTAGGAAGGGAAAGCAGTTACTGCTGTCAGGGCTGCTTCATGTCAACCTACAGGACTAGGGTTGTGCGAGATACAGAGAAATCTTGACAATCAGGATCTCGCTAAGCACCAGCAGGACTAGTGAATGAACTGTGATAGTACTGAAGTTAGAAGCCTAAAGTGCTACTCTAACACCTGATTTGGGAATGTGTCTTCAATAATTAAACCACTAGGCAGAGAGAGGGGATCACAAAGAAGAAAGAAGAAAAGAAATGCTTCTCAAAAGAGAAATACAAACTGAGAATCCAAGTTATCTCAATAAAGTCAGGTGAAGGGAGGCAGCCAACCAATTCAAAGTCAGTAAATTAATTTAACAGAGCAAAAATAATCTAAAAGAGTAATTATATCTTTAAAATCCTCAAACATTTTTTAAAATAATGTATCTATACTAATAATAGAAGAATATGAAAATTGTCCAGGATGCCGTCACACTAACGGCAATGACCAGCAGGCTGCCTGGGGCGACAAGGCTGGCATGGGTGTTAGTGAGGGACAACAAAATGACTGAACAACAGGCTGCATGGGGCAACCAGGCCAGCGGGGGGGGGGGCAGTAAGGGGCGCCCAGGCCGGCAGGGTGGACAGTTAGGGGTGACTAGGCCAGCAGAGGAGGGAAGTTGGGGGCAACCAGGCTGGCAGGGGTCAGTAAGGGGCGACCAGGCTGACAGGGGAGACAGTTAAGGCAATCAGGCTGGCAAAGGGGGCAGTTAGGGGCAATCAGGCCAGCAGGCAGAGGCGGTTAGGGGTGATCAGGCTGGCAAGGGGGACAGTTAGGGTTGATCAGGCAGGCAGGTGGGTGAGCAGTTAGGAGCCAGCGGTCTCAGATTGTGAGGGGGATGTCCAACTGCCGATTTAGGCCCTATTTCCAAGATCAGGCCTAAACCGGTAGTCAGATTGGGGGGTCCCAGATTGGAGAGGGTGCAGGCTGGGCTGAGGGGACCCACTCCTATGTACAAATTTCATGCACCAAGCCTCTAGTATATATATAAAACCCTAACATGCAAATAGACAGAACAGCAGAACAACCGAGAAACTGGTCACTATGATGTGTGCTGACCACCAGGGGATGTGCGTGGATCATGGTGGACGTCGGCAGCAGGCAGCAGAGCAAGGAACATGGCAGGCATTGGCTGTGGCGGGATGGTGGAGCAGCTGAGCAGGGGCACCAGACCAAGATGCCAAGATGGGGCGCTGGTCGCTGTCATCCAGGGGAGCCTCTAGTAGAAACTGAAAATTCTTTGATCCCATTTGTCGCGGTTCCACCCGACACTCATACCTGCTGCCAGCATTGGCCCGGCTCATACCCACAGCCAGCACCAGCCCCACTTGCACTGGCTGCCACTTCTGCTGCTCGCACCCGCTGCTGACCCCAATCGCCCCTCAGGGCTTCTCCACCTCCCCTGCTCCAGAGGGGCGATCAGGCCAGAAGCCACCTCACATAACTGCTACTGGAGATGGCCCTGCTCGCACTTGCTGCCAGTGCCAGAGCCACCACTCGCACCCATTGCCAGTGCCGGCCCCGCTCACACCCACAGCTGGCATCGGAGCCACCGCTCACACCCGCTGCCAGTGTCCGGCACCAGTCCCTATCACTGGCACCTTCAGTGGGGGCAAGTGGCAGCTGCCGGCCCTGATTGCTCCTGGCAGCTTCTCCACCTCCCACTGCTCCTCAGGAACAATTGGGGCAGCAGCCGCCACTTGCACCCACTGACGGTGCTGGCCCCGCTCGCACCGCTGCTGGCACCGGCCCCAATCACTCCGCGCCGTCAGAGGGTGCAAGCAGGGTCAGTGGCATCAGTGCATGGGAGCAGTGGCACTGGCAGCGGGGCTGCCAGCAGACAGGGGACCGGGGGCCCCAGTGGGAGTAGAAGGTTGGGGGCACAGAGGATGGGCCAATACCCACCCCTGTGCTCACTGCAGCCTTGCGGCACACAGTTCCTTTCAAGGTGCATGAATTCGTGCACTGGGTCCCTAGCATAAAAAATAAACTTAAAAACCAAATGACAAATTTGATTCAACAGAGGTAAAATAAAAGAGAACCATCAAGTCATCAAAGATTATTGAGCAACTATTATCAGAGCACTGTTCTAGGTTCTAGAAATTTAACCATGAAAAAAAGGTAAGTCTGCTACCAATGACTGATAGTGAGGGAGGAAGAATGGGAAGAGAAAAAGAAATAAAGAAGGCAGGAGGAAGACAGAAAGGGGGAAAATTCGATTTCATGTGGTAGGAAAAACTATGAAGAGAAAGAAAGCAAGAAAAATGGTAATAAGTGAGATGAAGAGGGTTATTAGATAAGGTGCTATAAAGAGGTCTCACTGAGACAGTGACATGATAAATGACCCGAATAAAGGAAGAAAGACAGCCAAGTAGAAATCTGGAAAAGAAAAACATGACCAGAAAAACAAAGCCTTTAAAAATTATGTAACGTCTGGAGTATTGAAACAATATCAGAAAGATAAAACAATGAAATACAGTTTAAAAAGAAAGTTAAATAACAGTAGGATAGATTAAGAAACTCTCATATATGCTTAATAAGAATTCCAGAAGTTGACAAGGAAGGAAATGACACCAAAAAAAATCAATCTTCATAATGGACGTTTGACTGAGAGTTTTCTGGAATTTACAAGAATCAAAAAAATCAGATTGAAAGAACACAATGAGTCTTAAGCCATATAAATCTAAATAAATCTAAAATAAACACATGCTAATAAAACTACAGAACATCAAAGCTATTAAAGAAAAACCTACAACCTCCTCCCAAAATATGTAATATTCTATAGAGAAAAGGCATGTGACCTGTCAGTGAATGACAATTAGAATGTACTATTAAGACAAATAAATGCCAAAAGAAAATAGAACTGAACCCATGCTCTTACAAAAGAATAATTGTCAACCTAGAATTATATATCAAGGCCAACAGTCATTAAAATGCTGGCCAAAATCAAAGCAATTTCCAATATGAAATACTAAACAAGTTTACACTTACTGGTAATTTATTAAACAAATGAGTATTTGTAAAGACATACAGTTACAAAATAAATAAGTCCTGTGCATGTACAGAATAGAGAAAAACATCAATAATCCTATATAATAAAAGGTTAATATGTAAATCGACCGAATGCCAGAACAACTGGTTGCTATGACACACACTGACCACCAGGGGGCAGATGCTCAATGCAGGAGCTGCCCCTGGTGGTCAGTGCGAGCCAGAAGCTGGTTCACGGTTGATGAGAGCAGTGGCGGTGGCTGGAGCCTCTCCCACCTCCACAGCAGTGCTAAGGATGTCCGACTGACAGCTAAAGCTGTCAGTTAGATATCCCCTGAGGGCTCCCAGACTGCGAGAGGGCACAGGAAGCTGAGGGACCAACCCCCCAAGTGCATGAATCTTGAGCGCCAGGCCTCTAGTCCTATATAATAAAAGAGTAATATGCAAATTAACTGTCACTCCACTAAAATATGGTGGCGCCCATAGCCACAAGATGGCGGCGCCCAGTCCTCTCAGCCCCACCAGAGTCCCCCAGTCCCGGTGGGGGCGGCCACTGAGAGCGGGCAGCATGAGCGGCCTGGCGCTATGCTGCCCAGAGGCCCTCCTGACCCTTTATAAAAAAAAAAAAATTCACTCCCCATGGAGTGTTCCCCCACACACACACCTGCAGCTTTGGGGTCTCAGGCTTGGAACCTTGTGCGTTCCCAGCAAGTGATCCCCCCACACACCTATAGCCTCATGATCTCAGCCTCAGAAGTGCCTGTGACCTGGGCGAGTGATTCTGCCCCACCAGCAGTCTCAGGGATTCAGCCTCGGAACTTCCCTCACCCCCAGCTGAGTGATTGGAGTGGGGGGGGGGGGCGCGTAGGGAGAGGACTGGGGGTATCTGGGCGATACTGCCCAGCACACCTCTCCCATTGATCAGAAACTTCTGACCAGGTTAGGGAGGTAAATGGGTTTTGTTTAAAATCTTTACAAATCGCAAAGGAAATGTCTGAGGTAGGGTTTCACATCGCAAGTAACTTACAACTAATTTCTGAAGGCAAACTGCTACATTGCAGTTACATTACTGGAGAGTGCCCCGTGGTCCGAAGGTCGGTCTCTGCAGCGGCGGTGGCAGGTGCTCCCTGCCCTGGTTCCTCAGCACCTCGGGCAGGGCTTGAGCCCACCAAGGAAGGCCTTGCCCCTACAGTTTTCACCAAGGCAGGGAGGTTTTGTAGACATGAATAAGAAGTGCCCACGCACAAGTCCTGAAGATGTCGGGGCCGGCAGAAATGACAATCAAACCGGGAAAAGAGCAAAACCAGAAACACCACCAATCCCATCATAGATCATCTTTTTGTTCTGATGACGGTGTGTTTCCCTCTTCTTCGTCTTCTGGAAGCAAAACAGATTCAAGTACTGACTATTCTACCAACAGAAAAGTTAAGAGAAAAAAAGGACAGAAAAGGAATAAAAGGAGAAAAGAAAGGACAAAAGATGAAACATCAAGAAAAAGAAAGATAAGGAAAAAAGAAGGAAACAACCACATGATATCACCTTTCCAAGGTCTCATGAAATTCCTGTTTAAGCAGTTTATTTTATAACACTTTTAGTTTGGGTTTACATTTTTACTGGTTTGTCAAGACCACAGCAGGTACAGTGTCCAATATGTTAAAGAAAAAACCCTATCTAATAAAGAGGGAATATGCAGGGGAGGGCAGTTGGGGGTGATAGGGCCAGCAGGGGAGCAGTTAGGCATCGATCAGGCTGGCAGGGGAGTGGTTAGGGGTGATCAAGCTGGCAGGCAGAAGCGGTTAGGGGCAATCAGGCAGGCAGGCAGGCGAGTGGTTGGGAGCCAGCAGTCCCAGATTGTGAGAGGGATCCCAGATTGGAGAGGGTGCAGGGTGAGCTGAGGGACACCCCTCCAGTGCAAGAATTTCATGCACAGGGCCTCTAGTATTGTAATAACTTTGAATGATAGCAGATGGGTACTAGACTTATTGTGGTGAGCACATCATCTATAATAATAACAGTATAATATGCTAATTAGACCAGACAGGCGAACAACCTTCCGGATGTCATTCCGGCCATCCTGCCCAATGAAGCTGCAGTGGTGGGGGCCAAGGGGGGGTTAGGGGCAATCAGGCAGGCAGGCAAGTGGGTTAGGGGCAATCAGGTGGGCAGATAGGCCAGCAGTTAGGAGCCAGCGGTCCTGGATTGAGAGAGGGATGTCCAACTACCAGCAGTCGGACATCCCCTGAGGGGTCCCAGATTGTGAAAGGGTGCAGGCCTCTAGTCTGTGTGTGTGTGTGTGTGTGTGTGTGTGTGTGTGTGTGTGTGTATAAAGAGCCAGGGTCCATAACATCCAAAATGACCGAAGGCTCGACTGAACACCAGGCGAGGGGTGGTTGGGGCGGGGTGAGGTGGGTGCGGCAAGGTCCTTAGCCTCAGGCCTGGGCAACCTTCTGCCTCCGCAGTTGACTCCAGCAGGACCTGGGCCCTCCCCTCTGTGGACCAGAGGCCCTTTTCCTGATACCATGTTCCCAGGATCTCTCAGACCCATTTGTGAAGTCTGGAAACACTGCGTGTGGTCATCCCGCCCTGGGGACTCCCAGGGCTGACAGCAAGGGTGGCTTCTGTGGGGCCCCCTCTGTTATGCGATCCAGGGTTGCTACATCCTAAAGTTGACTCTGGCAAGATTTGGGCCGTTCCTCTGCGTATCTGAGGTCCTGCTCCCCATACCAAAACCCCCTGAGTCTCTGAGACCCGGACGTAGAAATTGTCTGTTGCCATCATCCCACTCTGGGGACTCCCAGGGCTTACACCAGGGGATGGCCTTGGTGTGGCCCCCTCTGTTGTGGCGTCCAGAGTTCCTTTAGTGTTTCCTCGGGTCCTCACCTTGACTCTGGCAGGACTTGGGCCGATCCTCTGCGCTCCCTATACCAAAGCCCCCTAGTCTCTGAGACCCGGATGCAGAAATCGCCTGTTGTCATCTTCCCGTCCTGGCTGGGATGATTCTATTCTAGGGTCCAAGGATCCTCCCTCCTCCCTCATGTTCCTCACCTTGAGCCCTGGCAGGTCCCAGGATCCTCCCTCTGTTGACCCAAGGCCGGACTCCTCAGATCAAGGCCTCACTCCTCAGATCAGCCCTCTGCAGGAAGTCAGTGTACATCACATCCGGCACCAAGCCCAGCAATTCCAAAGCCTGATGGCAGGGGCTGAGATGGATACCATAGAGTCCTTTAGCCCTCTCTCTGATCCATACTTTGACAGGGCCTGGGCCTCCTGACCTCTATGAACCTGAGTGTGCAATCCTCAGACAAAGGGTCTGACTACCTGAGTTCCCTGAGGAGGTGGGTGCGGGGAGGTGCAGTTTTCAACATACAAACAGGAAATCCAACCTCAGGAATTTAAATTCCTGCCTCATTCACCTTACACTGTTAAACCCCAAATCTAGATACTATACCTACTATGATCACCCCCAAGATTTTAAACAAAGCTAAGCAACTCTATTCATTAAAGACAGCCTAAAGGCAATGATTTCAACCTTGAAAACAGAAAGCTAGGGAGAGCCACATGGACAGTGGAAAAAGGGGGGTGAGATGAAAATTTCTCTGGTCGTAGTGAAGAAGTGAATGGTTTTCAAGGTGCATAAGAGCAACCTGTACTAGGCAAGCAGGATGATTCACATCTCCACAGAGACAGTCACATTACCTTGAAAAGACTTTAGGTAAATCTATGAAAACTAGCTAATGGTGAAGGATGAGAAAGTACAATGAACCACTGAAATGGGTGGCCTAGGGAAATGTTTGGAGGAAGCATCATCACCCTACCATGTGACCCATCAGAATTGAACATGGGGTCAATAGGTTTGAGAAGACTTAGGAGTGCTAAAGAAATGCCCCCTTTCTCTTACCAAAGCATCTCGGCCTCCTCACCCCTCCCCATGGAAGGGTCAGGATGGTGCTTTATGATGTCTAAATTTATCTCACAGAGCTACCATTAGCTGGAGGAGAGGCTTCCTGGTTAATTAAAGCCTAGGGGGTGTGGACCCTCATTGTCCTAGAGAAAAGCCTATGTTCAGGAGGCCTGGGGTAGGGCCCTGGGAAATTTTGACATGGTGAAGATGACCGAATGGTGGGACATGGACAACCAAACAACTGGTTTCTATGACATGTGCTGACCACCAGGGGGCGGGCATGGAAACATAGTGGGCATTGGCAGCAGGCAGCAGAGCATGGAACATGGCTTGCATTGGCTGCAGCGGGATGGTGGAGCAGGTGAGCAGGGGTACCAGACCAAGGCGGGGTGCTGGTCACTGTCATTGGGGTGAGCCTCTGGTGGTTACTGAAAATTCTTCGCTCCCACGTGCCATGGTCTAATCAAGCCTTCACACCTGCTGCTGATGCCAGTCACCCTCGCACCTGCAGCAGGCACCCAGCACCAGTCCCGATCGCCTGGCGCTGTCAGCAGGTGCAAGCAGTGACTGCCGCCCCGATCTCCCCTGAGGGATTCTCCACCTCCCCTGCTCCTGAGGGCGATGGCGGCAGCAGCCACTGCTCGCACCCACTGACGGCACCGGCCCCACTCACATCTGCTGCTGACTCTGGCCCCAGTCGCTCCCCACCATCAGCAGTGCAAGCAGCTGCAGTGGGAGCAGGGCTTGAATCAAACATCCGGTCTGCGGTGGGAGGGGCTGGGCAGGGGCGCGGAGGATGGGCCGAGACCCAACCCTGTGCCCACTGCAGCCTTGTGGCCCACAGTTCAAGGTGCATGAATTCGTGCACTGGGCCCCTAGTAGGGCATATAAATGTCTAATCAATATGTTGGACATTGGACACTTATAAAATTATATGTCAACTATACTTTAATGAGAATACATTTAAAATTAAGAATAAAATGAATGTCAAATGAAAGTTATAAATAAGCAGTTTTAATCCAGAGGATTTCAGTATATTGGAGAGAGTAAAAGAGAGAGGGCAGAGAGAGAGAGAGAGAGAGAGAGAGAGAGAGAGAGAGAGAGAGAATCTATTATGATTAAGGTACACTTATTTTTAACAAAAGTTAAGTACTTAATAATGAGTTAAGCATAAAAGACTAAATCAAAAGCATAAACAAGGGAAATAGATATATAAATCACCAAACAATTATTTTAAACAATTAAATAGATCTTATAGAAATTTAAAATATCACCTGTGATATCAAAATCCCAGCAGATACATTAAACAGATTATATTTAATTAAGCAGAGAACTAGTGAACTGTAAAAAGATCTGAATAATTACCCAAAACACAGAATTTAGAGAAAACAAAAGTGCAAGTAAAATTGAGATAAGTTGAAGATAAAGGGATAATGTCTAATGTGTATTTACTCAGATTTCCAGAGAACACAAAGAGAAAAGAGAACATGGAAATTTAAAGAGAAAGGGACCATCAATAGATGAGTGAATAAAAAAGCTGTGGTACATTTACACAATGGAGTAATATGCAGCTGTAAAAAAGAAGGCTATCTTACTCTTTGCAAAAGCATTGAATAACATGGAGAATATTTTGCTAAGCCAGCCAGGAAAAGTCAAGTATCATATGATCTCACATACAGGTGGAATCTAATGAACAATATAAACTAACCCCAAAAAATTGATCCAGAAGCACGGAGACATGAATCAGACTCACAGATCTCAGTTGGCAGGAGGGTGGGTGTCTGGAAGTAATTAACCAAAGAACATATGTGCATAAATTATAGCGCATGGACACAGAAAATATTGTGGTGAAGGACTGGGATTGTGGGGGAGAGCTGGATGGAGTGGGGCAAAGAGCGGCACAAATGGGGGACATCTGTAACACTGTCAACAACAAAAAGTAAATTGATTAAAAAATAAAGAGAAAGGAACCAAGTGATAATATAATAAAAATAAATTTTTGAGAAATGATGAAGAAAATGATTCTTAAGATTCCAAAAATGTAACATATTTTAAAAAGTATGAAGAAAGGGAAAATCACATCCCAAAACATTTCAATAAAACTGCAGAATATTCAAAACAAATCAATTTTTCAGAAAGTCAGAAATCTGAGAAACAATCCTATATAATAAAAGGGTAATATGCAAATTGTCCCCTCGGGAATTTGACCAACTGTGAGTTCAACCAACCGGGAGTTCAACTGCTCATTATGACATGCACTGACCACCAGGGGGTAGCGTGGAACAAAGGAAGACCCTGGCTGGCCCTGATTGCAGGCCAGGCCTAGGGACCCTACCTTAGCATGCATTTCAAGCACCAGGCCTCTAGTCCTATCTAATAAAGAGCTAATCCTATCTAATAATAGAGTAATATGCAAATTAACCATCACTCCACGACAAAAATGGTGGCCTCCATAGCCACAAGATGGCAGCGCCCAGTCCCCTCAGCCCCACTGCTGGAGTGTCCGGCCTGTCCTCAGTAGCAGCGAAGCTGGATCCGCCTCCGGAGCGGATCCAGCTTCCCCACTCCACCGCTGCTGCAGTGTCTGGGCCTGTCAGTCCCCCGGGGTTGGGGGAGACAAAGCAGCGAGGCTTGATCTGCCCCCAGACTTCGCAGACAGAGCCCAGACAGCAGGGCATGGAGGCTTCTTTAGTGTGTCGGTGTCGGCAAAGCCCCCAGGCCTGGCAGACAGAGCACACTGCAGGGCATTGCGGCTTTTTTCACATGGCGGAGGCAGGCAGAGAGCGGAGAGCAGGGCATGGGGGCTTCATCTCCATGGCTGCAGCGAAACCTCCAGGCCCGCAGAGAGCAGAGAACAACGGGGAGTGGGCCTCAGCAATCAGTAGGTCATCCCCTGAGGGCTCCTGGATTGTAGAGGGTGCAGGTTGGGCTGAGGGACCCCCGTGCACGAATTTTGTGCACCAGGCCTCTAGTATGCAAATAGTAGTCACGCCCTCACACTATCACACTGTAACAGCTCAGACACTCAACACTGGGGAGAGAGGAATGGGGACCAACCAGTCACAAATGAGCTCTCAAGAGAGGACTGGGGACCAGCCAGGCTGCAGCCCAGGAGAGGGACAAGCCGTCCGCCCTATGGTCCCAGGTGCCAGAAGCTGGGGCTGCGGCCCAAGAGAAGGACAAGCCACCCACCCACAGTTCCCTGCAGCTGCGGCTGTCCAGGGCAAAGCCAGCCCAGTCCTGGATGCCTGTGGTCAGCCGGAGGAGGGAATTTATCCTGGGTCCTGGGTGTGGGGCAAGGTGGAGGTGGTTAGGGGCAATCAGGCCAGCAGGGGAGCAGTTAGGGGCAATCAGGCTGGTAGGGGTGCAGTTAGGGGTGATCAGGCAGGCAGGCAGAGGTGGTTAGGGGTGATCAGGCAGGCAGGCAGGTGAGTGGTTAGGATCCAGCAATCCCAGATTGACCTTGTAGTATAATTTGATATCTGGTATTTTGAAACGAAACCCCCAATTTGTACTTCTTTCTTAAGATTGCTGAAGCTATTCAGGGTCTTTGGTTCTATATATATTTTGGTAATATTTTTTCTATATCTGTGAAATATGGCATTGGTATTTTAATAGGAAGTGCATTGAATCTATAGATTTCTTTGGGTAATGTGGACATTCAAATGTTGTTAATACTTTCAATCCATGAATATGGCATATTCTTTCATTTGTTTGTATCTTCCTTTATTTCCTTTTTCAATGTCCTGTAGTTTTCTGAGTACAGGTCTTTTATCTCCTTGGGTAAATTTATTCCTCGGTACCTTATATTTTGGTTGCTATAGTAAATGAGGTTGTTTTCTTAGTTTCTCTTTCTGATCATTTATTATTGATATATAAAAATACCATTGGCCCCAACCAGTTTGGCTTGGTGGATAGAGCATTGGCCTGTGGACTCACGGGTCCCAGGTTTGATTACAGTCAAGGGCATGTACCTTGGTTGTGGGCACATCCCCAGTAGAAGGTGTGCAGGAGGCAGCTGACTGATGTTTCTCTCCCATCGATGTTTCTAACTCTTTGTCCCTCTCCCTTTCTCTCTGTAAAAAAATAAAATAAAATAAAATAAAATAAAATAAAATAAAATAAAATAAAATAAAATAAAATAAAATAAAATAAAATAAATAAAATAAAATATATTTTAAAAAATAAATTAAAATACCATTGACTTCTGGATATTGATTTTGTATCTCACTACTTTGCCAAATTAATTTATTAAATATGGTAGTTTTTTGGTGGAGTCTTTAGGGTTTTCTATGTACAATATCATGTCATCTGCAAATAATAAGTTTTACTTCCTTCTTTTCCATTTGGATGTCTTTTATTTCTTCTTCTTGTCTGATTGCTGTGGCTAGGACTTCCAGCACCATGTTGAATAAGAGTGGTAAAAGTGGATATCCCCATCCAATTCCTGATCTTAAGGGAAGCAATTATAGTTTTTGCCCACTGAACATGATGTTGTCTGTCAGTTTTTCATATATGGCCTTTACTATATTGAAGTATGACCCCTCTATCTCCACATTGCTGAGAGTTTTTATCACAAATGGGTGCTGGATTTTAGTAAATGCTTTTTTTGCACCTATTGATATGATCATGTAATTTTTATCTTTCATTTTATTTTATTTTATTTTTTATTTTTAAAATATATTTTATTGATTTTTTACAGAGAGGAAGAGAGAGGGATAGAGAGTTAGAAACATCGATGGGAGAGAAACAACGATCAGCTGCCTCTTGCACACCACCTACTGGGGATGTGCCCGCAACCAAGGCACATGCCCTTGACTGGAATCGAACCTGGGACCGTTGAGTCCGCAGGCTGACACTCTATCCACTGAGCCAAACCGGCTTCGGCATGATTTTTATCTTTCATTTTATGTGATATATCACCTTTTATGATTTGCAAATATTATACCAGCCTTATATATCCAGAATAAATTCAACTTGGTCATGTTATATGATCTTTTTAAGGTATTGCTGAATCAGATATTTCGTTAAGGATTTTTGCATCATCTATATTCATCCAGGATATTGATCTATAATTTTTCTTTCTTTGTAGTGTTTTTATCTGGTTTTGGCATTAAGATAACATTGGCTTCATAAAAAGTCTTCCCACCTCTTGAATTTTTTGAAATAGTTTGAGGAAGATAGCTTTTAGTTCTTCTTTGAATGTTTGATAAAATTCACCTGTGAAGCCATCACTTCTAGGACGGTTGTTTGATGGGTGTTGTTTGATTATTGCTTTAATTTCATTAGTTGTTATTGGTCTACTTACATTGTCTGCTTCTTCCTGGTTCAGTTTTGGAAGACTGCATTTTTCTAGGAATTGGACGCTTTTACCCAGGCTTTCTATTTTGTTGTCATATATATTTTGTAATATTTTCTTACAAACTTTCTAGTTGTCATCTCTCCTCTTTCATTTATGATTTTATTTATTTGGGTCTTTTTTTTGTTTTTGATGAAGTCCAGTTAAAGGTTCATCAATCTTATTCATTTTTTTCAAAGAACCAGCTTTTGGTTTCATTGAAAAAAATTTTTTTAAATTTCTATGTCATATATTTCTGCTCCGATCTTTATGATTTCCTCCCTTCTACTTACTCTCAGCTTTTTCTGCTGTTCTTTTCCTCTTTCTTTCTTTCTTTCTTTCTTTCTTTCTTTCTTTCTTTCTTTCTTTCTTTCTTTCTTCTTTTTCTTTCTTTCTTTTTTTTTTTTTTTTTTTTGGTGTAGGGCTAGGTTGTTTACTAGAGATTTTTCTTGCTTCTTGAGGTAGGCCTATAAAGCTATGAACTTCCCTCTCAGGGCTGCTTTCACAGTGACTCATAGATTTTCGGTGTTTGTATGTTCATTTTTGTTTGTTTCCAGGTAATTTTTGACACACTCCTTGATCTCATTGGTAACCCATTCATGGGTAAATAACATTATCTTAGCCTCCATGTGTTTGAATATTTTTGAGCTTTTATGTTTTTATCATGCTTGGTTTCTAGTTTCATGCCATTTGGTCCAAGAAGATGCTTGATATTTCAATCTTTTTTTTTTTAAATAGATTTTATTGATTTTTTTTACAGAGAGAAAGGGAAAGAGAGTTAGAAACATTGATGAGAGAAACATCTATCAGCTGCCTCCTTCACACCCCCTTACTGAGGATGTGCCTGCAACCAAGGTACATGCCCTTGACCGGAATCGAACCTGGGACCCTTCAGTCCACAGGCCAACTCTCTATCCACTGAGCCAACCTGGTTATGGCTGATATTTCAATCTTATTGAATTTGTTAAGCCTCATTTTATGTCCTAAGGTGTGATCTATCTTTGAGATTGTTCCATGTGCACTTGATAAAAATGTATATTCTGCTTATTTGGGATGAAATATTCTGAAATATTAAATTCATGAGATCTGGTGTGTCATTTAAGGTCCCTGTTTCCTGGTTGATTTTTTGTTTGGAAGGTCTATCCAATACTCACAGTGGGTTTTTAAAGTCCCCTACTATGATTGTACTACTATTGATCTCTCCCTTAAAGCCCACCTTTATTTTCTTTGTATATTTAGATGCTCCTGTATTGGGTGCATATATGTTTACAAGGGTTATATCTTCTTGTTGCACCAATACCTTTATTATTATGTAGTGACCATCTTTGTCTCTTTTATGACTTTTATTTTGAAGTCTATTTTGTTAGATATGAAGTATTGCTACCCCAGCTGTTTTTTTGTTTTCATTTACATTTAATGTTTTTTCTATCCCTTTACTTTCAGCCTCTATGTATCTTTTGCTCTGAGGTGGATCTCTTGTAGACAGCATATATATGGGTCCTATTTTCTTATTCATTCATCTTTCAATATCTTTTGATTGGAGGATTTAATCCATTTACATTTAAGATTATAATTGATAAGGATTTATTGCAATTTTTATGCCCATTTTCCTCTCTTTCTCTTTCTTCTTCTTCTTAAAGCAGTCCCTATAGCATTTCTTGCAATGCTGGTTTGTTAGTAATGACCTTCTTTAGTCTTCTTTTGTCTGATAAACTCTTTATTTTGCCTTTTATCCCACCTAATAAAAAAGTAATATGCAAATTGATCACACCTTTGCTACACCCAGGCCATGCCCAGCAGCCAATCACGGCGAGTATGCAAATTAACCCAACCAAGATGGTGGTTAATTTGCATACGTAGGCACCCTGAGCAGACCCCTGTGACCGATCGCAGGGAGCTGGGTGTCCGCTCCGGCACCAGGCCGAAAGAACTCCGGCGGAGGCTTTTGGCCTGGTGCCGGAGCAGACCCCCTGCCATAAATCTCAGGGAGCTGGGGGTTGCTTCAGCCTGGTGCACCAGCGGACCCCCTGTGACCGATCGCAGGGAGCTGGGTGTCCGCTCGGCCCCCTGCAATCGATCGCAGGGAGCTGTGGGTTGCTTCGGCCTGGTGCACGAGGGGACCCCTGCGATCGATCGCCTGGGCAGGGAGCTGGGGGTCTGCTTTCGGCCTGGGCAGGAGTAGACCCCCTGCGATTGATCACAAGGAGCTGGGGGTCTGCTCCTGCCCAAGAGACTTTGGTCTGGGCAGGCCTGGGCAAGGGCTGAGCCGGTGATCAGAGGGAGCTGGAGGGGCCTGCCCAGGCCTAAAGCTTCGGCCAGAGGCTTTAGGCCTGGGCAGGGCTCAGCCTTTGATTGGTGTGAACTATAGAGGAAACACCTTTTCTGACTGCACATTGGCTAAGCTTCCTGTATGCCACTGGTAATATTCTTAGTAACTTCCTATCTAATAATATCCTATCTAATAATAGACAAATATGCAAATTGACCATACCTCCGACACACCCACAAGCCACGCCCACCATCCAATCAGAGCGAGTATGCAAATTAACCCAAACCAAGATGGCTACAGCCACAGAGAGCAAGGTTTCCTAGGTAACAGAGGAAGCCAAGCTTTCTGCCAGCAGTTGCAGGCCTAAGCCTCCACTCAAGCTACAAAGTTTCAATTATAGAAGGTAAACAAATTCAAACAAATGGCGGGAGAATGGAGCTTGAGAGAGCAGGCCAGGGTTGCCGCCGGCAACAGGGGAAGCAAAGCTTTCTGCACACCCTGGCCGGGCCCACTCGCTTAAGGCAACAAAGTTTCAATTATAACCCCAACACAAATGGCTACCGGCCTCGGAGGGAGCCCCAGGCTTGGCTCTGCTCCAGGCTACAAAGTTTCAATTGTAGAAGGAAAATAAATTCCAGATATCAGGGCCTCTGCTTGGGTTGCCAGGTGACGTGGCCGGCCTGCAAACCACCACAAGCCCCTCGCTCAGGCCACCCCACGCCCCAAGGGAACCCCACCCTGATCAGGGACACCCTTCAGGGCAAACCAGCTGGCCCCCACCCCTGTACCAAGCCTCTATCTTATCCAATAAAAGAGTACTATGCAGATTGATCATCACTGCAACACACAATATAGCTGCCCCCCTGTGGTCAAAGATCCTTCCCCCATGTGGACACAAGATGGCCACCACAAGATGGCCAGCAGGAGAGGGCAGTTGGGAGGCACCCGGCCTGCAAGGGAGGGCAGTTGAGAAGGACCAGGCCTGCAAGGGAGGGCAGTTGGAGGTGATCAACCCTGCAGGAGAGGGCAGTTAGGGGTAACCAGGCCGGCAGAGGAGGGAAGTTGGGGGCAAACAGGCTGGCAGCGGAGTGGTTAGGGGGTGATCAGGCTGGCAGGAAGAAGTGGCTAGGGGCAATCAGGAAGGCAGGCAGGCAAGCAGTTGGGAGCCAGCAGTCCTGGATTGTGAGAGGGGTCCCAGGTTGGAGAGGGTACAGGCTGGGCTGAGGGACAACCCCCCTCCGTGCACGAATTTCGTGCACCAGGCCTCTAGTGGGTAATAAGAATCCAAAAAGGAAAAAAAAGAAAAAGAATCCAAAAAGGTGATCTAGGGCAGGGGTCCTCAAACTTTTTAAACAGGGGGCCAGTTCACTGTCCCTCAGACCGTTGGAGGGCCAGACTATAGTTTAAAAAAAAGTATGAACAAATTCCTATGCACACTGCACATATCTTATTTTGAAGTAAAAAAACAAAATGGCAAAAACACCTGCATGTGGCCCGTGGGCCGTAGTTTGAGGACACCTGATCTAGGGTTTTCCACCACACTTCTGGAGAAAAAAATGAAGGCCCGCTGCTGGAGGGCTAAGAAATGCTATATCCTGCCCTAGCCAGTTTGACTCAGTGGATAATGCCTCGGCCTGCAGACAGCAGGGTCTGGGATCGATTCTGATCAAGGGCATGTACCTAGGTTGCAGGCTCCTCCCTGGCCAGGGCCCAGATCAGGGCTCATGCAGGAGGCAACCAATCAAAGTGTTCCTCTCACTTTGATGTTTCTCTCTGTCTTTCCCTTTCTCTCCCACATTTTCTAAAAGTCAATGGAAACATATACTCAGGTGAGGATAAAAAATAAATTAAAAAAATGCATATCCTATGAAAGACACATCTTGAAAATGCCTAAAGAAAGTTTGTCATTTTTTCTTGGTGAAGGGACTGGAGTCCGTGTTGATGAAAACACCTTGGTGGCTGCGGTGACTGACAGTGGCTGCAGCAGCGGGGTGATGGGGCTGGTGCCTTCCCCTGATCAGCCCGGTTGCCTCCCACAAAGGGAGGTCAGACTGCGGCTTAGGCCCACTCCCCGTGGGGCGCAGGCCTAAGTCGTCAGTAGGACATCCCTTCAGGGCTCCCAGTATGTGAGAGGGGGCAGGTTGGGCTGAGGGACCCCAACCTGCAGTGCATGAATTTCGTGCACCAGGCCCCTAGTTTTAAATGATAGACATGCTTGATAGAGCAACCTTGATTGTAGGTTCTTGCTTTTCATTTCTTGGTATATTTCATTCAAATCTCTTCTGACCCGAATTGTTTCTGTTGCAAAAATCAGCTGATGACTTTATGGTTACTCTCTTTATCTTTGCCTTTAAAAATCTCTATTTGCCTTTAATCCTGGCCATTTTAGACATATGTGTCAGGTGTCCTTCTTTGTGTTCTTCTTGATTGGGACTCTCTCTGCCTCCTGAACTTATGTGGCATTTTTCTTCGCCAGGCTAGGGAAGTTTCCTGTCGTTATTTCTTTAAACAAGTTATCTATCCCTTGCTCACATTCTTTTTCTTCTGGTACCCCTTATTTCATGTTCTCTTCAACTATCCTCCTGCTTTTTAAAAATCTTTATTGTTGAGAGTATTACAGATGTCCCTCCTCTTTCTTCAAATTGCCCACTTCCACCCAGTTCCCACCCAACCTCAGGCCTTTACCACCCTATTGTCTGTATCCTTAGATAATTCATGTATGCATATAAATATTTGGTTAATCTCTTCCCACCCCCTTCCCTCTGAGATTTATAATTTGGTCCCATGTTTCCATGCCTCTGGTTCTATTTTATTCATCAGTCTATTTCATTCAGTAGATTTCTTGTTCATTTATTTTGATTTTTAGATTCAATTGTTGATAGATATGTTTTTATTGCCATTTTATTGCTCATATATCTTCTTCTTCTTCTTCTTCTTCTTCTTCTTCTTCTTCTTCTTCTTCTTCTTCTCCTTCTCCTTCTCCTTCTTCTGTCATCTCCTTCTTCTTCTGTCTTCTCCTTCTTCTGTCTTCTCCTTCTTCTTCTTCTTCTCTTCTTAAAGAATACCCTTCAACTTTCACATAATACTGGTTTGATGGTGATGAGCTCCTTTAGCTTTTTCTTGTATGTGAAGCTTTTTATCTGATTTTCAAATCTAAATGATAGCTTTGCTGGGCAGAATGATCTTGGTTGTAGGTCTTTATTATTCATCACTTTGAATATTTCTTACCACTCCCTTCTGCCTGGAAGTTTCTGTTGAGAAATCAGCTGTTGTAGATTAACTAACTGCTTTTCTCTTGCTGCTTTTAAGATTCTCTCTTTGTTTTTAACCCTTGATGTGTCTTGGTGTGGGTCTCTTTGGATTCCTTTTGTTTGAGATCTCTGCACTTCCCGGACTTGTAATTACATTTCTTTCACCAGGTGGGGGAAGTTTACTGTCATTATTTCTTCAAATAGGTTTTCAATATCTTGTTATCGCTCTCCTCTGTCTGGCACCCTTATAATGCAAATGTTGGTATGCTTGAATTTGTGCCAGAGGCTCCTTACACTATCTTCATATTTTTGGATTAGTTTTTATTTTTGCTCTTCTGATTGTGTGTTTTTTGCTTCCTCATATCCCAAATCGCTGATTTGATTCTCATCATTCTCTACTCTACTGTTGAATCCCGCTAAATTATTCTTTATTTAATTTAGTGTAACCTTCATTTCTGAATGGTCCTTCTTATTGTCTTTGATGTTCTCACTAAGGTTCTTGAAATTTTAACTAAGATCTTTGAAATTCTCACCATGTCTCTTGAAGCTCTCATTAAGATCATTTGATGATCCTTATGATCATTGTTTTACATCTGTAGCTAGTAGTTTGTTTCCTTCCGTTTCACTTAGTTCTTTTTCTGGATATTTCCTCTGTGTTTGTTTTTTTGTTGTTGTTGTTGGTTTGTTTGTTGTTTTTTTTTCATTTGCAATAAGTTTCTTTGTCTCTGCATTTTGACTGCTTCCCTGTGTTTGCTTCTATGTATTAGGTAAAACTATTGTGTATTCTGGAATTGGTAGAATGGCCTTGTGTATTAGGTGTCCTGTTAGGCTCAGTAGCACAATCTCCCCAGTCACCTGAGCTGGGCATTCTAGGTACACCCCTGTGTGGGCTATGCACACAGTCTGTAGTTGAGCCTTGATTGCTGTTGGCATCACTGGGAGGAATTGACCTCCAAACTAATTGGTTGTGAGGGTCATATGCAAGTATAGTGGGAGGGTTGCCATGCAGGAGACCACCCTATGGAGCAGAACTCACTTCAGTGGGGCTTTGGTGCTCCCTGAGTCTGCCCCTTGATTGTGTCACTTTTGGATGTGTAGAGTTGTAATCTGCTGTGGTCTGAAGCTGTCCATCAGGTGCACTGGCTCTGGTGCCTCCAGGGAGGGGCAAAGTCAACCACTGCCTGAGTCTGCCTGGCAGGAGCTACAGAGTGATCTGCAGATGGCTGCTACTTGTGTTGGGCTTAGAATTGCACAGGTGAAGCCAAGTTATAAAGCAAGGCAGACAGCTGCTAGTGTCAAGTCCTGGGCCTCTTATTGATAGTTATGAGGCACACTGATACTATCTGATGCTTGCTTGAGAAATTTATGCAAATCTAAAGCCTGAGCCAGGGCAGGTCATTCATATGGGAAGGCTGCTCCAAACAGTTTGGGTGTGGCTGCAAATTGGATCTGAAGGGGTCTCAGGGAATCACCATGGTGGTGAAAACAGTGTTAGCCAGGTTGATGGAGACTCAGATATGGCTGCCAGTCAGCTCTGTGATAGGGGAGATCTCAACATAGGAACAATGAATGCTGTGAGAACCCCTGTCTGGGAGAAAGCTGCCCCAAAGTTCTTGTTCCATTGTCAGACAATCCAGTTTCTCCTGGTATGTCCCTGAATCCCCCCAAGCTGTTGCCCCAGCTCTGGAGCTCAGAGGGTATGAGTCCAAGTGTGTGTACCAACCCTTTAAAGGGAACTGCCTCCGTGTCACTCAGCCACAATCCCCAATGACTTTTACAGTCGAAGTTACAGGGATTTCTCTTCCAGGCACTGGAAACCTGGATGAGGTGGCTGGTGTGGAGCTTAGACCCCTTGATCCTCACAAAAGGCCTCCTCAGCTGAGATATCCCTCCAAATTAAAAACACACTGCACATGGATGTTGGACCAGTCTATTCTGTGCTTCTGCCCCTCCTACCAGTCTCAATGTACTTTCTTCTTTACTTCTCTAGTTGTAGGACTTCTATTCAGCCAGATTTCAGGAGGTTCTGAATGATGGTTGTTCTGTATTTTAGTTTTAATTTTAATTTGGTTGTGGGAGGCAGCAAGTACCACGTTTGCCTATGCTGCCATCTTGGTTCTCAAGTCCCATCCTCTTGCTTTTTTATTATTTACTTTATTTTTGCTGTTCTGATTGAGTGATTTTTAAATTTTGTATTCAGTCCTCTGCTTCATCTATCCTACTGGCTACTCGTTCCAATGTATTCTGTATTTCAGATATGGCATTTTTCATTTCTGGCTTATTATTTTTCATGGTTTCTATATCCTTCTTCATGCTTTGTTATTCTCACTAAATTCCCTGAGCATTCTTATAGCCATTACTCTGAACTCTCTATCTGATAAATTTCTTGCCTCCACTTAATTTAGCTCTGTTTCTGGAGTCCCCTGCTATTCCTTTTCCTTTCCATTTTGGCTCTCTCTTTGTGTTTGTGTCTATGTATTAGATAGGACTACTATAAGGAGTCCCCAGACTGAGATAGGACTCCCAGTCTTGGTGGCGTGGCCTTCTATTGTAGGTGTCCTGTGGTTCCCAGTGGTGCAGTCTCCTTGATCTCCTGACTGGGTTCTCTAGGAATATCTCCTGTGTGAGTTGTTTGAACCCCCTTGTTATAGTGTCTTGGTTGCTGATGGCACTTTCATGGTTGGGATCAACTTTTAGGCTGGCTGACTATGAGGGTCAGCTCCAACCATGGTGTGCAAACTGCTGTGCAGGCGCAGTCTTGAGATGACTTGATGGGCGTGGTGGCACAATAAGTAACCCTTCAGCTATGTGTCTATGTAGTAATCCATGTATGAGATGCTGTACAGAGGCTGTCCCCCAAGGTAGGGTGGTTCCAGCAGGTCTGGATCCTGCTGGGATCCACCTTCATGTGTGCTGTTTGTGTGTCCAGTTGGACTGAAATCTGCTGGTGTGGTTGAGGCCCACCACTAGTTGTATTGGTTCTGGGTCTTTTTGGGTGGATTTCAGATGTAGGCTGCTGTCAGATGTGTCTGTAACTGGCCTTTGGTTGCCTGTGTGTAGTTACCACTCTGTTCATTGTTTGGACTGCATCTACTAGACCAGTGCGTCCGTGAGAGGGACCAATCTCTGTGAATGGGTCAGCTTCTTTTATCTTAGAGCTGGGAGCACATCTGTGGTCACAACGAGATTCCATGAGGTCAGCCTGCACCTGTCAGCTACTCTGCCTCCCCTCTGAGGTTGCATGGTCTTCCTCCAGAGCCTTCTGAAGTAGGATGGACCCAGGCTAGTCTAGCTCTGGCTCATGGGACCCCTGTTTACAGATTGCACAGTCAGGCACTCAATGAACAGAAATTAGGCTCTGCTTCAAAGCCAGACACTTCAATCTCTGCCAGAGACTCCAACTCTATTTCCCCCTAAGAGGGCTTGCTGCAGGTTCAGGTTGGGTACAGCCTGCAGCCTCCTCTGAAGGAGCAGGTTCAGCCACCCTGGGCTCAGGTGAGTTGATCAAGAGTCTCCAGTTGAGGATGTTGCTGGCCCAGCCTGTAGGAGGGGGTTAAGCACTTCTTTCCAGCCCTAGACATACCCACTGAGGGTCTCACATTTGTGTTCTATGCTGAGCCATTCACCTATCCGCCAACGAAGTGTGCCCAGTAGGGGTATCTGAGACTTCACAGGTCTGAACCAAATAGTCTCCTGTTAGGGATGGTGTTCACAGCCTGTAGGAGGCGGGCACTGGCTCTACCTCTACTTCTTGGGGCTGCCTGGTTGAACTCTCAGGAATCTCAGGTAAGCTTCCCTACTATGCAGTCCCAGAGCCCAGCACTCACCTGTCTGTCTCCATGACAGAAGCCTCCCCAGGGAATAGAGTCTAGAATCCCAGCTCTAAGTGGAACCAGCACCCTCATGCCCCCAGTCCAAGCAGGAGGGGGTAGAAATCAGCTCCAAGCAGGTCTCCAATCTCTCCACAGCTGGCTCAGTAAAGTGGGGGTTGAAATTCCCAGCTCTGCTCCAGTTCTCAACTCTGCAGTGTGGTCCAAAAATTCCTGGCCTGCCCTATTCCCCTGGACCATCACCCCAGCAGGATAGAGCAGTCTAGGATGCTACATAGGTGGGGGGAGGGTTCCGACCCTGTGCTTGAGGTGGGAGAAACCTTTCCCCAAGCTAAGCAGTTCAGTCATTCTTGGGGCTCCGCACAATGCCTTGTAAGAAAGAAGAGGTTCTGCAAAGTCACTGCTGGGTGCAGCCAGCAGACCCCTCTGCTGGATCCAATCACAGCAGCACAGCTTCTCCCACAGTCAGAGCCTAGGACCTGGGCTGCTAACACTAGGAGCGCTCCTTCACTGGGAAGGTGTGGTTGGATTCTCCCAGCAGACAGTGCACCCCTGTGTCCCTCTGCCCGATGCTACGTGGGCTCTCCTTCCTGTCTCTGCCACTCTGGGTTTAGGATCCCTGTCTGGGGTTATGACCCCATCCTCCCAGGGGAAGGGAGTTTGCAGCCCATATCCCTTGGGCCTTTTAGCCATCGCACCTGTTCAAGTAGGGCTCCCTCTTTCTGAGACGCCCCTCCTCTTACCAGTCTCTCTGTGGCTTCTTTAGTGCTCCTTCAATATAATATTTCCAATCAGCTACACTTCACTTGGTTTTTCGAGTTGATTGCACAGTATTTTTTTAGCTGTAAATCCAGTCCCCGGGGGGATGGGGGGGAAGCTAGGGCACATAACCTCCAGCCACTCTGCAGCCATCTTGCCTCTTCAAGTTGATTGTGCTCTACGATTTGGTAGCCAATCCACTCTGCCTCATTCCTGCCAGTGTACTCCACCCTGGGAAAGAAATGCTTTTCTGCATGCACTCAATTCTTAGTTATCCCTCAGAGGAGCACCATGGCTCCTGAGTATCAGGATGGTCTAGAAGAGACCACGGAATCATCCTATTCTATTGTGCTTTAGAAACTTCATTAAAACATTTGACGTTTTCATCAAGAGCTGACTCATTCCTGAGGAAGAATAAAAATAAATGCAAATGTGTGGAGTAAGAAGCTGCCTTAACCACCAGATCTAAAGTAGTCAAACTCTTAATCAATACCTGCTATGTGACCTGTGTTATACTAGAAACAGAGATGACAGAGGCAAAATTAGACATAGCCTGTCCTATGATGTTCCAGGTAAATTGGGGGTCGGGGTAGCTACCTACTGTATAGCTATTGACATTTGACTATGTTCACTCAGACTCACTTTCTAATTCACTGTGACCAGCCAATCAAACATGCCTCCCTGAGACCTGCATCCTTGGGTGTGACTTTAAGAAAGAGGGAAGGTAGAGGCAATAGCTTTGAGAGCCCAGGAGCAGGGTGGTCCTGGTTTCCAGTGGCAACGTTGAATCTCCGAGGCTGGGAGCTGCCACATCCTCTGCTCAGCTGTTGGCATTGCAATGCCCTGCGGTGTTGGTTCTATAGTGTTTAAGGGCCATGGTTTCTTTATCCTGACTTGTATGTAAGCCTGACTCACTAATATTTTCTACGGTGTTATTAGTTCCTTGCTGTAACTTGTTTGCAGCTTAATCTATAGTCAGTTTCTTTTATTGCATGGTTTTAAAATTTTATTTCTATTAAGAAACATATCTGATGAAAACACTGTGCATGTGTGTGTATAGGTGTATAAATATAAGACTCCATATGAAATGTTAAAATTAATTTTAGAAATGTCAAAATGATGAGAATCTACTAAAATGTAAAAATAAGAGCAGGACTATGACTTTATTTTTTGTTTTACCAGGGACTTGGTAAATATTTTCAGAATGAATGAATCATTGCTGTTTGAATAGCTGGATGCATATAGCTTATGTTAACCTTTTCAAAAATTGGTTGATTTGGACCCAAGGAAAAAATTCACATAAACTGTATACTTTAATATTTTAAATAACTTTGTGGCTTGCCTGCGTTAAAATATCTCAGAAATATGCAAGTACTTCACATTACTAAGACTGCCTTGCAGAATCCTGTTGACAGTTCTTAATGCCTGAGGGAAATGCTAACGTCCTCCACTTTGCTCACCCCAACCTTCTGAAGAATGTTATTTATCTTTATGTGGCATAAATGTAAACCTCAAGGCAAAATAGTACGGAAGTTCCCTGCATTTCTGAGATGTAATGCTGCAGGAATGTACCTCAATTTTCAAAGCAGGATGGAACAGATTTCTACTAAGTAGTTTATCATATCCTTAATGTTGCCATTTTGTTCCATGTTCCCTCACTCACATAATGGGGAGGTACAGAAACACACAGGGTTGTGCATTGATTCTATTGCTTTTATTTTGCACACACAATGCTGCAAATGGAGCACAACAGAAGATAAGTATGGCTGTGCAGCATGCTTGCTCAAAGCACAATAGCACCTACTCCCGGCCTCCCCTGCTACACATTTGCCTACGCATCCAAGCAGTAGCTGTTAAGTGAGCCTTGCTTTCATCCTCACCAGTGAGAAGGCATCTCTCAACTTGTTCCTCAGTCAACCATCACCATGAAATAAAGACCTTATGTAATTTCTGAATAGATTAGCCATGGCCACTTTTAGGAAAATCAATTATCAACATGGAACCTTCATTCTCTAAAAGTTGCCAAAAAGTTTCTTCCTCAGAAACTCTAGCTGGTTATATGTGCAAACATATTGGTTCTTCTTGTGACTTTTCAATAAAATAGAGCAAGTTAGTAGCCAAGATCATTTAAAATTCTGATGGCCATTCATCAGAACATTTATTTTAAGTCTACCTCAAAGTCATCTCCCCTTAGAAGAGATGGCTTCAATACTCTGAGACAATGAAATGTGTTTTTTGAAAGAAAACCATTTTTCTAAAAAAATTTTAGACCCTCTGAGTAGGTGCTTTAAACTTTCTTACTGTTTGTCCCTCCCAAAGCCTTAAAAGGTATTATAAGAATTTAATAACTCTATAATTAGAAACTTGGCAAAATTAAAATTCTGATAAAATTTTAAGCCTCCTAAGCAACTTCTAAGTATGTCCTACAGATAGTCAGAAATATAAACAGCTCCAAACTCTCTATTTAAAAAATAAAATAAAACAAAATATTAAATTATTTATGCTACTTTAATATGTTAAATTACTTGGGAAGCATTGTCAAATAAATGACACCAAATCTTTGATTATATTTATGTAGATGTTATATTAATATTAATGTTCTAGATATTACATCAAATTATTACATTTCTGACTTATAAAACTTACATTCTTTCTTTGTCTCTTATGTCTGTCACTTTTTTATGTCTTTGAAATGTAAACTTCCAGGAACTGAAAAAAAAAAATATGGCCCACAGAGACAGAAGAAGAAGAAGAAGAAGAAGAAGAAGAAGAAGAAGAAGAAGAAGAAGAAGGAGGAGGAGGAGGAGGAGGAGGAGGAGGAGGAGGAGGAGGAGGAGGAGGAAGAGGAGGACGGGGAGGAGGAGGAGGAGGGGGAGGAGGAGGAGGAGGGGGAGGAGGAGGAGGAGGAGGAGGAGGAAGAGGAGGAGGGGGAGGAGGGGGAGGAGGAGGGGGAGGAGGTATTTTTAAAATGCAGAGTATTATAGAAGTTCCCTTATGAAAATTGATTTATAAACAACCTAAGGTTTCTTACAAAACTACTAGAAAGTAATAAGAATAAAATGATTATATGTAAAAGTAGGATGTATATTTTCAATAATAGAAGATATATGGGAAGGAGATGCATCATGCTGAGGGAAAATAATAAGTAATGATTTTTTTGTTAAAAAGTTATTAAGAACATTTTATTTTATTTCTTTTCTTTTTTGGAAAGAAAAAAAAGTAATTTTGTCCTAAAGTAAAATGATTGTTTTAAAATAAGAAAAGAAGAGATTGGATAAAAGCTAAAACATATAGATAAGCTTCAGAAGATGTTGAAGTTACAGAGGTTTCTTGATGCTATTGAAAGCTTATAGGAAAATGATATTGAGAAAATCATTTAAATTTGGTCTAACTGAGTAAGGTTGAAGTGTAAACTAAGTCAATTACACTATGTGTACAAGTATATGAACCCTAACCATCTCTTTAACTGGCTATATTTCAGTACTTTGTCATTTGCAGACAATTATTATTTTACTCTTGATGCTTCTATTGCAAAAATATTCATCTTCAAAGAGATTTAGGGAAAGGACTCAGCAACTCCAAATATAGGTTTCTGAAGAACTTTCAGATCATACCATTAAACTGGTAAAGATTTGTAGAATTCTAAGGAGAACTTGGGTTCATACAAGTGATGCCAAAAAATATAAAGACCAATGAGAACTAATAACATGGGACTAAATGAACTGATGAGAATAATTATAATTTTATAACTTTTATTTGAAACATGAGTTTTTAATCTTTTTTTTCAGATATAGGAAATTTTTTTTTTCTTAAGCTACCTATGACTTACTACAATTTGGTAAATTAGACCTTTAAAACAGAATTAAAACATTCTTTTCCTCTGTACCTGATCCCTCCAGAGTTCAAACACTTATTATAATCTATACCTTCATTTTTCCCTTTTTCCTTACTTTAGTTTCTTCCATCCTAAAAATAATATGTCATGGTAGGCATTCACTATAATATTTATTGTTTTCTTTTCTCCCTTAATTTATGCCAGGAAAGAAAACTCAACATTAACAATCATCTTTAAGCCACTTCACAATTCAAAACATCCAACTGCTTACACACATAGTCAAGGATGTTTAATACCAACCCCATTAGGGCAATTTCAACCCCAATGAAGGAACCAGTTCTTGAATATTTGTTTCTTGGGCAGGTATTACAATGAATACATACATGACTAGAAACTTACCAAAAATCAAAGAGGAGATTTTGGAAACTACTGTCTAAGGATAAATATTTAAATTTCCTTACATGAGCTCCATTAGACAATAGAATTCATCTTAACCATATCTTGGCTGAACAAGGTGGGGCTTGCTCTGTTGGGAATACCTCCTGTTGTACTTGGATAAGGCACCTCTGATGAAATAGAGATGGAGCTGGATGAAACCTGGGCACAGGCCAGATGGTGAAAAGCAGAACACACGTTCACCTCATGATTCCTTATAATTTCAGCCCACTGCCCTCAGGGACTGCCTCCTGGTCAGGTCTGTTCTTCCTGTTGAACTTGCATTTTGTTTGATATTTTAGAATTTTTGTTGTTATAAAATTTTGTTTATTCTGCACAGCTCCATATTACAGAGACACCACTCTGATAATGGTTGTTCAAAGTTTTGAGATGCTCACTAAGGCCTATGTTTATCTTCTTAAATATGTTTGATTTTTAATACTAGTTCTTCATTCACTCATTTATCGTCTTTATTCTTTGTTCAGACCTAGTACTTAATCTTTCTTTTTGAAAAAAGGTAAAGCCTTTTCTTCTTTACTGTACTGTGCCTTTGCCTTCTCTATATCTCTTTTAGACCCCTGATATCTCCTCAGACACAACATGTATTGAAAGTTACTCAATTTCTTCCCAGAAAAGGCACTGCTAATGAATCGTAATGTAAATATCTATGTTTTCCGATGGTCTTAGGCTCTACAGCAACAGTTCTCGACCCACAGGTTGAGAACCGCTACTGTAGAGCCTAAGACCATTGGAAAAGACAGATATTTACATTACAATTCATTAACAGTAGCAAAATTACAGTTATGAATTAGCAACAAAAATAATTTTATGGTTGGGGGTCACCACAACATGAGGAACTGTATTAAAGGGTCGCGGCATTAGAAAGGTTGAGAACCACTGTGCTAGCAGGTCATGTTTAAAGGAAAATTTTAAAACAATAGAAATAATTAGTTGCATAGATATGAGAAGGTAAAAGTTACTTAATATAACTTGGACTTTCACAAAGCATCTAATACAAATTTGGGTGATTGAATAAAGATGAATCTACTATGTTCCTAGTCTTTTATTTCTAAAACTAGAAGCCTGGTACACGGATTTGTGTACCAGTGGGGTCCCTCGGCCTGGCCTGTGGGGATCGGGCTGAAACTGGCTCTCCGACATCCCCCGAGGGGTCCCGGATAGCAAGAGGGCGGTTCTCGGGTGACACACCCTGAAATTGGACTCCCTCCTCTCTGGTTCTGGGTGCATCACCCAAGAACTGCAGCTGCCAAATCACCACAGCTCAGCAGCTCCTACGTTGAGCGTCTACCCTCTGGTGGTCAGTGTGCATCATAGCTACTGGTCAGAGTGTCTGTCTCCTGGTGGTCATTGCATGCCACAGCTACCGGTCAGATGGTTGGATGGTTGCTTAGACTTATATATATATATATATATATATATATTAGTTCAAATATACATGTATATCTCACAGTTATATTCCTGTGATAATCTTTCTACCTTTAGTGTCTCTTCTTATCCCACTCTACCATCCATCTTTTGGGATGATGTCTGATTAATCTCCAAATTATCACTTTTTGTTTTTATGTAAAGTTTTGGGGTCTTACTGATAAGCTCCAAACTTAACAGCCAAACATTCCAGGCCCCATACTGATATCCCGATTTACTTCTCCAAACATTGCATTTCTGGAAAAACCATCTGCAGTAGTCAATTTAGTCAATCTTTCCCCTGAGATGTGCTGTGCATTCCTTCAGAGGTACAACACTACTTTAAGAAGTTTATAGCCGAAACCGGTTTGGCTCAGTGGATAGAGCGTGGGCCTGCGGACTCAAGGGTCCCAGGTTCGATTCTGGTCAAGGGCATGTACCTTGGTTGCGGGCACATCCCCAGTGGGGGGTGTGCAGGAGGCAGCTGGTTGATGTTTCTCTCTCATCGATGTTTCTGGCTCTCTGTCCCTCTCTCTTCCTCTCTGTAAAAAATCAATAAAAAAAAATATTTTTTTTTTTAAAAGAAGAAGTTTATAAAGCAGAGGGCTCAATCAGTAAAATGACACTGGATTCCAGGGAAGATTTTCAAGAATGCAAGGGCCAGGATGTGAGAGGAAGGAGCTAGAAAAACAAGCAAACAGTGCTCTCTCTGTTTACCCAAATAACATGGAACCATACGGTTTGCAAAATTGATCAAGGACATGTTTTTGCAAAAATTTTAGCAATTTTTACTTATTAGCTTGTGCCAAATACCGCAAAAATATATATCTGTACTCCCTGCATGCAGAAGAGCAAAGGCAGTATGAAAACACAAACTTCATAGAAGAAAAACATGCCAACTATTTTCAGCCATGCCAGGCATCAATGGATTTGAAAGCAGGGACTTCAAGTATTTTAAGCTTTGATGGTTCATTCTTCTGAACTTCTGCATTTTTGCTTTGCTCCTAGCAACCTCTTTGTGCTGTTTCCTGCATCATTACTTCTATGAATACTGTAATCTGAAAAGGCATTAATTTTTCTACCAGTTGCATTGACTCATTTGCAAATGTGAAACTTCGGCCTCTATTAATTCCCTCCTTTTCAGTACTTCCTTAATTGAATTACAGCATGGTTTATAATCTGTCACTTCATTATCTTGCTTTCAGGGTGGTTCAGTTAAATTAAAATTATTGGGTAGGAATTGAGCACAAATGTTGTATATCAGTAAATTCAACACAGATTTAGTACACACACACACACACACACACACACACACACACACACACACACAGAAATTTTTCCCCAGAATTTTATAGTTTGTATGAAGACAACTAAGAAGAAAGCTGACCTGAAATATCTCCTTACCTTGGGTCCTCATTGCACTTCACATTTACTAGTTCTAAAATATTCAGTTCTCTGTATTGTGCTTATATCTTTACTGTTCATTTCCTCATTTTGACTGTGAACTTCTGGAAGTTAGAAAATAAAACTTTTATTTTTATATCCCAATACCAGACTAGTTGTAGTCATATTACAAATGCTTACTAACTATGGACCAAGTCTTGAATTATTTTTTGGAGTTGAGGGCTGGATATGAATTCATATTTTAAAAAAGTCTCTAAATTAGAGACTCAAAGGTCTAATTTTATAATATACTAGAGGCCCGGTGCACGAAATTCGTGCATGGAGGGGGGGCATGTCCCTCAGCCCAGTCTGCACCCTCTCCAATCTGGGATCCCTCTCACAATCCAGGACTGCTGGATCCCAACTAATCACCTGCCTGCCTTCCTGATTGCCCCTAACCACTTCTGCCTTCCAGCCTGATCATCCCCTAACCACTCTGCTGCCAGCCTGATTGATGCCTAACTGCTCCCCAGCCAGCCTGTTTGCCCCCAAGTTCCCTCCTCTGTCGGCCTGGTCACCCCTAACTGCCCTCCCCTGCAGGGTTGATCACCTCCAACTGCCCTCCCTTGCAAGCCTGGTGCCTCCCAACTGCCCTCCCCTGCTGGCCATCTTGTGGTGGCCATCTTGTGTTCACATGGGGGCAGGATCTTTGACCACATGGGGGCAGCTATATTGTGTGTTGCAGTGATGGTCAATCTGCATATTACTCTTTTATTAGATAGGATAGAGGCCTGGTGCATGGGTGGGGGCTGACTGGTTTGCCCTGAAGGGTGAGGGTTCCCTTGGGATGTGGGGCGGCCTGATCTAGGGGCCTGTGGTGGATTGCAGGCCAGCCACGCGCCCTGGTATCTGGAATTTATTTACCTTCTACAATTGAAAGGTATCTGGAATTTATTTACCTTCTACAATTGAAACTTGAGGAGGCCCTGGTATCTGGAATTTATTTACCTTCTACAATTGAAACTTTGTAGCCTGGAGCAAAGCCAAGCCTGCTGCTCGCTCCGTGGCCAGCAGCGATTTCTGTTGGAGTTAATTCACCTTCTGTAATTGAAACTTTCTAGCCTTGAGTGGAGGCTTAGGCCAACAGGATGGCTTCTTTTGTTACCACAGAAACCCAAGCCTCTCTCCAGCTCTCAGTGGCTGTAGCCATCTTGGTTGGGTTTATTTGCATATTTGCTCCTGATTGGCTGGTGGGCGTGGCTTGGCTGGTGGGCATGGCTTAGGCGTAGCGAAGGTGCAGTCAATTTGCATATTACTCTATTATTAGGTAGGATCTTCTCCATTCTTTAAGCTATCTCTAAATTATTTTAACACATTTTGAGAAATTCTCAAAAGTTTCTCAAATTAGTAAAAGAAGAAAAGATAATTAAGATTTAATTCTTTTCATTTAGGGAAATGTGTGCTTTTTCAGAGATAAATACGTAGAGTAAACACTATGAATATATTCACATGGCCTCACTGGTGTGCAGCAGGTGTCACTCACACACACACACACACACACACACACACACACACACACACACGTATGCATGCACACACACATGTACATACACATGGTCTTGCACATGCCTCCAGTGCTGTCATCAGAGCTTCTGGCTTTCCACATGTCTGACTGTGTTCAGGACTATGAAAATTGATCAGAAGAAAGCTCACTCTTGATAGATTCATTTTCTGGTCAAAAACATATTAAAATACTAGAGGCCCGGTGCACGAAATTCATGCACAGAGGGGGATTCCCTCAACCCAGCCTGCACCCTCTCCAATTGAGGACCCCTTGTGGGATGTCTGAGTGCCATTTTAGGACCGGGCCTAAACCGGCAGTCAGACATCCCTCTAACAATCTGGGACCACTGGCTCCTAACTGCTCACCTGCCTGCTTGCCTAATTGCCCCTAACTGCCTCTGCCTGCCAGCCTGATCACCCCTAACTGCCCTTTCCTAGAGGCTTGATGTCACCCCCAACTGCCCTCCTCTGCTGGCCAATTTGGTTCTTATTGGTCGGTTCCTATGCCAGCATCAAAAGCTTCACCTCCTAGGCAGCCATTGGCTCCCCATAGCACCCAGATTTGGTTCTGATTGGTTGGTTTCAATGCCAGTCAGCGTCAAAAGCTCCACCTTCTAGGCAGCCATTGGCTCCCCACAGCACCCAGATTTGGTTCTCATTGGTCAGTTCCTATGGCAGTCAGCATCAGAAACTCCACCTTCTAGGCAGCCATTGGTTTCCTACAGCAACCGCCTTTGGTTCTGATTGTTCAGTTCTTATGCCAGTCAGCAATTCCAGGCCTATCTCTGGGCCTGATCAAAGAGGCTGGGCTTAACCGCAGCCTCCGTGGAGATCAAGAGAGAAAGAAAAGCCTGGCTGCTGGGGAAGATCAGAAAGAAAAAGGGAGAAAAAGAGAGAGGTAAGTACACTGATCAACAGCTTCCACTGAGGCTGCAGATCAGACCCTGACTCACTTTCTGGGTCTCAGCCACCTGGGCAGTCAGTGCTGGGTCACCAGGCTGTAGCTGGGCAGTCAGTGCTGACTTCCGGATCGTCAGTGTTTGGTCGCAGGCTCGGCCCCTTCCCAAGCCTAAAGCCTCTGCCCCAGGCTTTAGGCTTGGGAAGGGCGCCGCCCCCCCCCCCCCCTCCGATGGCTCGCTGGGAGTGACCTGAGTGCTGAGGAGGTTCCCGGGATGCAGGTATGTATGCAAATTAACCTCCTTCTTTGTTGGGTTAATTTGCATACACACTCTGATTGGCTGTGGGCGTAGTGGAGATACGGTCAATTTACATGTTTCTCTATTATTAGGTAAGATACTCAAGCCTACTAGCAATTAGGAAAATGTAAATCTTAATAAGATGAGATATCATTTTTACGTGTTAGAATCACAAATGAAATAAAATACAACTAGACCTGGTAAGCATGAGACAACATGGACACTTCTATAGTCTATTGATAAAAATTAATTTTTTGGAAGACAATCTGTGTTCACCCTGTAAACAGTAGCTATTCAAAAAGAATTTGCAAAAGAGTTGGACATACCTAAAAATAAATACAAATAAATCACTGAAAGAATGCTTAAATAATGTCATAATGTATCCATGTGAAGAATGCTATGCAATGAACAAAAAGAATGAAAAAAGTCTTTTCATGTTAATTTGTCCACATATATTATCAAGAAAAACACAAATGACAACAATATGTCCAGAATTATATTTTCTTATATGTGTGTGCATATTATTTCTCTATATATATTTATGGAAGGGTATATAGTCAATTTTTACAGTTGTTAATTGTTGATATTATTACAATGTACGTTTAATGTAGAGGGAGGCAATTTAGGCACTTTTATGTATTTCTTTATATGCTTAAATAATGAAAATGTAACAGGGAATAAAACTTTACTGGTACACTGCTCCGACTCACCATGACACGGATTTAGAATAAAATGTGCTAACAAACTGATAAAAGGAACTCACACACTGACAGTTTCTTATCAGCATCCTGCAGGCCTCAGCAGCTCCAGCTCCTGCTTGTACAAGAAACAGCCTTGACCACCACGTCGCTGACACGGATCGCCCAACTGCAGGAGCTTGGCTCGCACTGACCGCTTCCAGAATGCTGACCTTAGCCATCTACACCAAGTGGCCAGATTATTATGATCTCTGAATGCATAATAATCTGGCCACTCAGTGTATATCCTATATAATAAAAGGCTAATATGCAAATTGTCCTCTCGACCAGGAGTTCGATCAGCAGGCAGGCCGGCCAACTGCCTATGTCCCCTCTCCCTGGCCAGGTTGGCCGGATCCCACCCATGCACGAATTCATGCACTAGGCCTCTAATATATATATACATACACTAGAAGCCCAGTGCACGAAATTCGTGCACGGCAGGGGGTTGTCCCTCAGCCCAGCCTGTACCCTCTCCAATCTGGGACTCCTGGAGGGATGTCCGACTGCCTGGTGGGATCGGGCCTAAACGGGCAGTCGGACATCCCTCTCACAATCCATGACTGCTGGCTCCCAACTGCTTGCCTGCCTGCCTGCCTTCTTGATTGCCCCTAACCGCTTCTGCCTGCCAGCCTGATCACCCCCTAACCACTCTGCTGCCAGCCTGGTTGATGCTTAACTGCTCCCCTGCCAGCCTGTTTGCCCCCAACTTTCCTCCTCTGCCAGCCTGGTCACCCCTAACTGCCCTCCCCTGCAGGGTTGATCGCCTCCAACTGCCCTCCCTTGCAAGCCTGGTCCCTCTCAACTGCCCTCCCTTGCAGGCCGGGTGCCTCCCAACTGCTCTCTCCTGCTGGCCATCTTGTAGTGGCCATCTTGTGTCCACATGGGGGCAGGATCTTTGACCACATGGGGGCAGTTATATTGTGTGTTGCAGTGATGATCAATCTGTATATTACTCTTTTATTAGATAGGATAGAGGCATGGTACAGGGGTGGGGGCCAGCTGGTTTGCCCTGAAGGGTGTCCGGATCAGGGTGGGGTTCCCTTGGGGCATGGGGCGGCCTGAGCGAGGGGCCTGTGGTGGTTTGCAGGCCAACCACGCCCCCTGGCAACCCAAGTGGAGGCCCTGGTATCTGGAATTTATTTTCCTTCTACAATTGAAACTTTGTAGCCTAGAGCGGAGCCAAGCCTGCTGCTCCCTCTGGGGCAGCAGCCATTTCTGTGGCAGTTAATTCACCTTCTACAATTGAAACTTTGTAGCCTTAAGCGGGTGAGCCCGGCCAGGGTGTGCGGAAAGCTTTGCTTCCCCTGTTGCCGCCGGCAACCCTGGCCTGCTCTCTCAAGCTCCATTCTGCCGCCATTTGTTTGAATTTGTTTACCTTCTATAATTGCAACTTTGTAGCTTGAGTGGAGGCTTAGGCCTGCAATGGCTATGGAAAGCTTGGCTTGCTCTGTTACCTGGGAAACCTTGCTCTCTGTGGCTGTAGCCATCTTGGATGGGGTTAATTTGCATACTCGCCCTGATTGGCTGGTGGGCGTGGCTTGGCTGGTGGGCGTGGCTTATGTAGCAGAGTGATGATTAATTTGCATATTACCATTTTATTAGAGAGGATACACACACACACACACACACACACACACACACACACACACACTGAGTGGCCAGAATATTATGCATTCAGAGATCGTAATAATCTAGCCACTAGGTGTATATCAGGTCCAGCAAGGACACTGCCTGCACTCCACAGCCCCTCCCGTGACCTCCTTGTCCTGCTTTCCCTCTCCCTCCTATAAACCCTGCCTGCACCAAGATGCTAAGATGGACTTTGTACAAGAGTCCCCCATCCTCTCGCTATGCCAGCACTCAAAACCTCTTTCCTTTTCACCAGCAACTGTCCCATGAGTTTGATTTTCATGGCTATAGACAGTAAGTCTGGTTACAAAATCATGGAGGAAAAGTTTCTAAAGATTTCTTAGTATACACACATGTCTGTATTGCTTTTTAAATGATAAAACAACCCATTAATTGGTTTAAAATTAGAGGCATTTCAAATTTTAAAAGGCATTTGAATAATATTGTGCTAAGAGTATTGGAAAAGTACATGTACTATTCTCAGTCCAAGTGTAGTTGAAAGCAATAGGCCAGCCAGTGCCTCACATCCTCCAGGGAAGAAAGCCTTGGGAATAGCATGCTGGGCTGCTGGCATCTGTGCCCAGTTTCTGCAGCTGTGATTTGGGCTTAGCTGTAACTCTAGGGATGCAAGGAAATCAATTCCACTAACAATTACCTCCATTGGCTTAACAGCTGTCTCCACATGTCTCTTCATCGCTCTCAGTTTTACCAACTATCACTGATGAAGCAAACTACAAATCTTTAGACCATACATGCTTCTTACAACACATTATATTTAATTTAATGTAAATTACTGATGACTGTAACATCAAATGATGACAATTCTATAAAATGAACCATGAATTAAGACAGACTGTGACAAAAAGCCAGTTCAGAGACAAAATACCTACATCTAAGTACTTTATACTTATTATTTTCATTCCTTATTCTAACTGGAGAAATTATTTCAGTGCTCTCAATTTATAGAAAAGGAAGTTGAGGCTGAAGATGATCAAGTGCCTGTCCCAAAGTCAGACAATCCATAAATACAAGGATTGAAATCCAGGATGTATGACTTCAAAACCTATAATTCCCCCTGGAACAATTTGCTTTCCAAAGCATTAGAATTTACTGAAGAAAGTAAGTGAACTTGCCTTTTCACTCTCCAGGTGTTTTTGTTAGAACCACCGATTTTATTTTCAGTTATCTGTGTTTCTCATTGGGTCCACCTCCACCTGTTTCAGTTGTGTTGGGGCTAGTTCTCACATTGATGTTACCCTATAAACCCTAGCATTTCCAACCGTGGTCTATAGAGTCCCAAATATTAGGCATTGTTATTTTTGGGAAAACATCAATTAATGAGGTCACAACTAATCACACCTCAGCAAACCAAAAATATTTGCTAAAAAACAAATTAGAAGTAGACAAAAGATTATCCTAATATGGGAATAGGTGCATATTTTTCACAGGTTGACACATGCCCATAACAGCTGCTATACACTCTTAAGTTTTCTGTAACCTGGGCCAGTGCCCTGTTCTGCCAGATGCAGCTGGAAACAACTCAGGTTGGATCTTAAAAACCTGGCTTTTTATCTCTTTAGTGTTCCAATTCCTAAATCACTTAGATCCATGGAGTCTCAGTTGCTCACCTGGAAAATGGGAGATTTAATGCTGCCACAAAGAGTTTGCAGAGGATTAAAGATGTTTCCTTTAAAACACCTACACAATATATTCATTCACAAATTAGTTCCCAAAATTATCCACACAGTCCTGAGCTCCTCCCAGGTGCCTGACATAGCCTGGGAGGTTAAATCCTAGATCACTGTCTGGGGGCATGGGGTCAGGAGGGTGGGAGGCAAGCACCAGGGAATAAGCAAGTAAAAATATGTTTGGCCTATAACATGGATCATGAGGTAGTAGCTATTATGGCTTCCTTTGTATCACACAAAATCCTTAGTGAGACACATAAAAATATATGTATAAGGCTATGTTACCCTATTATTGCGGCCAGGAACAGGGAGCAATGGGAGCTTGACTTAAACATGTTAACAAGATTTTCAAAGAGGGAATATTCTTAAAGAGCCTAAGCTTAAAACTTTAAGAAATTCAGCTAAACAAGGCCCTTATTCATATTCACCAAGATATTATCAGAACAATCCTATATAATAAAAACCTAATATGCTAAGTGTCCGGTCGTCTGGTCATTCGTTCAGCCAACCAAAGCATAATATGCTGATGATATGCTAAGGCTTCTCGACGCGCTATGATGTGCACTGACCACCAGGGGGCAGATGCTCTGACCAGTAGGTTAGCTTACTGCTGAAATCCAGCTGATCAGGATGGGTTGGACACACCCTGGAGCCCTCCCGCAGTCCCTCCCCAGCTGGCCAACCTCCCACATACCTCCCCAGCCTCAATTATGCACTGATGGGGTCCTTCGGCCTGGCCTTTGCCCTCTCACAATTTGGGCTGAAGGACACCGCCCCCCCCCCCACCCCTGAGTGCAAGAATTTCGTGCACTGGGTCTCTAGTATTTTTAATAAAAGGCAATTGAAGAAAAATTATCCCCAATGAGGTTGAACCACTTTTCTTAAGTGAAAATTAAATCCAGTCTCCATCCTGTACTAAACACATATTATCTTGGCAATTATAGGGGACAGGAACTTTTCCTTTCTACCCTTCCAGGTTCTTTGCCTAGTCTGACAATCAAATTGACATAGGAGTCAACAGAAACAAAGTCTGAATGTACAGGAACCCCATAGATACAAGGCTACTGACAGTCAGGTCATTGAATCTTATATGCTGTGCAAAGCTAAGGAGAATGAGGCAGGGGTCTGGGACTTCAAAAGGAAGGAAGACAATTCAAAGAAAGATGATAAGAGCAAACATTTGGTAGACATTTCTATGCAGGTAAGTCTATCTGATGTAAAAACTTATCTCTAGTAATAGTGCTCCTCCTGGCATATATTATTTTAGATAGTAGAAGGCTCTTCTTAAATCTGTTGACCCTTGATTATATTCAGCTCAAAAAAAAAAAAAGCCAAAGTGGCCCTTTCTGGGTTGGCCTGACATAAATCCCATCACAATATATTTTATATATGGTGGGTTTACATAAAAAATAAAAACAATTTTATAATCTACATTTAGTGTTTTGCTTATACAATTAAAGACTTTTATGTGTCATCTTCATTATACATTTAAATAGTTCATAAAATTATAATCTAATGTATTTACCCATTTTTTTGTATATTTTAACTACAAATGCAGTCAGAACAAAGGAACCAGAATGTCCATATTTTAGAGGCTTGAAACCAGCCCCTGCTTCAATTATGCATGGCTTAACAGAAATGAATTTGCAGCCTTTTATTTCTTGGTATAATGGAGCTCAAGTATTTCATAAAGTATAACTGTACAGCAAATTTGAGCTCATTTTAGAATAATTAGCACAGTGATGTTACTTGTGAAATTAAAAAGAAATGTTAAAATTTTTCCAATTGTAAGCACTTTTCAAAGGCTCGCTCTGTTCTCTAAAGTGAATAATCTTTCACTCAGAAGAAGGCAAGTAGCGCTCTATTTCCTGAATTTCCTCTCTCCTCTCTTCCATCTCCATTAAAATACTCATGCTTGTTCAGACAAGAGAAAGAGCCTCTGTAGATTAAGCAGATAATGTTTTAAATGATGCATTTACCTCAAGTTACTCCAGCTCAGTCCTTTGAATGAAAAAATACCTAAAATCTGTACATTAAAGTGTCATAACTTAATATTCTCACTAAAATTTGACATTCTCATATCCTTTTCTCCCACCCCTCCATAAACAGAAGGACACCCCCTGGGGAGAAGGAAAGAACGAACATTTACATAACTTCTACAGTATGTCAGACATACTACAGTGTGAGGCATATAACATTCCTGGTTCTTTGAATATTCACAGAGTTCTATGAGTTCAACAATGATCTTAGTCATTCTGTAGGCAGCAGCGAGAATGACACGAGGTGATAGGCCAGTGGAGTGACACTGGACCTCAGTTCAGCAACCTCAGTACATGCGTTCTGGCTAAGAAAGAATTCTGGCTAAGATCTAAGACTTGAACTATGAGAGAAAGTTTATTTAAAAAGTCACAGAGGTGGAAGAAGTGAGCAGTGGAAGAAATAGGCTCAGGAAACCAGTTACAGAGGCAAAAGAAGGGCCCTTGGAGCTTAGGAGAGAGAACAGTAAGGTACCATGCCTGGGAGGACAGGGGGTGGGAGCGGGAAAGGCTGGCGCACGCTCCTGAGAAGAGCACCCTGGTCTTCCTCCTAAAGGCTTTCAAGGCAGGGCTTTTAGGGGAGCCTCAGGGGAGGGTCTCAATAGAATACCCATCAGCTTCTAAGTGTGTCCTTTCAGGGTCATGGTCTCCACTGATTGGTCAGAGCTAGAGCAGGGGAGTCATTAGTTAATGCAGCTGGTCCTGAGGCAGCCATAGCATCACTTGTCCAGTTTCGCTTGTTTTCTGGGCTTGGAGCTGAAACACAGCTGAGGCCCAGGCATTATTTCTAGGGGTTCATGCTTAAGGGCCTACATGGGGGTCATATGAAGCTGCTCTTTAATTCATTGTTCCTCCTCTTAGGGGGTCTACCACGTGTCCAGACACATGCCAGGGGAGGGTCTAAATTGCATGACCAGTGATGTGAAAGGTCAGGGGTCCAAACCACATGACCAGTGATATGTTAGGGGAGGAAAGGTTACCCTGGGAAAAGATACTTGATTTCCCATTTTGGCCCTTGCTAGGCACCCCTGGTGACCTTCTGTGCCTGGCATATTGCCCTTCCTCTGCTCATGCCTGGGTAACTGTCTACCACAATTCCTGTTTTGCAAATGAGAATAGTCAGACTCAAGAACGTTAAGTAAGCTTCCCAAAGTCACATAACCTAAGGGAGGGTTTAACTTAAACTGGTCGAAGTTTGGACTCTGTCTTGCTGCATTCTGTCTCAGCCAAAGGTGACAGAGGCTGTTTGAACAAGTTCTAAACAAATCTCAGTATAAATTTTATTTGCTTTAACTTAATTTACTAAAATTACACATTGTAAGCAAGGTTGTTAGAAAAGTCAGGAAATCTGCCACTTCCGAACTCTGGAAAATGGTAGCATGAGGCTGGGAGACTTCGGTGCCAGGAAGCAGAGAGGCAGCCCGGCCCGGGGAAAGCTCTGGGCGCTGCTCCTCACTGAGGCGGAGACCTGCACAAAGGTTTGCACGGCCCAGTGTTTTGGCCTGTTAGAGACAGCTTCTGTTATATTGCATTGTAGCAAACAAAAGAAAAATGACTAAGACATCATGTTATTTAAAAATATATATATTTGTTAACAAGCATTTATTGAGTGACTACAACACTATAATCCTATGCTGGGTCTTGGGAATAAAGCCCCAAACAACTGGATGGAACCTGCTGTTACGGAGCTGCAGTAAGCATGAGAGACAAACACAAAGTGGATGCTTTGGAATCTCATGCGATGCATGTGAGGCAGGCATCTAGTGAGCAAACATGCTACGGCCAGGAATTGTGTTTGGTTTACACAAGCACCTCCTAGCTGGCAAACTGGGCGCTCAATAGCTACTTATTGAACAGAAGAGCCGCAGAGCACCAAGGAGACACATCACTGCAGACTTGGTGCCGGGGTGGTGGGGAGGAAGTGATGAATAAAGAAAAACCAGAAGAAGGAGTAGGAGTTATTCTGGTGGTAAGGGACTGCGAGAGAATAACACGTGCAAAGGTCAGCAAGAGTCTGGACTCCTCCTTTAAGGAAAAGAAAATACGTCCCGTCTTGGTGCTGGACTGCAGAGGCCCTTGTGGAGTGGGAGCAGGGAGGCAAAGTATGTGAGGGCGAAACCTCTGCGTTAGATTGCGGGACTCCATGCTGTGACCGTCTGGTGGATTTTCAAAACACACTCCAAGGATTATTTTCTTAAGTAAATTTAGAACATGTTGGCTTAAACAAAGTTATTTTAAAAATATGATAGGGTAATATGTTTTATAAATTAATCAGATGGAAATGTTTCATGTTTATTTGACCACAAACTTAAGAAAATCAGTTTGAGAAACGCTGGACTGGAGGCAATGCACAGATCAGCTACAAAACTCAAATCTTGTCTCACTCGTGGTCAGGTCTGAAGTTTGCTAGGTGGCGATGGAGGGATTAAGTCCCCACTGTGGTGAGAGAGAGTTCTGGACATACATATGCCCAGAAATCATAGGTCTTTTCATTACACTCTGCCCTGTGGCCGAATCTCTATGCCCTGGATTTATGTGAAGATTTCTATTTATTTTCTCCTACACGATTCACATTCTTACTGGGAACAGATATTTGGCCAATCCTACTCCATACTGTTAGAATTCTATCTCTGCACCTAATTATAATAAAGTATTCTTTCAAATACCTGGAACTTGCTTCTATATGCTTTTGGAATGTACTTAATCCTGCCTATACAGAATATTGTTTCATAGTACATACACTACTACCGAGTCTCCTGTGGAGCAGAGCCTCCTTATATAGCTAATGACTATGAATTACAACCAAACTTACCACCCACCTTTAAATAATACTTTTTTCCAATGTTAGTGACCACCTACTTTGGAGTATGGCTGCACAAAGCCAGGACCCCAGCTCTGCTCTCCCTGGCCTAGGCTTATTCTCCTCCACCTCCAACCCCACCATGTTGCCCAAAGCTATCCTGCTGTGATGCTAGAACACTCTGAACAACCGAAGAGAGAAAATAGGTGCATTACAAAAATGTAATTTGTTGTAAAAATTCAACTTACTTTAAAAATTACTACAAAATTTGTTTTTATACATTTTCCAACAAAGATTACTTTTGCTCCTTCCATATTGGTATTTGGCTAATTTACACATGAGGTGATGACAACCCATTGTCTTCAAATTCAAATTTTCCTCTAGGAGTGTAACTGTTCTGGTTTTTCCTGGAGGAGTGTGACTCTCCTTGTTTTTGGTAGTACTAGCGGCCTTGGCTCTCTTCAGTCACAGATGACTATTTTTATCTCTTATCTTCACAACCTAAAGTTCTTTATACTCCTTATCATGTGGTTTGTTAATCAGGTTTTTAGATAAGCTTCCAGGCTACATTTTGGGCATCTGATAAAAATGACCTCAAGAGTTGTTGCTTTTTGCTAAACTCCCATTATGTCTCATAATATTGAGATTATTGCTAGAGTATTGTTTTATTTAGCCAAATGTAATTTAAAATTCATACACTCATATTTAAACACATTCACACAGTTCCTCATTATAATTCTCATGTTTTTCTCAAGTTTATTTATTTTGTTTTTATTTTTCAAAATTGTCTAGACCAAAATTGCCAACAATGGTTTGTAGAATATTTTAAATGAAAATCTAAAAATCCTTAACTTGAGGAGTGTTGCAATGGTATTATAGCCAAATAATCCATAATTTCCCCAAATCTAACCTAAACTGATCCATACATTTTTCCAAAATTTTGTAAAAAATATATCAAAAGAAATAATTGCAAAATATTTTCTAAAATATTAATATTTGCACAATTTCATGTAGAATTCTGATAAAATGCTAAACTGCTGTAATTTGTATTCAAGGCTTCAGAAGTAACTGACATTCTTCCTATATCTGGGGAAAGCCAATCAATGCCAAAAGGGTAATGAGTCCACTTATAATCAAGCCACAGGAACCAGAAAGAGAAAGGAAGGTGGTAATTCCAAAAAGGATTGTACTAAACTTATTATTTCTTTCATGTGAAATTGATACCACAGACAGGGAGCACCTGGGAGTCTCCCCCATTGGCCAGGATGGCCCCTGGGTGGTTCTTGCACTGAGTGTACCAAAAGCTGGAAAGATAAATGGACAGGACCAAAGCACATGGAATGGTAGTAAGATAATTAGATAGAAAGATAAAGCCCTCCTCTCCCTCTCCCTCTCCCTCTCCCTGTCCCTGTCCCTCTCCCTCTCCCTCTCCCTCTCCCTCTCCCTCTCCCTCTCCCTCTCCCTCTCCCTCTCCCTCTCCCTCTCCCTCTCCCTCTCCCTCTCCCTCTCCCTCTCCCTCTCCCTATAAGAAACTTGGGATTTAGCAGGAAGGGGTGGGGGGCGGTCTTTGAGAAGGGAGTCCACCATTCTCCCAGGTCACAGCACCTAAATAAGCCTCTTTCATTTTTCACCAGCATCTGTCTCATAAGTCTGGATTTCACTGTGGCAGGCAGCCAAACCTGTGTTTCTGGTTTCAAAATTTAAAAAAGCTGGGGGAGGGGGGGGAGGGCAAGTTCCTGGGGGGTAGGGGAGGCCGCGGGGGGGAGATAAATTGGGGAAAAAAAATAGGTGACATATGTACTACTATTTGTAATACCTTAAAAAATAAAATAATATAATAATATAATAAAATAATAAAATAAATAAAATAAAGTAAAATAGCCAGGGAACCCAGGTAGCAGGTACCATGACTATTTGGGCTAGAGTTTTGCTTCAACTAGTGTTAGTAACAAAGAGAATTGATCTGTTAGTAAAAAAAAGTCTGTTCATGATTTAAATCAAAGGAGAAGGATTTGTCAAATACATTTTATACATCAATTAAGATGAATATGTAGGTTATTATTTTCTTCACTAGAGGCCCGGTGCATAAAATTTGTGCATGAGAGAGGGTCCCCTCAGCCCAGCCTGTACCCTCTCCAATCCGGGATCCCTTGGGGGATGTCTGACTGCCAGTTTAAGCTGAGGATTGGGCCTAAACCGGCAGTCAGACATCCCTCTCATAATCCTGGACCTCTGGCTCCTAATCACTCACCTGCCTGCCTGCCTGGTCACCCTTAACTGCCCTCCCCTGCTGGCCTGATTGCCCCTCACTGCCTCTGTGTGCAAGCCTGATCACCCGTAACTGCTCCCCCTGCTGGCCTGGTCGCCCCTAACTGCCCCCCACTTCCAACCAGGTCACCCCAACTTTCCCCTCCCAGCTGGCCTTGTTGCTCCTAACTGCCCTTCTGCTGGCCTGGTCACCCCTTACTGCCTCCCCCTCCTGCAAGCCTGGTTGCTCCCAACTGCCCTCCTCTGCCAGCCTTGTTGCCCCTAACTGCCCCCCTGCTGGCCTGGTTGCCTCCTACTGCCCCCCCTTTGGTGGCCTGGTCCCCCCACAACTGCCTCCCTCTGCTGGCCTGGTCACCCCTAACTGCCCCCTCCTGCTCGCCTGGTCGCCCCTAACTGCCCCCTGGTCGCCCCTAACTGTCCCCTCCTGTCGGCCTGCTTGTTTAGTCGTTTGGTTGTCCCTCACTACCCCCCTGCCGGCCTGGTCGTAGGCAGCCATCTTGTGAGGATATGAGGGTGTGAGGGTTAATTTGCATATTACCTCTTTTTTCTATAGGATCCATTAATATGTATATTACACTAATTTATTGTTATATATGAAACTACCTTTGTATCCTTAGGCAACTTCCACTTGGTCATGGTATAATCCTTTTAACATGCTGCTAGACTCAGTTTGCTAGTATTTTGGCAAGAACATTTTCATCTCCGTGGATAGGGGACATTGGTCTATAATTTTATTTTCTTGTGATGTATTTGTCTGGCTTTATTATCAGTTATATTTGTTATGTTGACCATATAGGGTTTAAGAAATTATTGTCCCTACTGTATTTATGAAAGACTTAAATACTTGGTCTTATATCTTTGTAAATGTTTGATAGAGTGGTCCTGGGCCTTTCTTTGGAAGTTTTTGACGGCTGCTCTATCCCCTCATTTTTAATTGATCTTTGTATATGGTGTGAGGTACAAATCCAACTTCATTCTTTTGCATGTGGATATCCAGTTGTACCTGAAACAATTATTGAAGAGACTATTATTTACCTAGTGAATTTTTTTTTTGGAAGTCTTGTTGAAAAACTATTGACCATAAGTGTAAAAATTTATTCAGGGGCCCTGAATTCTATCATATTTACCTAAATACCATTTCTTATATTATTTTTTAGTTATTTTCTCAAAATTACCTTTCATGGAGATTACAATTAACACGTTATTGATAACAAGTTCAGATTAACACTGACTTACTTTTAATATTACACAAAAAGTTGATTCAGATATATAGATATACATATATATGTATATACATATACATCTATAATAATAAAAGCATAATATGCTAATTAGACCAGACAGCCAAACGACCTTCCAGATGTCATTCTGGCCATCCTTCTGGATGACCTTCCTGACTAAGCCGTGGTGTTGGGGGCTGAGGCAGAAGTGGTTAGGGGTGATCAGGCAGGCAGGTGAGTGGTAAGGGGCAATCAGGCAGGCAGGTGAGCAATTAGGGGTGATCAGGCAGGCAGGCAGGCAAGCGGTTAGAAGCCAGCAGTCCTGGATTGCGAGATGGATGTTTAGGCCCAAATCCTAAACCAGTGATGGAGAACCTATGACACGCGTGTCAGCCATTTCTGATGATACGCTGCCGCTGAGGTGGCCGCATGCTGAGGATGAAACATTTGCTGCTCCTGAGGATGAAACATTTGCGAAATAATGTTTTTTCCTCAAAGTGACACACTACCCGAGTTATGCTCAGTTTTTTGGCGAAGTTTGACACACCAAGCTCAAAAGGTTGTCCATCACTGCCCTAAACCATGGGGCCTAAACCATCAGTCAGATATCCTCCAAGGGGTCCCAGATTGCGAGAGGGTGCAAGCCAGGCTGAGAGACCTACAACCCCCTGCATGATTTTTGTGCACTGGGCCTCTAGTATACATATACATATAGACATGGACATGGACATGGACATGGACAGGGACATGGACATAGACATAGACATAGACATAGACATAGACATAGACATAGACATAGACATAGACATAGATATAGACATAGATATGGATATAGATACATAGATATATAATTTATTTTCTTATCCTTCTTTGTTCTATTATTGTCATATGTTATATCTTTGCTCAGCAATACAAATGTGTAACTAAAGCTTTATACAACTATTTTAAAGTCAGATAGAAAGGAAAATGTGTTACAAACATATAAATACATGAATACTATCTTTTTAATTTACATATGTACTCTCAACTAATGTTATTTATTTCTTCATGTGAGTTCAATTTACTATTTTGTGTTCATTCATTTCAGCCTGAAGGAGTCTTTTTAATGTTTCTTTCAATATACATTTTAAGCAATAATTTATCTAATTTTTTATCTAAAATACTTTAATTTAAAATAATTTAAAGGATAATATTGATGGATATAAATTCTTAGTTGATACAAGAAAGTGAGGTTTTATAGCCTTTAATTAAGCTTCTAGGGCAAGTCATGTTCTTCAGTCAAGTTTTTTGTTTGTTTGTTTGTTTGTTTGTTTGTTTTTGCCTGAAATATACACAAACATTACTATTGCAGATTCTCTGTTATTGTTTCTTCTACTTGCAACTTTTTTTGGAATCCAGAGGAGAGGAAGGTTGACGGCCCAGCTAGGATTTGAGAAGTTGGAATTTCTTGGTCATAGTTCCTGTAGGATAGTACCAATATTCAATCCTGAGCTACCCACACTTTCCAGTTTGGTATCCATGAGAAATAATTACTATATCAAGCTGTCGTAACACTATACAGGCCATAATTTATTCTTTAGTAAATCAACTAAAGTAAATATAAGCATGTCATTACATAAATGTTCAGCTTTAGAGGTAATGGATATGACCCCCAAACCTTGAGCATGTCCAAATATACAAGTCAGCAGCATATAGTGCACACAAGAACAGATACAGCTACTGAACTCAAAAACTAAAACACATCTCCAAAGTCTATCAAGTAAGAAATAATCTTTTAATCTTACACGTGAAAAACAGGTTGTAGGTCTACTATGTGGAAAATTTTTATGAGCCAATTTGTATACATTGGGACTAGAAGAACCATAAGATTAAGTAAACATTAGCATAATAATGAGAACATCTATACAACATTTGTAATTTCACCATTTGGACCTCTTTAGTTTTAATATCCAGTGAGGTAATGTGCTAAATGACTGTTTTGACTTTTCTCTTTTTCAATGGTTTGTCTATTCCAGTAGAAAGTAAAATTACTCAGCAATGTAATTTCCTTTAATTTATCCAAGCATACTATAAAATGAGTTTTATAATCCTCTCTATTTAAGGTTCAGATTATTTAAGAAATTTGCCTAACATTACACAGTTGATAAATGTCCAGAAATCAAAGCCTATCATCTTGCTCTTATTGGTAAAACACACTGCTCCTTATAAATTTCATTGAGTATTCTCCGAAGAGCTATGCTTGCAGCTTCACCCTCACATTCCTTCATAAGATGTTTTGTTGTTGTTGTTGTTTTTTATTCTCTCCCTGAGGAGAAGAAGCTGGAAAAGGGTACAGGTGATCTGACTGGGGAGAGTCTGACATGCCCAAGACCCTGGTAAGGATGCACAAGATTTCTGTGTCTGAGAGAAGTTGAACCTTGTCCGTCTTCTGGTTCTTGTTTCACGGCTGCATGGAAGGCCATGGTCATCCTTCAGCTTCTGGATTGTACGTAGGCCAGCCAGGGCTCTGTGCTTTCTGGCCCAGCTCCTTCAGCTACCTATTCCTGGGCCTTTCCCCCCCCCACAAAGGGGAACCTTGAGAAACAGGAAGCATAAACCTCAGATTGAGGTAATTCTCTGAGGTCATGTTTTCGCATTAAAGCTGATATTGCTACCTTCTGTTGACCATCAGTTTTCTAAAGGTATCTTCTAATATTCTCAACTCTGGAACAAAGGAAATATAGATGTTGCAATCAGAGGCCAATTCTAAGGCCTTCAAATGGTCAGTGCTTAAAGATTGTGTCTTTAAAATCATGGTAACAAATTTTCCAGTATTAATAATAAACATTAAAAGGTTTACATCTCTGGAGTCTCATATTTATCTTAATTACTTATAACTAGTATATTAAAAGCACTAATAACAATATCTGGCACATAATGAATACAAAATATATAGATATAAAATGAATGAAAGGAATCAATCTGAAAGGCAGACCAGGATGTATGCACAAAAATGTGTATCAGAGCATTATGTACTGAGATTTAAAACAACATTAGAAATGTCTTAAAACAAAGCATTTTAGGTCTTATGATTAATATGTATTTATATATTAAAATATGCAGAAAAGACTTGCATTTCTTAAAATATAATGACATTAGAAAATGTTATTGATTTAATACAACCAAACAAAAATATATATAAAATTACTTTACCTGAATTTTAGTCCCCTATTAGCTAGAAGTGTCTCTGGAAAAAAAATTAAGCATATTGGAAAGGATTCTAAGAAGTTGGAAACCTGAGTTCACATCTCTTACTGCCCCTTCCCCAAATCCTCTTTTAAATAACACAATTGTAAAAGGGAACAACGTGATAGCAGACAGAGAGAATATTCACTAAAATGGGCCATTCAGACCAGGGGATTAAAGTGCAAAAACCCAGCTGTGGTTCTTCCCAGTAAGTTATTTATTTTGAATAGCTGTGCATTCACTTTTTTTTTATTGAGTTGATGTGGCAGAGCATGATCCTAGCTCTCCTGGAATTGATTGGAGAGATTGCATTTGTAGGTCTGAAAGAAGATGGATGAGTGATGGAAGAGAAATTTTGCTTCTCTTGCACTATGTGGCTCAAAAAAATTCAATTTTTGTCTTTGATAGGCAAAGGTGTACTTGGTTGGATGAGTGAAGATGTGATATGTCAAACAGTAATTTGATCAAAATCAAGTAGTTGTGATATAGTAATATAGTTTGCTTCAGATAACTCTCAGAAGAATTTATTTTTCCATTTCTGTCTTGGGTAATGTTAAGGAAATGAGGCATTGTTGCTTGATGCTTGAATGGAGGAGCCTGGCCTCTGGTTATTGAACCTCTAATGGTTAGTGAACCTTAAATAGTTCCTGGCATTTTTGTGCAATTCACATTTTTCGGTCTCTTTAACATGTGAAATGATCCAATTAGTTTACCCAAAAAACTCCTACATCTGATCATTGGTCAGTTCAAACAGTCAGGAGGACTATAACCCCACAATATTTATCAACTTTACAAGGATATTTGAGAGAAATGACCTCCTTTGGTGTTTATTTAATTCCTGAAGAATATCACAGATGTGCATGGACCTATATGAAGCAAAGCTATGTAGCAAATTCCTACCGCTTACTATGGCAACAACAACAACAACAAAAAGCAAAGAGCATCCAATAAAAACAATAGATAGGCTTTATAAGGTGACATGACTTGATAGTTGTACCAATCAAACAGCATAAAATAATGGATGGCAGAGAATATAGTATCATTTTCAACTGGAAAAATGTGGCTTGTCACCTCCCAGGCATAAATGATAATCTGGAACCAAGTTACCTGTCAATTTAACAAGTACATACAATTATCTGTACAATATGGCATACAAGCGGCACAAGCAACCATTTTGGAAAGCTTTGGGGCAATATCTCATAAATTCCAAAAAGTATATAACTTCCAATTTAGTAATATCATGATTTGTTAGGTATCTTACATAAATTCTGAAATATGTGTAACTGAAGAAGTGGGTTTGGCTGGCTGCTGAAACAAAAGCCAAGTGCTGGTACAAAAGGAAAGGGATTTATTCAGGTGCCATGCAACCTGGAAAAATGGTGGATTTCTGTCTCAAAGACCTTCTCCCCTTTCTTCTCAGGCCTGTGGTTCTTATAGAGAGGGGAGGGATTTTATCCCCCTATCCAATTATCTTGTAAGCTTTTGACTTGCTTGCATCCTGCCCATTAACTTTTCTAGCTTTTGAGCACTTGGGTCCTGTCTATTCATCTTTTTAGCTTTCTGTGTACTCATGTTAAAACCTCTCTCTGCACCATCTTGGCCAATGATGCTCCAACTGACTATCTATGGGAACAAAACCTCTCTCAAAACTATGGACCCTTATAGTCTTACAAGGGTAAATGAATGGAGGTCTCATTTTCTGTAGTTTTGTCCTGCTGTCAAGAGGGGGAGGGGTAGTCTTAGCTATTCTCATGTCCAGAGTTTCTTGCTATCTACTAAAGGAAGAAGGGGTAAGAATAGAGGGAAGCCTTTACATGTAGGTGAAGGATTGCTGTCTTTGGAAGATGGCATATGCTTTGTCAAGAGGATGGCACTGCTGAACAAGTGAACCTGGTAGACTGTTTCATATTTCAAGAGGCAGTGTTGCAGATGGGCTTCTGAAGTGAGATGTATTTGTAGACAAAAATCAAGTGCTTAGTGAGGAGAATGCCTAGTAATGAAGGGGAATTGTAGTGAAATCAGAAACTGGAGAGACGAGGAGATCCTCATGATATAATCTTAAGTGGGGTTTTGAGTTGCATACCAATAGAGAAATAAGTTTGCCAAGGAAGCCACTGTCTGGGAAATGTGGACAAAAGGCTTTATCAGTCCAAGTACATGCATAAAATATAGCAATTGTCAAAAAATAAAATAAAATAAAAGGTAACATTGTCACTTGGCGGTGCTGTACCTTTCTGAAAGAGGGATTTTTTAAATATCTTTCAGGAGTGTAGGTCCAGCTTTCTCTTGCAGTACCAACAGCAGAAGCAAGAGCCAAGTCCTCAAGTGATGCCCACTTCATCCGTGTGTGGTGGATCCAAGACTTGATTCTTGTAAGCTTTAGGGAAGAGTGTGTTGTCAGAAGGACATCATAGGAATAGATCCATTGCTTCGCTGTTCAGGAACTTGAGTGTCTAAGGTCATTTGTTTGTAATCCTCACCTGAGGATATGCTTTTATGTGTTTTTTTTTTTGTTTTTGTTTTTGAGAGAGAGGAAGGGAGAGAGAAACATCAATATGAGAGAGAAACATCAATATGAGAAACATTGATTGGTGACCATTAATTGAACCTGCAACTTAGGCATGTGCTTTGACCTGGAATTGAACCCACAATCTTTTGTTGTTTTATGACAATGCTCCAACCAACTGAGCCACCAACCTGGGGCTTTGAGGTCTTTACTAAAACTTGGGTCTCCTGGAATGAGTGTAAGAGCTCCTCAGACAGGTAGGTAAACCTGCAATAAACAAACTTGTTCAAAGATGCTGGTGTTTGCCTTAAATGTTGTCTAATATTTCCCCACATATGGTCAAGGAATTCTAAAGTCCTTGTGGCAACACAGTCCAAGAGTATTAGAGCTTAGCTTTAATTTCTGGGTCCTGACATTCAAATACAATTACTTGAGCCTGTTCATCTATTGGGATGCAGAAAAAGCATACTTCGAATCTAGGACTGAGAGTCATTTGCTGTCCCAGGATCAACCAAGTATAAGGGTTGGGCACTGAGTATGCACCTTTCATATCTGTGTCCTGGACAATGTCATTTATGGCCCTAAAGTCCTGTATACGTTTATATTCATCAGAGTTGGGCTTTTTGACTGGAAAATTGGGTGTTATAGGGAGACTGGCATGACTAAATTAATCCGGATTTTAAGAATTTTTGCAATACTGCTTGAATTTCCTCTAAAGCTTCCTTTGTAAGGGGATATTATTTCTTCCATGGGATTTGTGCCCCTTCTTTTAGATTAATTTTTATGGTTGGCTGTTAACCACCCCACTTTGGATTCCATCAGTTGAAACATTTTAATTGACATGCTCATAGATCTCAGATGGGAAGAGTTCACCTCTGGGTTCTTCTAGGCAAGTCAGGAGCACCTGAAGCTGGAGGGCATATTCTGGCGGGACTCCTAAACATCATTGCTGCTTCTCAGGGAAAATATTATTTGTTCACGCAATTTACAAAGTAAATCTTGACCCAAAAATGGAATAGGGACGCCTATGTAGAGAAAACTCTGCATATGTTTTTTAATCTAGAGTTTGAAGGAGTACCTATTTAATAATTATCCAGTCACTCTAATAACTGAAATCATTGCTCATTTTTTCATGGTTAGTTTTATTTTTTTATTTTTATTATTTTATTTAACACTGAGTACATAGCTCTCATATTTATGAGGAAGTCAATTAGCTCGTTGCCCTCTGTCAATTGTACTCTAGGCTCCTGTGGAGATATAGTAATAGGTTGTGAGGTACGTGCCAGCACCTCTCCTTGCTCCATCTTGGTCAATGGGGGAGACTACCCTGCACTCTAACTGACTATCTACAGTTACAGAACAACTCAAGGATATTACAATGCTACTCTCACATCCTGTGGTGCTACAGCTTATCTTGGGGAAAGAGCAGAGAGAGCATCAGTACAGTCCCCTAGAAATCTGTCAAAATTTTATTATGGAGAAGGGTGTTTTCAGTTCAAACAAACTTATACTCTACTAGAGGCCGGGTGCACAAATTTGTACATGGGTGGGGTCCGGCTGGCTCACCCCTGTCAGGGTCGATTGGGCTGGGCCGGCCGGCAGGGGGGCCTGCTGACAGTTGTCTGGCTGACCCCACCCCGTGGTCAAACTCCTGGTTGAACTCCCAGTTGCAGGGACAATTTGCATATTAGGCTTTTATTTATAGGATTATAATGTAAATTTATTTGGGTATAACTGAAAATATACTCATTAAAATACACTAAGTAACTGAGGAACACATACCATAAACATGTGCATGATATAGTAAAGATGAGTAAGGAATCATTCCAGGCAAGACCATTAACAAGGCAGACATGCCTATTAACCCTAGGTGATGGCCTTTGTGCATTACTGTTCCATTTTAGAATGCTGCTGTACACCCTAAATGTAAATAATATTTCTGTCTTTATTGTAACTGAGTTAGAAGATAAACTGCTTCTTGTTGTTGGTGCTAGCAGATATAATGGGTTTGACCTCAAAAAGGTTATTTTAACTTCCTACTTAAAATCTCTATGCTTAGAGCATTTTCGTTTGCATTTGGGTATGATTAAATTGAGTCAGGTGTTAAAGAGCAGATCCTGGTTATAAAATTTTAAAAGAAGAATTTGCTTCTCAGGATTTAGATCTGAAGAAACATTGCAGATAGTTAAGCCAAGAACAATACCATTCATTTATCCAAAAGGAAATTGGACAATCACATTAATATTCCTAAAATTTATGTTTTAGAAGAGCTTGGAATAAATACAGTTCATGGCAAGAATAAACATTTTACAAAGTTCATATTAAGGTGCATCAAATACATATTTTTGCTATGTGTCAAAAGACATAGAATTCTTTTTTTTTTAAATATACGTTATTGATTTTTTACAGAGAGGAAGAGAGAGGGATAGAGAGTTAGAAACATCGATCAGCTGCCTCCTGCACACCCCCCACTGGGGATGTGCCCGCAACCAAGGCACATGCCCCCGACCGGAATCGAACCCGGGACCCCTGAGTCCGCAGGCTGACGCTCTATCCACTGAGCCAAACCGGCTTCGGCTAGAATTCTTAATGTAGCAGAACCTAAGTCCTAAAACAGATTGTCACTATCATAGAATTAACTTCAGAGAGCAATAATAAATCTTGAGGGGTAAGGTCAGCAACCTGATGGGGCAAGCTGCTCCAAATTCCTGTCCTTCACACACACAAAAATAAAATTAAATTAAGCAGTAATTGTAAGAATTTACTTTGTCAAATCTCTAGAAAATAATTAAATGTCTATAGCAACCATGTGAATGAAAAATAAAGTAAAAGGCAACTTAAAAATGGTAGAAAGGTTTGTTGTGTTTCACTTGTTTTTCCTACCCTCCTAAGCTTATGATGATGTTGAAGATGACACTCTTCATAGCCAGTGTGAGATCTTGGTTCACAATTCAATATAGAGCTGAGCAGTCATTATTTGCAAATTATTGTGTTTGTCTGTTCTAATCAGTCTCCAGACTACCTGAAGTTTGAGAATAAAACCTGGGAAATTTTATTTGGGAAATTAGGACATGCAAAATTTACTGTGTGTACCAGTTAATTTAGGAGGAATATAAAACAATAGAGCTCTGGCTGGTGTGGACTCAGTTGGTTGGAGCATCATCCCTTACACTGAAACATTGTGGTTCAATTCCTAGTCAGGGCACATACCTAGATTTCTGGTTTGATGTCTGTATGGCAACATATTGATTTCTCTCTCTTTCTCTTTCTCTTTTTCTCTCTCTCTCTCTCTCTTTCTCTTTCCCTTTGTCTAAAATCAATAAGCATTTCCTTAGGTGAGGATTAAAAAAAAAAAAAACACAATAGAGAGAGTCAATGAAGCCAAGGTTAGTTCTTTGAAGGGATCAACACTAATTAACCAACCATCTAAGAGAAAAAATAGAGAAGATACAAACGCCTAAGGTCTGATGTGAAAAGAAGGTCATTTCTACTAACCTAACAGAAGTTAAAAGGATTATAAAAAATAATATGAAGAATTCTATGCCAAAAAAGAATTAGTCAAGTTGACAAATTTCTAGAAAAACATAAAACTGACTCAAGAATGAATAGATAATCTGAATAGGCCTATAGCAAGTAAAGAGATTAAATCAATGATCAAAAACCTCTTAATAAATAAAGGCCTGCATGCCTCCACTGGTGAGGTCAAACAAACATGTAAATAGGAAGTAACACAATAGTTCTCAAACTCTTTCAAAAAACTGAAAATGCAGAAATAATTTCTAAATTATGACAACAGAATTATCTGTTGTCAAAGCCAGATTTAAAGAAAATCACAAAAATGTAGATGTAAATGCAAAAGACATCAACAAATATTAACAAACTGAATTCAACAGCATATAGCAAGAATACATACTATAACCAAGTAAGTTTTATTATTGGAATGCAGGATAGTTCAATACATGAAAATTAATCAATGCAATATACATTGATTATACAATATAATGAGTTAATGAAATGAAGATTATCTCAATTGATGTAACTGATGCATTTGCCAAAATCTAATACCAATTCATGATAAATTCATGAAATAGAAGTAAACTTCCTTATTTTAATAAAGGCCATATGTTAAAAAAACAAACAAATAACCTAAGCTATCATCATACTCAATGTGAAAACTGAAAGACTTTTTCCTAGATCAGAAACAAGACCAGGATTCTTGTTTTTGCCACTTTATTCAGTATAGCATCCAAAGTAATTAGGCAAGGAAAGGCAATAAAAGTCATGTAAATTTTAAAGGAAGAACTAATATTATCTTTGCAGAAGACATAATCCTACATATAGGAATCTCTAAGGAGTCCACAAAATATCAGAAATAATAAATGAATTTAAAAAATTGCAGAATACAATATCATACAAATATCTGTTGTTTAAGAAGCAACTAACAATAAACAATCTGAAAAAGAAATTAACAAAGCAATCCTACCTAATAAAATAGTAATATGCAAATTGACCGCACCTTTGCTACGACCAAGCCACGCCCACCAGCCAAAGCCACGCCCACCAGTCAATCAGAGCGATTATGCAAATTATCCAACAAATTTGCATATGCTGGGGGAGGGAGGAGTGAAGACTGAAGACAACTTAGAAGGAAGAGGGAGGAAAATCGGAAAGCAAGGTGGCTGCCAGAGGGAAAGCCCGGGCGGGGTGGAGCGGGGCGGAGCGGGGCAGAGCGGGGCGGGCAGCAGCCGCAACAGCGGCAGCAGTGGCAGTGCACGCGGCCGCAGCGGCCGCTTGCAGTATTCTTCCTGCAAATGGGCTACTAGTTTAAGTTATAATAGCATCTAAACAAAACAAAAAACACCTAGAACAAACTTAACAAAAGAGAACTTGTAGATATGAAAAGTGAAAACCATTGTAGAAAATAATTAAATGATACAAACATAAATGGAAAGATGTGTAATTATTAATTAGAAGACAAAAATTTTAATATGGCAGTATAATTCAAAGTATTTATAGATTTAATGCCACTTTATCAAAACCCAAACATTGTTTATTATATTTTATTCAGAAGTAGAAAAATATATTCTAAAGTTTATATGATATATCAAGGGACTTGCAATAGCTAAAATCATGTAAAACAAGAACAAAGTTGAAGAATTAATATATTCTGATTTCTAAACTTACTGCACAACTGCAGTAATCAGAGCAGTGTAAACTGGCATGAGTGCAGACATATAGACCAATGGTGCAAAATAGAGAGCCCATAAATAAGCCTTTACGTAAATTGTCAAATGGCAAGTGTGCCATTATGGGTCAAATTGTGTCCCTCAATTCTGAAGCTGAAGTAATAGGCCTATGTACCTTAGACCATGACTATATTGGGATATAGAGTCTTAAAAGAGTAATTAAGGTTAAAATATGTATTTAGGATATGCCTTAATATTCTATGACTGGTGTTCTTACCAAAAGCAGCAGTCTGGACAAGAACAATTACAGAGGGTAGATCATGTGAACACACACTCACACAAAAGATGACTATCTATATGCCAAAGAGGCTCAGAAAAAGTCAATCCTGCCATTACCTTAGCATTAGGCTTCTAGCCTACAGACCTGTGAGAAAATAATTTCCTTTTTGTGAAGCCACCCAATTTGTGATACTTTGTATGACAACCCTAGAAAACTTGTACAAGTGTCCACCAGGGGTCCTCAAACGTTTTAAACAGGAGGTCAGTTCACTGTCCCTCAGACCGTTGGAAGGTCAGACTATAGTTTAAAAAAAACTATGAACAAATTCCTATGCACACTGCACAAATCTTATTTTGAAGTAAAAAAACAAAACGGCAAAAACACCCGCGGGCCGTAGTTTGAGGACGCCTGGTCCATACTGTTCACTGGGCGAAGGGAGTGGGGATGGTAACAGGGATTATTATTTTAAAGTACCCAGTTTAAGACTGAGATTTTTTTTAAAGTTCAGGAGATGGATAGTGGTGATTGCTCCATATAAAAGGTATATAATGCTACTGAATTATCTACTAAATATAGTTAAAGTGGTAAATTTTATATTATGCATATTTTGCCATAATTTAAGAAAGCATAAAATACCAAGGCATAAATTTAAATAAGGAGGCACGAGACTTGCACACTAAAATTGCAAACCATTGCTGAAATAAACATTCCCTATTAATGGATTGTAAGATTTAATATTATTGAGATAGCACAGCAAAGTACAGGTTTAATATAAACCATGTCAAAATTACAATGGCCGTATTTTTTTTCCACCAAAGGGACAGCCAATCTTTAAATTCATATGAGATTACATTTGTCTCTAAATGGCCAACAACCTCCCCAATTTTAAAACTTTCTACAAAGCTATAGTAATCAAAATGGCACACAGAAACAAATCAATGAAATAGAACTGAGACTCCATAAATGAACCCATACACCTCTGATCAATTGATTTCTGACAGGGTGCCAAGATTATTTCATGATAAGGAATAATCCCTTCAACAAATGATGTTGTAGAAATGAATATTTACATGCAAAAAAGTGAAGTTAAACCCAACCTTAGACCATATACAAAATTAATCACAAAAAGAATGTATCAATGACCTAAAAATAATACCTAAATAATAAAACTCTTAAAAATACAGTGGTAAATATTCATGACATTGGATTTGGCAATAGATTCTTAGAAATGACCTTAAATGCATCAAAAGAACATATAGATAAATTGGATTTAAGCCAATTTTTTTAAATTACAAATAATAAGACATTAACAAGAAGATAAAATGAAAAAACTACAGATGGAAATAAAATATTCACAAATTATATTTCTAATAAGGTTTTTGTATCCAGAATATATAATGTAACCTTACTAGTCAACAACAAAATGACAAATAATCCACTAGGGTGACTGAAATCAAAAGACCAGAAAAGACAAAGTACTGGCAAGGATGTGGAGATATGGAAACTGCATGTATCATTGTTGATATTGTAAAACTAGCGGCCTGGTGTACAAAATTAGTGCACTGCGGGGGAGGGGTGTCCCTCAGCCCGGCCTGCACCCTCTCATAAGTCTGGGACCCCTTGGAGGATGTCTGACTGCTGACATGGGCCCACTTCCCATTGGGAGTGGACCTAAGCTGGCAGTTGGACATCCCTCTCACAGTCCGGGACACCACGTTTATTACCATTTGGCTCGCTGCTCCTTAGCAGTACCACAGAGATGGGAAAGGCTCCCGCCATCGCTGCACTCGCCAGCCATGAGCCCAGTTTCTGGCTGAGTGGCGCTCCCCCTGTGGGAGCGCACTGGCCACTGGGGGCAGCTCCTACGTTGAGTGTCTGCCCCCTGGTGGTCAGTGCACATCATAGTGACCGGTCGTTCTGGTCGGTCTCCCATAATGGTCGCTCAGGCTTTTATTATATAGATGGTTCAGCCACTGTGGAAAACAGCTTGGCAGTTCCTTAAAAGTTAAGCACCCAATTACCTTATGACCTGACAATTACACTCTTATATACCTAAGAACTGAAATAGTTAATCAAACAAGTACACAGAAACATTTGATTATAGCACCATTAGTCCTAACAGCCAAAATATAGAAATAGGCCAAATGTTCATCAACAGATTGGTGCATATCAAAATTGTGGCATATACATACAAGAGAATATTATAGAATTATAAAAATAAATGAAGTACTGATTCACACTATAACGTGAATGAACCTCAAAAACATTATGGTTCTAGAAGCCATATACAAAAGATTACATATTGTATGATTCCATTTATATAACATATTAAGAATAGTTAAGTCCATAGAAAACAAACAGATTGGTGGTCTTAGCCAGAATGACTAAGAAAAACAGAAAGAAGAGTCAAGAAAAATCAGAAATAAAAGAGGGGACATTAAAATGATGCCATAGAAATATAAAGGATCACAAGGAACAAATATGAAGAATTATTTATCAAAAATTGGATAACCTAGATAAATGAATAAACTTGTAGAAAGATATAACCTACCAAGAATGATTCAAGAAGAAATATAAAATCTGAACAGACCAATAACAAATAAAGATAGCTTTTGATGCTGAAGTCTATACATCACTTGTTCTATTCCCACTTTTATTAAATTCATTCCTTTCCATCATTAAAAATATATTGAATGAGTCATCAAAAATTTCCCAACAAAGAAAAGCCCAGGACAAAATGGTTTCATTGACGAGTTCTTTATTGGCTTTTAACACAAATTAACAGTCTTCATAATCAACATTAATTATTTTTGCTGCATTTTACACTTAAAATAGTAATATCCATTTATAGTTCAACTAAGAGGAAAATTTTCCATTTATATAATAGGCAGAAAAATGCTTACTTCAAGTTATAGTTAGAATGCTTCCTCTATCTGAGAAAAAATATTTAGGCATTAGCAAATCCAAATGGTATGTTACCTATAGTACTAATAATTTTACTCTTTTATATTGATGGTTATCTATCTGATCACAGAATCATAAAAATCACATTAAAGTAGATATTCAGCCTTTGATGACCTATGTAAAAACAAAATACCTGATTCGGGTCAAATATCAAGACTAATGCCAAGTTTCAGTGCATTCATAGTTTGCATTTATTTATATACATTGCGAAGAACAGTGGAAAAATTATTCTGTGTTGTATATCTTAAAATAGAGCCAAGTTCTCTTGACTTAGAAATGATTTGAGTAAAATATTTATATATTATGTATTTTAAATAGGTGTTTTATTTAGTGATTGAATTTCTTGATTAGATTTTGGGGGATGAGGATTTTTTGGTTTGGTTTTGTTTACAAAACATTTTCCCAATATATAAGGCTAGGCAGCAAGAATTAACTAAATGGTATTAGGAATTCATATACTAAAAAATACATTTTATAAAATAGAATATACTTTTTAAAATTTAAATCATAACATTGGGAACTTACAAAATTTACAGACTGCTTTCTAAAATATTGCTTGGATTATAAATTTTAAAATAAATTTTACTTAAGTACCACATTGGTAATACACTAGAGATCAATAATGTTTTTCAACTATATCCTTGTCACTCATCTGCTTTTAGTTTTAATGCCTCCACTGATAACAGAAATTATGCTCACCTATGTGCAGAAGAAAAATTGATGCTTTCTGTAGCCTAGAATCTTCTTTTTAAAAGCTGATTTTCTTTTATTCAGAGTTATATAAAATGTTCTGGAGTGAATGAGTTGAGTTGGAAATTAATGATAAGTATATGTTTTGACACCAACATCAGTCATGCTTTAGTAAAGTGGTCAAGGTTTCTGACAGGAAAACAAAGAAAAACAAAACACTTTAAAAACACAATCACGGGTACTCTTCAATTTTTACAAGTCTCTCCCATCATTCTATCATTCTCTACTATGCTATGACAACCAAAACTCTGCCCACTAATTCACAAGAAGCTCTCAGTCTTGCTGTGACAGCTGTCAATCAATGACACCCAAGACAAGTAAATTAAAGATAAAAATGCTTGTGTTGCTCTGTGCAGATTTGAAGATCAATCACAAAGTTTCCCTATTATAGGGTCATTAGTGGTCAATGTGAAACAAAATATTTTGGGCAAACCATTAAAACAATCATTTGATACAAACTTCCCAAAGTTGTAACTTACAGCTGTGGTCAGCATATAAAAACATATTTTGAAGATTTAAATACATGGAATATGAAAACTGGGGGGACAAATACCAATACCTTTGCTTATTATGATATATTTCAAACATTTATATACAAGATATATCTCTGGACATTGAGCACTGATACTAAAACATTTCTTCATCTCAGATTGATGAGACTCAAGAACAAAACCCTTTAAAATTATTTGAAAGAAAGTATAAAATATCTACTTGGTCCACAAAAGATATTTTCCTGATATTGGAGGTAAACATATCTGCTAAATGCATGAATGAAACCCTCTTCTCAGGTATATTAGGCTACATCTTTTGGGAACTTAGTATGTACCTGCCTTCAACCCTCTCAATCCTTAAAATCTCTAAGTGTCTTACATGCATTATCTCAATTCTCACAGGAGCACTAGTTGGAAAGACTAGTGTTATTTTTTTTCACATGAGAAAATGATAGGTTAGAGAATTGGTCATAAAGCACTCAGTCTAGAAGTGGTGGAGCCAGGACTTGAACCAAGGCAGTCTGATTCCCGGGCCCTCTATATACTTCTATATTCACCTCTTAGATCAGGGGTGGGGGACCTTTTTTCTGATAAGGGCCATTTAGATGTTTATAACATCACTAGAGGCCCAGTGCACAAAATCCATGCACTGGTAGGGTCCCTAGCAGCTGCCGGCTGCTGGCCGGGTACTCCCTCCCTTCCCCTGGCCGCCTGCTGCTGCCACCGGCTGGGCCCCCCCTCCCTTTCCTTGGCCAGCTCTGTCCCCTGGTCAAACTCCCTGACAAACTCCCAGTTGAGGGGACAATTTGCATACTATGCGTTTATTATATAGGATTCCTGGGCCATACAAAATATCAACTTAAATTAGCCTGCTATATTTGGTCAAGCATTTAATTAACTCACACCTAAAGCCTTGGCAGGGCAAGACCAAATGATTTCTGGGGCCTTAATAAGGCCTGCGGGCCGGATGCTCCCCACTCTTCTCTTAGATGATTAACCTCTCCTCAGTCTTTTGCAGAAGAACTCAAGGGGAACTTTCTGAAAGATTTGACTCCATTGTTTCACATTCTTCCACATGCATTTTTAAGGCCTTCGTTTCTTTTGATGATGACTCTAGGCAGCATCTCAGATTTGAACAGGAATGTGATTTTTGTTCAGCAAGTCAATAAAGAAAGACAATATCCTTCTCTCTCTCTCTCTCTCTCTCTCTCTCTCTCTCTCTCTCTCTCTCCTTCCCCCAGCTCATAGAATCTCCCCTAACCCTAACAACTTCTCTGACCATAATTCCCTTCTAGCCCACTCATCCCAGGCTTACTGGGCATCTTGCTATTCCCCACCCCCCAGGCCATACCTGCCTCAGGGCTTTCATATCGGCTGTTTGCTGTGTTAGGAATGCTCTTCCCTTGATATTCCCATAGGTATATTCTTGGTCTCTTTCCAGTCTTTGCTCAGATGATACTTTCTCAATTAAAGCCAACTCTTAAACTCTCAACCATACCCTCCCTTTAGCCTCTTCTATTTTTGTCATAGTACTTATCACCTTAGAATATATTATACATTTAGTTATTTATTATGTGTTTGCATATTATCTATCCGAACATCCTAGACCATAAACTCCATTTCAGGTTTTTTAATCTGCTGTATTTATTGATACATCCCAAATATATTCCTTGTGCAGCACATACTTGATGTTGAACAAACATTTGTTAAATTAATACAGAATTTAGGGTAAGAAGTTTTGAACAAGCAGGCAGATTTATCCTTGTCTTTCTGCTGTAATTATATAATTAAAAAAAAACCTTTGCCTCCCTAGATTACAATTAATTTATTATATAAATATCATTGTTTTAATTTTTAAAATTGTGAAATTTGAATTAATATTAAAGGAAAAGATGATGTTAATGTTCAATAAATAAAATATAAATGAGCGGTTGAGAAACACAGTGCCAGGCCCTGGGCACAGTTCCAGCACAGGCAGGTGCTCATGGAGTCGGGTTGTCTGGGTGCTCATTGACTCTGTGGAGAGCAGAGTCCACATGGTGAAGCGTAATCACTGACGGGAGTTCACATTCAATTTCAGGTAGAAATGGTGTGTTTATTGGAGCAAGTCATAAATAAAATAAGCGAAGGCTTAGACATGACTAATGATGGCCACGTGGGACTCAGACACCGGGAACCAGAACTCTAACATACTAGAAGGTTTGTAGAAACTTTTAATAAAGAGGACGCTATTTGAAGTTAGCTAAGAAATACAGAATTATTGACAGGTTAGAAGGCACCACTTTTCTGGATAATCTGAAGCCACCATTTTCTAGCCAATATCATTTGCTCTAGCTTTTTCCTCATCACTCTGACTCGCATATCTTACTTTCCAGGTGTGCAGGTTCCTCCCACAGATCTGTGCATTGAGCCATACAGGACATTCTACTCTTTTATAAACATCCCAGGCAGTCTCCTGGGAGACTGAGCTCACATTTACATGTTCTTCTAAGACGTCCATGGCCCCTCCCCTGATCTCGGTGAGAGATCTCTCCTCTTTGTACCCAGAGCACTCTGTCATGTTATTTATCACTAGAGGTCTGGTGCACGAAATTGGTGAACTGGGGCGGGGAGGGGAAGATGTCCTTCTGCCCAGCCTGCACTGTCTCTAACCTGGGACCCCTTGGGGGATGTCTGACTGCTGGATTAGGCCCGATCCTCAAGCCTAAACCGGCAGTCGGAAATCCCTCTCACAATACAAGACTGCTGGCTCCCAACCGCTCACCTGCCTGCCTGCCTGATTACCCCTAACCGTGTCTGCCTGCCAGGCTGATCATCCCCTAACCACTCCCCTGCCAGCCTAATCAATGCCTAACTGCTACCCTGCCAGCCTGGTCACCCCCAACTGCCCTCCCCTGACAGCCCGGTTACCCTCAACTGCCCTCCCCTGCCAGCTCAGTTGCCCCCAACTGCCTTCCCCTGCCAAGCTGGTCACCTCTAACTGCCCTCTCCTGCAGGCCAGGTCACCTTCAACTTCCCTCCCCTGCAAGCCCAGTCGCCCCCAACTTCCCTCCACTTCAGGCCTGGCCCCCCCACCCCCAAGTGCCCTCTCTCCCCTGCAAGCCTGGTCACCCCCAACTGCCCTTCCCTGCCAACCTGGTAACCCACAACTGCCCTCCCCTGCTGGCCATCTTGTGGTGGCCATCTTGTGACCACATGGAGGCAGCCATCTTGTGCGAGGGGAAGAGGGTCAATTTCCATATTACCTCTTTGTCATATGGGTTAAGGAACTATAATTTTCTATTTACGGTTGTGTCTAAACGCTACCAGACTATTAATTGCCCAGACATGCATGTGGGTTTTTTCTCTGGGTCCTCAAAGTAGAACATACAACAGGACACAGTCTGTGCTGGACAAACAGAGCTCAACTTTTCTATCCACCAAGTATATCAAAAGCACCTGAAGGCTAGACTGTTTCTGTCACCTTTATATCTACCATAGTACTTTACACAGGGTCTGATGTACATTAATTGTTCAAAAAAGTATTACAGTCATTATTAGTAGTTAACCAATGTATTTGTAAGGATCACATTCCATGGAGCTATAAAAATTATTAGTTCAGGAAGCAAAGGAAAAAAGAGCTTAAAAATGTTAACTAATATTTTGGTCCTCTACTATTTTTCTTTGGAAACACTTACTGTTGTTGTAGATCTGAACCTAGTATAACTTCTACCTGGAAGCCTTCAAAGAAGGGCCCTCAGTTTGTTCCCTAATATATTGCTCACTTTTATTCTCTAGCATTCTATTACAGGCTCTCAAAATTCTCTCATCAAAGTACACAGTCAGCCATGGATATTGATCCATTGTTCACTAAAAACCCCTGCTTCATTTTACACTGTAAACAACCCCAAAATTCTTAAAGTTTGATGCTTCTATATCTCTGGATCTATATTTGCTCATCAGTTTATGTTGTTCATTACATTCCACATATGAGTAAGATCATGTGATACTTATCATTTCCTGATAGGCTTATTTTGCTTAGCATACATAGAAGCATTAAACAGACTGTCAAACTTCAGAGGGAAGGCAGGTGAGGGTGGGCAGGTGGGAAGAGATCAACCAATGAACTTGTATGCTTATAAGCATAATCAATACACAGACAATAGGGAGTGAAGGTCTGAGCTGGGGGGCAGGTGCAGGCTAGGAGGGGTCAATGGGGGAAAAGGAGACATATGTAATGCTTTCAAGAAGAATTTAAAGAAATTCTTAAAGAATTTTTTTAAAAAATCTTAAAGTTCTCTATTCTGCTGGCTTTCTTGACACTACTCTCACTTACCGTATTTTCCAGCATATAAGACGACTGGGCGTATAGAAGATTTTCCTGGGTTAAAAAGTCATCTTATACGCTGGAAAATACAGTAGTTCTATCCCTATGTCTGACAATTCCTTCTCAGATTTGTTTTTCTTCCTCTCAACTATATTTTCATTCACTCCATTCTTTCATTAACAGGAAAATGTATTTATTGAGACCTACTATACAACAGACATTATTCCTATTGGAGCAACATTTCTTGACATTTTATCTGTTTGACAGTTACATAAGAAGTTATTTACTTTATAGGAAGACCCAACTATGTGCTATGTGCTCTCTTCTTTGGACATTATTCCTTCTTGGAAAATGTGTTCAGTCTCATGGTTTTTAAAACTCACCTATATGGAAGATACCGGAATTCATAATTCCAGGCTTTATCCTCACATCCTTAAGCTTGACTTTACCTGTCAGTATTTTTTTTTTAAAGTTTAAGAAGTTTTCCATTAACACAATCCTTTGCTATACCCAACTCAAATTGTTGTTAGATGCTGACCTCATGCCAGTACACAATAACTTCAATAGTTTTTTTTTTATTATTACTATTCATTTAATACTAGAGGCCCGGTGCACGAAATTCGTGCACGGAGGGGGGTTGTCCCTCAGCCAAGCCTGTACCCTCTCCAATCTGGGACCCCTCAAGGGATGTCCGACTGCCCATTAAACGGGCAGTCAGACATCCCTCTCACAATCCAGGACTGCTGGTTCCCAACTGCTTGCCTGCCTCCCCTCCTGATTGCCCCTAACCGCTTCTGCCTGCCAGCCTGATCACCCCCTAACCACTCTGCTGCCAGCCTGTTTGCCCCCAACTTCACTCCTCTGCCACCCTGGTTACCCCTAACTGCCCTCTCCTGCAGAGTTGATCACCTCCAACTGCCATCCCTTGCAGGCCTGGTCCTTCTCAACTGCCCTCCCTTGCAGGCCGGGTGCCTCCCAACTGCCCTCTCCTGCTGGCCATCTTGTAGTGGCCATCTTGTGTCCACATGGGGGCAGGATCTTTGACCACATGGGGGCAGCTATATTGTGTGTTGCAGTGATGATCGATCTGCATAGTACTCTTTTATTAGATAGGATAGAGGCCTGGTACAGGGGTGGGGGCCAGCTGGTTTGCCCTGAAGGGTGTCCCTGATCAGGGTGGGGTTCCCTTGGAGTGTGGGGCGGCCTGAGCGAGGGGCCTGTGGTGGTTTGCAGGTGGGCCACGCCCCCTGGCAATGCAAGTGGAGGCCCTGGTATCTGGAATTTATTTTCCTTCTACAGTTGAAACTTTGTAGCCTGGAGCAGAGCCAAGCCTGGGGCTCCCTCCGAGGCCCGCAGCCATTTGTGTTGGGGTTATAATTGAAACTTTGTTGCCTTAAGCGAGTGGGCCCGGCCAGGGTGTGCAGAAAGCTTTGCTTCCCCTGTTGCCGCCGGCAACCCTGGCCTGCTCTCTCAAGCTCCATTCTGTCGCCATTTGTTTGAATTTTTTTACCTTCTATAATTGAAACTTTGTAGCTTGAGTGGAGGCTTAGGCCTGCAACGACTGGCAGAAAGCTTGGCTTGCTCTGTTACCTAGGAAACCTTGCTCTCTGTGGCTGTAGCCATCTTGGTTTGGGTTAATTTGCATACTCACTCTGATTGGATGGTGGGCGTGGCTTGTGGGTGTGTTGGAGGTATGGTCAATTTGCATATTTGTCTATTATTAGGTAGGATATTGGAGTGCCATTGATTAAGAAAATTATACAGGTTTTAGGTATAGAATTCCACAATACATTATCTGTACATTGTATTGTGCATTTACCACCCTAAGTCAAGTCTTTTTCCATTACCATTTATCCCCTCTTTACCTTCTTCTTTCTCAATAATTTTGGCCTCAATATTTTCTAGCATAAAATGTCAGCAAAAAGATTTTGTAATGAAAACTAAGATTATTATTCATTTTTAATATATTTCTTTTTTCTTTTCTTTCATTTTGTCGTGTGTGTGTGTGTGTGTGTGTGTGTGTGTGTGTGTGTGTGTTTGTGCGTGTGCAGCTTAATAGTTACATAGCCATTGTGGGTTTCAGTTTATTTACTTTTTTTTCTTAATTTTTGTTTTTTCATTTTATTGAATTTACTCGGGGCCCAGTGCACGAATTCATGCACCTTGTAAGGAACTGTGGGCCGCAAGGCTGTGGTGGACACAGGGGTGGGTCTTGGCCCATCCTCCACACCCCTACCTGGCCCCTCCTGACGTGACCTCCAGTTCCCTGTCTGCTGGCAGTCCCACTCCTGGCCACCACTGCTCCCACGTGCTGATGGTGCTGGCCCCGCTTGCACCTGCTAATGCACGGAGTGATTGGGGTTGGCACCGGCAGCGGGTGCAAGCGGGGCCAGTGCCTTCAGTGGGTGTAAGTGGTGGCTGCTGCCCCAATTGCCCCTCAGGAGCAGGGGGAGGTGAAGAAACCCTGAGGGGAAGCCACTGCTCACACCTAATAGTGTCGAGTGATCAGGGCCAGCACCAGGCGCCAGCAGCAGGTGTGAGGTGCAGCTCTGGTGCCAGCAGTGGGTGCAAGCAGGGCCAGCACCAGCAGCAGGTGCGAGCGCCCAGTGGGACTGCAGCACACAGGAGCAAAGAATTTTTAGTAACCACCAGAAACTCGTCTTGATGACAGTGACTGGCTCCCTGCCTTGGTCTGGCACCCCCACTCACCTGCTCCACCATCCCACTGTGGCTGATGCCTGCCATGTTACACATGTGGCCCCTGGTGGTCAGCACATGTCATAGTGACCGGTTGTTCAGTTGTTCGGTTGTTCCGCCATTCAGTCTATTTGTATATTAGGATTTTATACATATATATTAGGGTGACAGTGGTAAACAAAACTATACAGGTTTCAGGCACACAATTCTACATTGCACCATCTATACACTATATTATATGTTCACCATCCAATTTAAGTCTTCATTCATCACCATTTATATCCCCTATACCCTCCTCCACAGACCCCAACCCAATACCGCCCTGCAATGACCACACTGTTGTCCGTGTCCATGAGTTTTTCCTCTCTCTTTTTTTCCATTTTGCTCAATCCCTCCAGCCTCCCAACCAGGCTCCCCCACCACAACAGCTATCAGGCTGCTCTCTATTTATGAGTCTGTCTCTATTTTGCTTCTTACTTAGTTCATTTTGTTCATCAGATTCCACATATAAGTGCAATCCTATGGTATTTGTCTTTTTTCTGATGGGCTCATTTCACTTAGCATAATACTCTCCAGGTCCATCCATGCTGTCCCAAGGGAGAATATTTCCTTCTTTTTTATGACTGAGGAGTATTCCATTGTGTCACCATACCAAGCATTTATAGTCACTCATCTACTGATGGGCACTTTGGATGCTTCCAAATCTTGGCTATCCTATCTAATAAAGAGGGAATATGCAAATTGACCATCACTCCGCCCTCCAGTCCCGGGGGGCTGCCGCTGAGGGCGGGCAGCATGAGAGGCCTGGCGAAATGCTTGCTTTGTCGCCACGGTGATGAGGCAAGCATTCCATCCTGGCTGTGGAGGGCCTCTGGGCAGCAGGCATGGAGTGGCCGGGTGGGGGGGGCGGAACGCTTGTGTCATCGCCCCAGCAACAAGGCAAGCATTCCAAGCCCGGCCTTGGAGGGCCTCTGGCCAGGCCAGGTGTGGAACACTTGCATGGAACACTTGCGTCGTTGCAGGCTGGGCTGAGGGACCCTCCCCCCCCCCCCCGGTGCATGAAATTCGTGCACCGGGCATATAGTCTATATATATAAATAGCTAATATGCAAAGTGTCCCCTTGGAGTTCAAGCGAGAGACCTGCAGTTTGATTGCTTCCTGTGATGTATGCTGACCACCAGGGGGAGATGCGGAATGAAGGAAGGCCCCGACCTGCAGCTGGAAGGCCCTGATTGGCCCTGATCACCGGCCTGGCCTAGAGACCTGTGCACAAATTCATGCACTGGGCCTCTAGTTGTAAATAAAGCTGCAATGAACATATGGCTGCATATATTCTTTCAATCAGTGTTTCTGGTTTCTTTAGATAAAATAAAAAAAAATGTAATTGCTGGGTCCTAAGGCAGTTTCATTTTTAATTTTGGGGGGAAACTCAATACTATTTTCCATAATGGCTGCACCAGTCTGCATTCCACCAACAGTGCAGAGTTCCCTTTTCTCCACATCCTCACCAACACTCGTTGCTTGTTCATTTATTGACGGCAGTCATTCTGACAGGGGAGAAGTGATATTGCATTGTGGTTTTAATATACATCTCTGATGATTAGTGACATTGAATATCTTTTCATATGTCTATTAGCCATCTGTATAAACAATTTTGAGAAGTATCTGTTTAGATCCTTTGATGATTTTTTAATTGGGTTTTTTTTCTGGATGAGTTATATAGTTCTTTTTTTTTAAGTATTACTAATGTCTCCTTTATCCCCGATGGACCCGTCCCCCACCACCCCCTCCCCCAAGGACAAGCCCCTACTGCCCCAGAGTCCATGTCCATTGGTTATACTAATATGTATGCCTCATGTCCTTTGGTTGAACTCTTACCTCTCCCGCCCCCGTTGCCTTCTCTCTGAAGTTGGACTGTTGTTCAGTGTTTCTTAGTCTCTGGATCTATTTTTGTTCATCAGTTTATGTTGTTCATTATATCCTGCCTATGAGTGACATCATGTGATATTTATCTTTCTCCAACTGGCTTATTTCGCTTAGCATAATGCTCTCCAGGTCCATCCATGCTGTTGCAAATGGTAAAAGTTCCTTTTTTTTTTACAGTGGCATAGTCCCATTGTGCAGATGTACCACAGTTTTTTAATCCACTCATCTGCTGATGGGCACTTAGGTTGTTTCCAAATCTTAGCTATTGTAAATTGTGCTGCTATGAACATAGGGGTGCATATATCCTTTATGATTGGTGTTTCTGATTTCTTGAAGTGGGATCACTGGGTCAAATGGAACTTCCACTTTTTAATTTTTTGAGGAATCTTCATACTGTTCTCCACAGTGGCTGCACCAGTCTGCATCCCCACCAGCAGTGCACAAATGTTCCTTTTCTCCACATCCTCTCCAGCATTTGTCATTTGTTGATTTGTTGATGACAGTTATTCTGAAAAGTGCGAGATGGTACCTAGTTGTTTTGATTTGCATCTCTTCGATGATTAGTGACTTAGAGCATGTTTTCATATGTCTCTCTGCCTTCTATACATCCTTTTACAAAAAGCATCTATTTAGGTCTTTTGCCCATTTTTTGAATGGATTGTTTATCTTAATTTTGTAAGTTGTGTGAGTTCCCTGTAAATTTTGGAGATTAAAACCTTTTCTGAAATAGCATTTGCAAATATGTTCTTCCATGCAGTGGGCTTTCTTGTTGTTTCATTGGTGGTTTCTTTTGCTGTGCAGAAGCTTTTTATTTTGATGTAGTCCCATTTGTTTACTTTTTCCTTAGTTTCCATTGCCCTAGGATCTGTATCAGTAAAGATATTGCTACAACATATGTCTGATAATTTGCTGCCTATGGAGTCTTCTAAGATTTTTATGGTTTCCCATCTTACATTTATGTCCTTTATCCATTTTGAGTTTGTTTTTGTGTATGGTGTAAGTTGGTGATTTAGTTTCATTTTTTGCATGTATCTGACCAATTTTCCCAGCACCATTTTTTGAAGAGACTGTTTTGACTCCATTGAATGCTCTTGTGTCCTTTGTCAAATATTGATTGAGCATAATGGCTTGGGTCAATTTCTGGGTTCTCTGTTCTGTTCCATTGGTCTTCATGTCTGTTCTTGTGTCAGTACCAGGCAGTTTTGAGAACAGTGGCTTTGTAATATAGCTTGATATCTGATATTGTGATCCCTCTAACTGTGTTCTTCTTTCTCAGGATTGCTGTGGCTATTCGAGGTCTTTTTTATTCCATATGAATTTTTGGAGTTTGTTCTAGGTCTCTGAAATATGCTGTTGGTATTTTAATGAGGAGTGCATTGAATCTATAAATTGCTTTGGGTAGTATGGATATTTTAATGATGTTGATTCTAACAATCCATAAACACAGTAGGTTCTTCTATTTGTTTAATGTCTTATAGCTTTCTGAGTACAGGTCTTTTACCTCCTCAGTTAAGTTTATTCTTAGGTATCTTAATTTTTTGGTGCGATGGTAAATGGGATTTTTTTTATTTTTTTATTTTTAGTTTCTCTTTCTCTGAGTTCATTATTGGTGAATAAAAAAGCCATAGTTTTCTGGATGTTAATTTGAATTAACAATGCTACATTGACAAATTCATTTAGTAGTTTTTTATAGTCTTTGGGTTTTTCTATGTATAGTATCATGTCATCTGTGAATAAGGACAGTTTTACTTCTTCTTTTCCTATTTGGATGCCTTTTATTTCTTCCTCTTTTCTGATTGCTATGGCTAGCACTTCCAGTACTATATTGAATAGGAGTGGTGAAAGTGGGCATCCCTGTCTTGTTCCTGTTCTTAGGGGAAATTATTTTAGTTTTTGCACATTGAGTGTGATATTGGCTGTAGGTTTGTCATATAAGGCTTTCTTTTATGTTGAGGTATGATCCCGCTATTCCCACATTGCTCAGAGTTTTTGTCAAGAAAGGGTGTTTGATTTTGTCAAATGATTTTGCATTGATGGATATGATTATATGATTTTTTGTCTTGCAATTTGTTTGATTATCACATTTATTGATTTACAGATATTGTACCATCCTTTCATTCCTAGAATAAATCCCACTTGGTCATGGTGTATGATCTTTATAATTTAATACTGGATCTGATTTGCTAGAATTTTGTTGAAGATTTTATCATCTATGTTCATCAGGGATATTGGCCTGTAGTTCTCTTTCTTTGTGGTGTCTTTATCTGGTTTTGGAATTAGGGTAATGCTGGCTTCATAGAAAGAGCTTGGCAATGTACCTTTCTCTTGAATTTTTTGGAATAATCTGAGGAGGATAGGTTTTAGTTCTTCTTTGAATGTTTGGTAAAACTCCCCTGTAATAATGTCCAGACCAGGGCTTTTGTTTTCTGAAAGATTTTTGATTACTCATTCAATTTCATCAGTAGTTATTGGCCTATAAAGCTTTTTTAAAATTTATTTAGAGGATTTGTCCAGTGGTGTTAGTGAGGTATTAAAGTCCCCTACTATGACTATGTTGCTTTCAATTTCTCCCTTGATATCTTCCAGAAGTTTTTTGATGTATTTGGGTGCTTCTGTATTGGGTGCATTTATGTTTACCAGAGTTATATTCTCTTGTTGAATTGCTCCCTTTAGTGTTATGAAGTGACCTTCCTTATCTCTTGTTATGGCCTTCACTTTGAGGTCTAATTTGTCAGATATAAGTATTGCTACCCAAGCTTTTTTTCATTTCCATTAGCCTGAGATTTTTTTCCCATCCCTTCACAATCCATCAGTGTGAGTCCTTTGTTCTGAGATGGGTCTTTTGTAGAAGCAGATATATGGGTCATGTTTTCCAATCTATTCAGCTACCCTATGTCTTTTGATTGGAGCATTTAATCCATTACATTAAATGTTATTATTGATAGGTACTTGTTTGTCACCATTTTAATTCTTTATGCCTGTATTCCTTCTTCCCTTTCTATTTCTTCTTTTTACAGCAGACTCTTTAGCATTTCATGCATTGCTGGCATGCTGATAATAAACTCCCTTAGCCTTATTTATTTATTTTTTTTTATCTGTGAAGCTCCTGATTTCACCTTCAATTTTGAATGATAGCCTTGCTGGGTATAGTATTCTTGGATTCAGTCCCTTGCTTTGTATCAGTTTGTATATTTCATTCCATTCCCTTCTGCCCTGATGTGTTTCTGTTGAGAAATCAGTTGATAGTCTAATGGGAGATCCCTTATAGGTAACTTTCTGTCTCTCTCTGGCATCTCTGGCAGCCTTTATGATTATTATTTTGTTGTTGGTGTTTGCCATTTTAATTATGATGTGTCTTGGTGTCAGTCTTTTTGGGTTCATCTTGCTTGAGACTCTGTGTACTTCTTGGATTTGTTGGAGTTTTTTCTTCCCAATATCAGCGAAGTTTTCTGTCATTACTTCTTCAAACAGGTTTTCTATTCCTTGCTCAGTTTTTTATCTTTCTGGAACTTCTATTATGCTGATGTTGTTTCATTGCATGTTGTCTCAAAGCTCCCTTAGGCTCTCCTCCTGTTTTTTAAGGTTTTTTGGTGTGTTTTTTTCCCTGTTCTGTTTTGGTGTTTTTTTTCTATCTTGTCTTCTAGATCACTTATGCAGTCCTCAGCTTCTTCTTGTCTACTATTGATGCTTCCTATTATATTCTTTATTGCAATTATGTCATTTTTCATTTCCTCCTGGTTCTTCTTCATTTCCTCTTGATTCTTACACATATTGTTGAATTTGTCTTCCATCCTTTTCAGCGTCCTTATTACCATTGCTATGAATTCTTTCTCTGACAAATTGGTTGCCTCCATTTTATTTACTTCCTATTCTGGAAATTCCTCCTTTTCTTTTGTATGGGAGCTGTTTCTTTGTCTCCCCATTTTTCCTCCTCTCAGGGTGTTTGGTTATGTGGCTGACTCTCTATCATGTTGACTGAAAGGCACAAAATACAACAGGATAAGACACAACACAAAGGGAACAAAGCATGAATGTATTCATGACACCGATAACCCCAATAAAGTTAACCAACAGAGAAAAGAGAATTAGGGGAGAGAAAAGAGCATAAAAATGATAGTGAGAAAAGGAAAAAAGGTAAGAGAGAAAAGAAAAACAAGAAAAAAGAAGGGGAAAAATATGTATATGGGGAGAAAAGTCCACAAAACAAACAAATAAACCAAAAACTGCAAACAATAAACACCAGAAAAAAAGGGGCAGGGGGAGGCTGCATCTGAAGAGGCAGAGCTTATTTCCAGAAAGTAAGGTAAAGGAATTAATTGATGGGTTAATGGCCATGATTCAGAATAGAGGAGGTCCAAAGAGACTGAGTGGATGAGAAGAAAAGTAAAACTAATCAATTAAAAAATTCCCATTTCTTTAATCGATCTATTTATATATTCATCTACTATAGGTTTGGTGCACGAAAGTTTTGCACTGGGGTGTGTCCCTCAGCCAGGCCTGTGCCCTATCACAGTCTGGGAGCCCTATAATCAATCGCACCAAAGAGGTAGGCCCTGACCACCCAGCCAGGTCTCTGTGATGGATTGCCCCCACCGAGGGAGGCCCTGCTCACCTTCCGCAGCACCATGGAATAGCCTGGGCCTCCCTCTTTGAGACAATTGTGGATCCCCCTGATTGATCGATTGCCCCGCCAACCAGTGGCCTAGGCCTCCCTCTGTCAGGAGATCATGCAATTAATCATGCCCTGTAGAGGGAAGCCCCACCCATGTGCCACAGCCCATCAGTCGACGGCCTGGGCTTCGCTCTTTGTAGGGATCATGGAGGCCCCTGATTTATCAATCGCCCTGCCAGCTGGTGGCCTGGACCTCCATCTGCCGGGTGATCATAGGGTAATGGCAGGGGCCCCCTGACCAATCGCATCACACCCACCTTGGCTGACCTGGCACCAGTGCGTGTATGGTTGTCCAGAAGGTCATCTGGATGGTCGTTCTACTTTTGGGTCATTCGGTCAATTTACATATTATGCTTTTATTATTATAGATTTTGAAAAAGGAGAACAGAGTAGAGAGCAAATAGGCTTGAGTTTGGAGAGTGAAACTAATTAAGCAATTAGGAGAAGAGAGCAAGCAAGGAAAGGAAAAACAAAAGCATAAAAATTTGGCTAGTGAAGAAAGAGAAAATATAAGGGTGCATAAACTTGGAGCATGGAAGAGGAAATTAGATATATGAGTAAGCCAACAGAGACTACTATAAAAGTAGTGCATCTATAAACAGATAGAAAAGATCAATTTTTAACAAGGAGTAAAAAGATAGGAAGAGAAAAGCTAAAGCAGGAACAAAAGAGAAACAGGATGAAAAAGGGAGAAGTGAGCAAGAAAAGGTTGGCAAAAAGGAAAAAATGAGATAAAGTGAAATAATGATAGAAAATAAAAATAGAATGTAGAACACTAATCCAAAAAAGTTAAAGGTTAAAAAATAATAAAAATTAAATAAAATAAAGATTTTTTTTCTTTCCTTTCTTTCTTAAGTAAAAGATAAAAAATAAAAAGTGAAGTTGTGAAGTGTCGTTTGCTTCAGCTGAGCTTTACTGCCCCATGGGGGCTGGATTAAGGTCCCTCTCAACTGTTCTGTCTGTGCTTCTCAGTTTCAGGTTAGGTAATCAGCACTATGTTGAAGTTCCAAGCGAATTACTGCCAGTTGGTGTCTGTCTCCAAAGTCTTGGTTTCAGGCATGCAGGACCAATATGCCCTCTTTGTCTGTCTGCCTGCTTTCAGTTGTATTTACACAAGCATCTATTTCTGACACAGGCTCTAGGTGGCAGTGTTGCTGTATTAGTTTCCAGGGCCACTAGGAGGGGCTAGTTCTTCTGAAGAAAAATGGCTGTTTGGGGTTGGAAGGATTGGACTATCTCTCCCTGCTTTGCTCTTCAGCTTCCACCAAACCATCTCCATTTGCACCACACCCTCAGCGAGTGTTTGTAATGGAAAGATCCTATGCACTGAGTTTAGCAAGTAAAAGCAAGGAAAATATAAAGACAGAGCAACTGCGCTGCTGCTCATATCTCTCCCCCTGACACTGTGCGCCCATGCATAACTTCAAGCTGCCTTTTTGGACGCAGCCACCATGGCTGTGGGCTTATATCTAGAGTTCCTGGCTGCCAGCAGACCTGTGGACCCCTTCCACAGTCAAGTGTTAAGCGTGTCCCCAAGGGACACGGACTTGGTGCAGTGCAGTCTCCCTCAGACACTCTAGTCCCGCATTTCTCTCTCCAGCCAAGATCCCCTATCTGATCCTACTGTTCTCCAGGCATCCTCAGTCCTTTCCAGCCACAGATTGTCTCACAAGTTGTGTTTAATTTGCCAATTCCGGTTGGATGTTATTTGACTTAGTTGTTTCTTCTATCTGCTCCATGAGAAGGCGCAGGACATGACCACTTATTCGGCTGCCATTTTGTCTCATCCCTGGATAAACTTTTTAGAAGCCGCAGCCAGGGAGGCTGGAGTCTCAGTGTTTGTGAGTTCATAGCCGAGGCAGCCGGTGCCTGGCTGGAGTGGCTCTAGGGTCCTAGGTGGTGTCTGAGGGCTCCCCAGGTTTAGATGAGGCTGGGCTCCCAGTCACAGAAGCTCTCCCCTTCAAGATGACGCAGCCTCTGAGTCAGAGCCGGCTGCCCTGGGAGCAATTGCAGCAGTAGCAGAGGCTTCCTGGCCAGGGGAGCCTGGTCCACCAGCCTCCAAAAGTCCTGCATTCCGCACACACACACTGTCCCTTATTCACACACACACACACACACTCCCCTTTCGCTCACTCACACTTTGTCCCTCACTGTCATCCTGTGCTAGAGGCTAAGTACAGTAGTTAGCATAATAAAATGTGAGAAGTTCCTCTGAAGGCTGATGGACACCTTCAGCAAGGCTGAAGATCTGCATATTATTGCCTGCTGTCAGACAGCTGAGGGCAGTTCCCCCAACCTGATGGTCCTTTATTGTTTACCAAACCTTACCTTTGATATGTATATCTGTTGTGCTAAAGGGAAAAGTGTGCAAATAAAAATCCGTGGGTCCGGAGATTCAGGGACCCCACTTCACTAGAAAATGGAGCCTCCCCCAGCTCCCCCATGCCTCCCAAATTTATATTTCTTGTCTAGTCTAATTCATTTAAACGCAGCCCTTCTCCAGATTTCTGAACCCTAGCTGTGGAAAAACTGTGGCAGTCCTGCTGGCCACCATCTTAGATTTCTACTATAGTTCTTTATTAACTTTTAATATTAACCCCTTCTCAGATGTATCGTTGGCAAATATATTTTCCTATTCCGTGTGCTGTCTTTTCATTTTATTGTTGATTTCCTTTACTCTGCAAAAGCTTCTTAGTTTGATATAGTCCCACTTGTTTATTTTTTCTTTTGTTTCCCTTTCTTGAGGAGATATATTGGAAAAATTTTGATAGTAAAAATATCTGAGATTTGGCTGCCTATGTTTTCTTCTAGGCTTTTTATAGATCTGTATCTAACATTTAAGTCTTTATCCATTTTGACCTTATACTTGTGTATGGAATAAGAAAAGTGATCATTTCATTTTTTCTTTTGCATTTATCTGTCCAATATTCCCAACACTATCCTATCTAATAAAAGGGTAATATGCTAAGTGTCCGGTTGTCCAATCGGCCATTCAACCAATCAAAGCATAATATGCTAATGATATGCTGAGGCTACTCAACTACTTGTTATGATGTGCACTGACCATCAGAGGGCAGGTAGTTGACCAGTCAACCAGTCACTATGACGTGCACTGACCACTAGTGGGCAGACACTCCTACCGGTAGGTTAGCTTGCTGCTGGGGTCTAGCTGATTGGGACTGAGCAAGATGGGCCAGACATGCCCTGGAGCCATCCTGCAGTCCCTCCCTGGCTGGCCAACCTCCCGCATCCCTCTCCATTCCTAATCATGCACCGGTGGGGTCCCTTGGCCTGGCCTGTGCCCTCTCGCAATTCAGGATCCCTCAGGAGATGTCAAAGAGCCTATTTTGGCCCAATCCTGCTGAACACAGGAACTGCCCCCTGGTGGTCAGTGCGCTTCCACAGGGGGAGTGCTGCTCAGCCTGAAGCCGGGCTCATGGCTGGCGAGCACAGCAGTGGTGGTGGGAGCCTCTCTTACCTCCGCAGCAGCGCTAAGCATGTCCGACTGACGGCTTATGAGGAGCGGGCCTAAGCCATCAGTCGGACATCCCCTGAGGGCACCCAGACTGCAAGAGGGTGCATTCTGGGCTGAGGAACCCGCCCCCCCTGAATGCATAAATTTTGTGTACTGGGCCTCTAGTTTATTTAATAAAACTATATTTAGTACATTGTATTTTCTGCCTCCTTTGTCAAATATTGACTAAAAATACATGGGTTTATTTCTGGGCTCTCTATTCTGTTCCATTAATCTGTCTATTTTTATGCCAGTACCATGCTGTTTGTATTACTCTGGTTTTATAGTATTATATGATATCAGGTAGCAAGAGTCCCCCAACTTTGTTCTTATTCCTCAAGTTTGCTTTGGCTATTCAGGGTCTTTTGTAGTTCTATATAAATTTTTGTAATATTTGTTCTAGAAATATACCGTTGTTATCTAGACAGGATTGCATTGAACCTATAGATTGCTTTGGGTAGTAAGGTCATTTTAATGATGTTAATTCTTCTGATCCATGAACACCGTATTGTAACTTAATTGTAACTTCTTCGATTTCTTTCTTTGATGTCATATAATTTTCTGAGTGTAGGTATTTCACATCATTGGTTAAATTGTGAGTGGAATTGTTTTCTTAGTCCTTCTGATAAGTCATTATTGGTGTATAAAAATGCTACTGATTTATTGATATTAATTTTTTATCCTTCTACTTTACTGAATTTATTTATCAGTTCTAGCACATTTTTTGGTGGAATTTTTATTGTTCTCTATACAGTATCATGTCACCTGCTTATAACCACAGTTTTATTTCTTCCTTTCCAATTTGGATGCCTTTTATTTCTCCCTCTTGTCTTATTGCTGTGGCTAGGACTACCAGTACTATGTTGAATAAGAATGGTGAAAGTGGACATCATGGTCTTGTTCCTGATCTTAAAAGAAAGAATTTTAGTTTTTGCTTGACATGATTTTAGTTTTCTTAAATTTATTGAGACTTGTTTTGTGTGCTAACATGTGTTCTATACTAGAAAGTATACCATGTGCACTTGAAGATAATGTATATTCTGCTGCTTTAGGGTAAAATGCTCAGAAGATAATTAAATCCCTTTGATCTAGTGTGTCATTTAAAGTCACCATCTCCTTGTCGATTTCCTGTCTGGAAGACCTATCCATTGATGTCAATGGGGGTGTTAAATTCCCCTATTATGACTGTATTACTGTCAGTCTCTCTCTCTCTCTCTCTCTCTCTCTCTCTCTCTCTCTCTCTCTGTCAATCAAGATTTGCTTTACATATTTAGGAGCTCCCATGTTGGGTGCATAAATGTTTGTAAAGGTTATAGACTCTTGAAAGAATGTTCCCTTTATCATTATTTAATGTCCTTTGTCTCTTACTATAGCCTTTGTTTTAAGTCTATTTTGTCAGATATAAATATTGTTATACCAGCTTTTCTTTTCCTTTCCTTTTTCATGAAATATCTTTTTTCATAATTTCATTTTTAGTCTGTGTATCTTTCAGTCTGAGGTGAGTCTCATGTAACAGCATATATATGGGTCTTGTTTTCATTTTTGTTTATTTTTTAAAAAAATCTTTATTGTTGCCGAAACCAGTTTGGCTCAGTGGATAGAGTGTCGGCCTGCAGACTGGAAGGTCCCAGGTTCGATTCCGGTCAAGGGTATGTACCTTGGTTATGGGCACATCCCCAGTGGGGGGTGTGCAGGAGGCAGCTGATCGATGTTTCTCTCTCATTCATGTTTCTAACTCTCTATCCTTCTCCCTTCCTCTCTGTAAAAAATCAATAAAATATATTTTTTAAAATCTTTATTGTTGGAAGTATTACAGATGTCCCCCTTTCTCCCTGTATCGCCACCTCCACCCTGTTCCAGCCCCGCCCCAGGCCTTCACCTCCCTACTGTATGTGTTCATAGGTAAGATCTTTGGTTAACTCTTCCCGACCCCCTCTCCTCCCTTCCTCTCTGAGATTCATCAGTCTGTTTAATGCGTCCACACCACTGTTTATATTTTATTCACCAGTTTATTTTGTTAATTAGATTTCTTATTCATTTATTCTGTTCTTATATTCAATTGTTGATAGATATGTATTTGTTGCAATTTTATTGTTCATATTTTTTAGTTCTTCTTCTTCTCACCCTCCCTTCCTCCTCCTCCTCCTCCTCCTCCTCCTCCTCCTCCTCCTCCTCCTCCTCCTCTTCCTCTTCTTCTTCTTCTTCTTCTTCTTCTTCTTCTTCTTCTTCTTCTTCTTCTTCTTGAATACCCTTCAAGCCGAAACTGGTTTGGCTCAGTGGATAGAGTGTCGGCCTTTGGACTGAAGGGTCCTGGGTTCGATTCCGGTCAAGGGCATGTACCTTGGTTGTGGGCACATCCCCTGTGGGGAGTGTGCAGGAGGCGGCTGATCGATGTTTCTCTCTCATCTATGTTTCTGGCTCTCTATCCCTCTCCCTTCCTCTCTGTAAAAAAATCAATAAACTATTTTAAAAAAAGAAAAAGAATACCTTCAACATATCATGTAGTACTGATTTGATGGTGATGAGATCCATTAGCTTTTTCTTGTTTGTTACTCTCTTTATCTGACCCTCAATTATAAATGAGAGTTTGTTGGGTAGAATAATCTTGGTTGTAGGTCCTTATTATTCATCACTTTGAATATTTCTTGCCACTCCCATCTGGCTTGAAAAGTTTCTGTTGAGAAAGCAGCTGAGACTCATGTGGGTGATTCCTTATACGTAACAAACTGCTTTTCTCTTGCTGCTTTTAAGATTCTATCTTTGTCTTTAACCCTTGGCATTTTAATTATGCTGTTTTGGTGTGAGCCTCTTTGGTTTCCTCTTGTTTGGGACTCTCTGTGCTTCCTGGACTTGTAAGTCTATTTCTTTCACCAGGTAGGGGAAATTTTATGTCATTTCTTCAAATAGGGTTTTAATATCTTGCTGTCTCTCTCCTCTTTCTGGAACTCCCAAATGCAACTGTTGGTATGCTAGAAGTTGTCTTAGAGGCTCCTTATACTGTCTTCATATTTCTGGATTATTTTTTATTTTTGCTCTTCTGATTGGGTGCTTTTTGCTTCCTCATATTTCAAATTGCTGATTTAATTCTCAGAATCCTCTACTCTACTGTTGAAGCCTGTAAATTATTTTTAATTTCAATTACTGTAGGCTTACTTTCTAAATTGTCCTTTTTTATGTTTTTGACATTCTCTCAAAGATCCTTGAAAGTCTCATTAAGATCCTTGAGTAACCTTATAACAATGGTTTTGAACTTTGTATGCAGTAGTTTGCTTGCTTCCATTTCTTTCATTTGTGACATGTTTCTTTGTCTCCACATTTTGGCTGCTCCCCTGTGTCCATTTATATGTATTAGGTAGAGCTGCTACATCTCCTGGAATTAATAGAGTGGCCTTATGTAATAAGTGTTTTGTAGGGCCCAGTGGCTCACCCTTCCCATTCACCTGAGCTGGGCACTGTAGGTCTGCCCTTGTGTGGGCTGTGTACACAGTCTTGTAATTGAGCCTTAATTGATGCTGGCATCACTGAGAGGAGTTGACTTTCAGGCCAATAGGCTGTGAGGACCAGCTGTGACTAGAGTGGGAGAGCTGCTGTCCAGGAAACATCCCTATGTGGCAGGACTTGTTTCAGTGGGGGCTTTGATGCTCATTGAGTCTGCCTCTTGAATGTGTTGCTTGTGGATGTGTAGAGCTGTAATCTGCTATGGTCTGAAGCTATCCACTGGTGAAAGGCTCTAGGGCCTCCAGGAAGGTGCAAAGTCAGCCACTGCCTGGGGCCACCTGACAGAAGCTACATAGGGATCTGCAGATGGCTGCTATTTGCTACTTGATTTGGGCTTAAAGGTACTCAGGCAGGGCCCAGCTGTGAAGCAAGGCAGGCTGGTTCTATTGACAAGTCTTGGGCTTTTCATTGATAGGTTTATTGATAGGTTATTGTAATCAGCTGAAGTTTGTTTGAGAGATTTTAGCAAAGTCTGAAGCCTAAACGAGACAGGACATCCATATGGAAAAGCTGCTGCAAACAACTTGGTGTGGGACTGCAAATTGGATGGGGCGGGGTCTCAGGGCATTCCAAGAGCAGGGCAAACAGTGTGCTTCAGGCCTGTGGAGACTCAGATAAGGCTGACAGTCAGCCCTGGGACAGGGGAGGTCCCAGCACAAGAACAATGACCCCTGCAAGTATCCCCATCTGGGAGAAAGTTTCCCCCAAATTCCTGCCCCAATGCTAGTCAATCCAGTTCCTCCCCCAAAGCCTCCTGCGCCATTGAAGCTCAGAGGGATTGAGTCTGAGTAAGTTAGTGTGCCAGCCCTTTAAAGGAAGACTTCAGTCTCCAGCAGCCTCTGTGTCACTCAGCCACAATCCCTGCTGGTTTTTATAGCCCATAGTTACCAGAACTTCTCTTCCCAGCTCTGAAACCCTGGGCTGAGGGTCTGATGTGTGGCTGGGACCCCCTGCTTCTCACAGGTGGCCTCTGCTGCAATGGTCTTCCCATATTATAAAAATGACACATGTGGGTGTTGGACCAGCTCATTCCACACCTCCATCCCTCCTACCAGTTTCAATGTGCTTTTTTCCTTACTTCCCTAGTTTTAGGATTTCCATTCAGCCATCTATCAGGTGATTCTGATTGATTTTTGTTCTGTATTTTAGTTGTAATTTTGATGTGGTTGTGGGAAGCAGTGAGTACAGGCATTTACCTATGCTGCCATCTTGATTCTCTTGTTTTCTTATGCATTCAACTACCCTATGTGTTTTGATTGGAGATTTTAAGCCATTTACATTTAAAGTGATTAGTTATAAGTATGTATTTATTGCCATTTTATTCTTTTAACTATGTTCTTTAATTTTTCTCCTTCTTATTCTTTCTTTTCTTCTTTTCTTTCTCCTCCTTCCTCTCCTCCTCCTTCTCCTCCTCCTCCTCCTCCTTCCTCTTCTGGCAGGACCTTTAACATCCTATATAATATAAAGGTAATATGCAAATTGACCCTCAGGCTCTGGCACAAGATGGCTGCCCCCATGTGGTCAAAGATGGCTGCCCCCATGTGGTTAAAGATGGCTGCCACAAGATGGACAGCTGGGGAGGGCAGTTGTGGGCAATGAGGCCAGCAGGGAAGGGCTGTTAGGGGTGACTAGGCTGGCAGGGGAGGGCAGTTGGGGAGAACCAGGCCTGCAGGGGAGGGCAGTTAGGGGTGACCAGGCTGGCAGGGGAGGGCAGTTGGGGGCGACCATGCCTGCAGGGGAGGCCAGTTGGGGGTGACCAGGCTGACAGGGGAGGGCACCAGGGAGGGTAGTTGGGGGTTACTGGGCCAGCAGGGGAGGGCAGTTGGGGGTGATCAGGCAGGCAGGGCAGCAGTTAGGTGTTGATCAGTCTGGCAGGGGAGTGGTTAGGGGGTGATCAGGCTGGCAGGCAGGCGAGCTGTTGGGATGCAGCAGTCCCAGATTGTGAGAGGGATGTCCAACTGCCGGTTTAGGCCCGATCACACAGATCCCGAGGGGTTCCAGATTGGAGAGGGTGCAGGCTGGGCTGAGAGACACCCCCTCCTCCCCCCGCCCCCAGTACACAAATTTCACTTACTGGGCCTCTAGTTTCTTATAATACTCATTTGGCAGTAACAAACTCATTTAGCTTTTTCTTGTCTGGGAAGCTCCTTATTTCTTTTTCAATTTAAAATAATATCCTTGCTGCATAATGTATTTGGGTTGTAGGTCATTGCTCTTCATCACTTTGAATATTTCATGCCAATCCCCTCTCGCCTGAAATTTGTTTGTTATGAAAGCAGCTGACAATATTATGGGAGCTCTCTTATAGGTAATTAACTTCCTCTTACAGCTTATAGGATTCACTCTTTGTCTTTAGTCTTTCCCATTTTAATTATGAATTGTCTCGATGTGGACCTCAAAAAGGACCGAGTCAACAGAATATCCTGAAAGACTTAAATGTATAGATTCTCACTAAGCATTAACCAATTGAATGAACTAATCTTCCACCACACACACTTAATCATATGTCTAAGGCTCTACACAGCCATTTGCACCTACTTAAAAATCTCTTCTTCCCTTTTCCCATGTCTGGGTAGTAAATGATCACTCACTCTTAAAATTCAGTTCTTTATATATGCCTAAATGTAAAAACAAATTCTTATATACACTGCCTTGTACTTAATATATAACTATATTATTGTGCATATTACTCAAAAGTACAATTAAGTTTTTTGCATTTCTGCTTGCTGACATCCCTGGTGATCTCCTTGAGGCTTATTTATCTTTTGTAATTGTGATGGCTAGCACTGGTTCTTGAATATTGTAAGAGATATCTTAATGTTTTCTAATTAAAGGAAATGAAATTAGAGTCATGCACACCTTATAACTGTTCTGTCAACAACAGACAGCATATATGATGGTGTTCCCATAAGATTATAATGAAGCTGAAAATCTTATATTGCTTAGTGTTGTCAAAGCCATCATAACATTATACAGGGCATCCCAAAAATTGTATACACACTTTAAGAGCTGATAGCTCATTTTTGAAAATGAAATGTATTTTAATAAACACTGCCTTTATAATTATTCAAAGTGTGTGTACACATTTTATAGCACAATGTATTACTCATGTGTTTGTGGTGATGCTGCTTTAAAAAATCCTCCTGCACCCTGGCCAGATTTGCTCAGTGGTTAAAGTGTCGACCTGTGGACCAAAGGGTCTCAGGTTTAATTCCTGTTCAATGGCATGTACCTCAGTTGCAGGCTCGATTTCTGGCCCCGGAAGGAGCTGACATGAGAGGAAGCCAATTGATGTGCCTCTCTAAGCTCACATCAATGTTTGTTTCTCTCTCCCCCTCCTTCCTCCCCTCCTCTTTCTCTAGTATATATATATATATATATATATATATATATATATATATATATATGAAAAAAATATCCTTGGGTAGCAAAACAAAACAAAACATAACCCTACTGCTCTGCTAGTTGTATAAAAATATAGCATATATTATTACAATTATGTACAGTACAGAATACTTGATAATAATGATAAATTACTATGCTACAGATTTAAGTATTTACCATGGAATAATTTTTATCATCATTTTAGAGTGAACTCTTTCTACTTATAAAAAAGTTTGCTTTAAAAGAGTAGGCTGTGTTACTCCAGCAGCAGCCTCATACATATTGTGTTTACTCTCGTGATTAGATTATTTTATTTTCTGCTTGATTTAAGCCGTGTTGTTTTGTATAGTAGCATGCTGTACAGGCTGCACCTGGGAGAAATTGGCTCTACAATTTAGCCTTCATGTGTAATAGGCTAAACCATCCAGGTTTGTGTAAGTGCATTCTGTGATGGTTGCAAAAACACAAAATCGTCTAACCGTGCATTTCTCAGCATGTATCCCCATTGTTCAGCAATGCATGACTGGAGATGAATAGCTTGAGTCTCACTTTCACACAGTTGATTTTCCACGCCTATTTCAGGAACCTGACCTGAATCATCTGCTCACAATGAATCCAAATCCTTGTTATGGAATGGCTCTTTCCGTCCCTGGAGTCTACTAGAGCTGTGTTGTGTTGCAATCAGTAGGACTCTCAGTCCTTTTATGCCAAGAGCCTTAGAAAAATACGCTTATAAACTGAGGCCAGAACAGAATGGAGATGAAAGGAAATGACAGAGAACTAGGTGAAAGTTTAAGTAAGCAAGTCAAACAATCAACTGGCATTTCAGCCATAGTTTGGGTATGGGCATGTACATGAAGAAATCTGGAAATATATGGAAGCTTTTTTCTGCCCCAGCTTCCTTACTTAGGCAGGCAGCAGAGTTGGTTACTCCCTGGGGAAATGCTAAATTAGCTTGACTTTTAAATTAGAAAGTGTTGTTGGCCTTAAAATTAAGAGTGTCACCATAAGATGTTTGGTTAAATAATAATATATTACTGATTATTTTAATTTAAAAACACCTACCACCTCTAATTAAATGTTCTCTATTTAATATGTTCTCCTATGGCTTGCTCTTTAAATATAAATAATAAAAACAGTGGGTAGCAGGGTACAGACATTACCAAAGATAACCAGGACAGGGCCCATGGCATCATTGCTCACAACTGCACATTTGAGAAGCAAAAATGTGTGTGCATTTTTCTCCTACTCAGAGAGACATTGGCAGATTGAATTCATGTTTAAAAAAACCCTCTAGTCACAGAATACAATATGTGATGTTTTACAATGTAATTCAGGTAAGACATGTATTATATACATAATCATTTAGCAGAAAGTAAAAATATTACAGCAGTTCATTTCTAATAAATAGAAAGTTACTTAAGATTAAATCTCACTCTTCTAGGCTCCCTGGTTTAAAGAAGCAGTTTGGTGCAGTGGGAATGAAAGGAGCAAGGACAAAAATACTGGAGCTTAATAAAATAAATGCTGAGCAATGTACACTGGAAACTCAGGCACCAATTCTGCTCAAGTTTTTTCAAGTTAGGGAGAGATGAGTTCACTCATCACTTCACTCAGGAACTTTCCATTCAGTCTCCCCTCAGTGTCGGCTCTTCCAGTCCTAAAGATAGTGAGCGAATCAGTCCCAGTCCTATCCTCATGTCTCCAACATTCTAGAGAAGAAAGATGGAGAAGAAATTAGAAGATAAACAAACAAGCTATTTTTAAATAATATTGATTACTATGAAGAGTGCCAGGACTGACTAGTAGGCCCTGAGCAATGGATGAATGATTACTCTGACACACATTTCTGTGTAAGAGAGGGCTAAGGGACTGCCTGGCTAAAGAAACTACACAGCCTCATTTGCCTGCCTCCTTAGGCATTTATTGTAGCAACCGCTTAAATTAAAATTAACCTTTAGATACTATCAGCAGGATAAGCATCCTGAGAAAGCACATGCTTCTACAAGGTCAGGTCTAAAGACTAAATAAACATAGAGTTTCTAGCAAAACACCTGGGGCTCGGACTTGTTTGGAAAAGTTAAGGCAGGGGCTGCCACCTTCAGCAAGGTCCCCCTAGAGGCCCCTGACCTTTCAGAGAATCCTCCTTACAAACTTTATAACTAAGTCCTATTATTCCTTACATCTCCCCCCTTTTTGTTTTGCTGGCTGTAGAAGACAGAGGGAGGTGGTAAACTTTTAGCTTTGGAATGTCGGGGTCCACGAAGCACATTTGGAATGATTTTGTAGACTATAAGAAAAACAAAGAGAATTATAATGACAGTAATGGTTAGTCCGATCAGGTACTAATTGATTCTAGGAAACTATGTGGTGGGGTTTATCTACTCTAAATGCTCCTTTACTGTATTCTAAGTAGTAGTCTGTTTTTTTATGTTTATTGATAGTAAGTAAGGACTCTTTAATTTGCCTTTATAAAATGTTTACTTCTTCAGTAAGGTTATTATTAAAAGACTCTCTATAGATGCTTTTTAATATCAATCCACTGATGGTGACTACTGTTCCATTTTTAAAGGGGTGACATATATGCTCCCTATCGTAATTAAGTACTTGCCTGTATGCTATGGCATCCTGTCTTTCCCCCAGATATTCAATGGCTGTCTCTATTGTCTATAGTCTAGCTAATTTTTTTTTAATCTATGTGCTGTTGTATAGTGAATTCCCTACTTACATTATAGGCCATATTGTCTACAAATGTGGCCGTCTGTACAGACTCAGAAAGGACCGCCACAGCAACGCTGGCAGTAGCAAGAATAACAATAGCCAAGATGATGGCTGCAATGAGTATTCCTAAAAATCTTTTGGGCTGTAATTGGCTCAATGCTCTCTCTAAGTCCTTGATATTTGTCAAGCCTTACCATTTCCTGGTGAGATTGACAGCTATCAGGATTTCTGCTTGTTTCCTAAGTACCATAATAGTGCTGATGGTCAATGAGGTAATATTCTGGGTGGTGATACAGGATTCAGAATAAGCTCCTTCTCCAACCTGTACTAGAAAAGATGAACTATGGCTTATTAGTAGATCAGGGCCCATAACAAAGACATAAAGGTGAGTGGTGCAAATCAGGCAATTGTCAGTAAGATTATTAGTAAAAGTTACACTATAGTGGCCAGAGGGGTTCTGATAGTCACCATGCCACAATTTCAAAGGGCTGAAAACATGGCCTAATCTCTATAAAGTTTCCTGAACTGGCACATTTAGTACTCGAGGTCATAGGAACTCATTCCTCCCTCAGTCCAAACCTCAGGCATGCCTGTATAACTGATGTAACTAGTATTAGATGCATGGTGTGCCAGGATGTCAGTGTGGTTGGCTTATAAATGACTATGTGAGCTCTAACCTATAACCTGTTGGTCCCCTAGGACCATCAAATGGGTATGATTTCCATGACAAACTTCCTAATGGAATGCTTTAGTAGAGGGGTCCTACTGCTATATGGAGGGATGAGAGGTACAGTAGTATTAGTTAGATTTCCACAGGCCAGTCTGCCTGCTGAGAGAATATTTAATTTACCAAATTGCTTTAAAAATGCTTCCTTATATCTGAAAAACAAAAAGTTTAAGAATTAGTAATACTTTCAACAAAAGTTACAAAAACTATATAATTATTTTCTATTTATTTAGCTCTATAATAAAATTATTGTGTCTTCTGATTTTTCCTGCTAGTATTTCTATAAATTCAGATACTTTATAGAGTAATGTAAATTATATGGAATCATGTCCTTTCTGTATCACATAATATTCTAGAATAATAATTAGAGCTATAAATGAAAGTATAACATAGTTATTATTATTTTATAAAGCTCCCCATGTACCTTAAGTAGAAAATTTTTCTTTATGAGAGAGAAAACAAACACGAGGTATTCTAGAGCCTATTGAATGATCTAAAGCCAATTCTATGTCAAGAAAAAGTTTCTTAAAATTCAAACCCTGGGAAGGTAGTCAAATACATTAGACTAAAATATTATTATTATTATTAAACATTATTAAGTAATTTATTCATTTAAAGTAATCAGGGGGAGACAAAATGGTGGCAGAATAGACGGATGTGTCCTGAGCCTTGTCCTGGAGCAAATAGAGGGAGCAGCTGAAACGAGAGGAATCCAGCCCGAATTGGCGAAGGAGACGCAGCTGGTGAGACAGTTTGCAGCCGGGAAGGGCAGAGATCTCCTGGAAAAAGGTAAAATCAAGGATCTGGGCAATAGAATCTGCCAGACCTCTATGCCCACAAGGTCAGGGAAAAACTACATGGCACTAAGCCGTGTCCCTGAGGGCAGGCAAAGCGTCTGATTGTGAGAAAAAGGGTCTACGGGACTGCAGGAGGTAGTGGATTTTAGACCTTGGAGTCTGGATTTGGGATCTGAGCTCAAGGGCAACCCTGAAGAGCTAGGTGCCCGACCGCGCAGTACCGGCAAGAGAGGAGCTTATAAAGACGTGGTCCCTCCTCCCACTGGGGCCTGCATCTTTCTCCACTGAACCTAGTTCATAGGACCTTTCAGATACAGTCACTTACCCGTGGCTGAGGTGCAGGAGAAGGGGTGGAGTGGTGGAATCTAGGGAGAGTAGGAGGCGGACGGTCCAGGAGAGGTGGAAACGCATCTGGTGCTGAGTCACATCTGGTCCCCAGTCACCATTTTCTCCTGAGAGATAGCCCCTCCCTCCAGTCTCTAGGCAACCAATATAGCCACACCCAGATTCCACCCTGATTAACACCATGGAATCTGAATATTCCCTGAGGCCATAGGAACTGCCCAAAAGAAAAATCTTTAGAAGCTAGACACCTCAATTACACAGTTACACTGTCAGGGCCCTTCAGAGTGCTTCAGTGTGCCTCGCTGGCAAACTTACCACAGGTGCTCTTGTGAGCCGCCACTGGGAGTAAGCACCTATCCACCACAGGTGCAGCAGCAAAAGCTGAGTCTGTCCACCCCACAACTACAGAACTCTGGGCAACACAATCACGCCTTTCCAGAGTGCAGGCCCCCTGAGCCACTTCACCCCGACAGATGGTTCCTTGGTGCCACTGTGAGTCCCCACTGGGCAAGCATGATTTCAATTTAGGGTGCAAGACAGCAAAAATTGGGATACTCCCCTCCACGACTGCTGACTTCTGGACACTGCAGTTGTGCCTCTCATGCTCACAGGCCTACATCAAGAGAACTCAAATAGTTCCAGTAGGGAACTACACTAGATTACCAAGCCCAGGAAAACTGAGAGATTACACCAGTAGCAGCATCACCAAAAGAACCTGGGTAGCAAAGCAATTGGATCTACAATTAAAACATTACAGGAAAACATGGGGAGACAAAAAGGCAATCCCCAAAGGAAAGAAAAAGAGGACTCACCAGAAAGGGAGTTAAATGAACTTGAGGCTATCAGCTTTACAGAGAAAGAATTCATAGTATTGGTTATAAGGATGTTTAAACGAATGGATGACAAATACATGCAACTCAATGAGAACTATAAGGAACTGAATGAAAATGTCACCAACATGAAAAGAAACCAAGAGGAGATGAAGAACAACATAGCTGCAATAAAGAACACATTGGAAGGCTTAAACAGTAGACTAGAAGAGGCTGAGGACCGCATCAGTGAATTAGAAGACAAGGTAGGAAAAAACACACAAACACAGCACCAACTGGAAAGAAGACTTAAAAAGCAAGAGGAGAGTCTAAGGGAGCTTTGGGACAACACAAAACGAAACAACGTTCGAATAATAGGGATACAAGAAGGAGAGGAAGAGAAGCAAGGAATAGAAAACCTGTTTGAAGAAATAATGACAGAAAAATTCCCTGATATTGGCAAGAAAAAAAACTATGCAAGTCCAAGAAGTACACAGAGTCCCAAACAAGTTGAACCCCAAAAGACCGACACCAAGACACATCATAATTAAATTGACAGACACCAACGACAAAGCAAGAATCTTAAAGGCTGCCAGAGAGAGACAGAAAGTTACCTACAAGGGATCTTCTATCTGAATATAAACTGATTTCTCAACAGAAACATACCAGGCCAGAAGGGAATAGAATGAAATATACAAAGTGATGCAAAGCAAGGGACTGAATCCAAGAATACTATACCCAGCAAGGCTATCATTCAAAATTGAAGGTGGAATCAGGATCTTCATAGACAAACAAGGGCTAAGAGAGTTTATCACTACCAAACCAGCAATGCAAGAAATGTTACAGGGACTGCTATGAAAGGAAGAAAGAGAAAGTCAAAAAGAAACACAAACACTAAGGAAAAATATGTCAACAAATATGTACGTGTCAATAGTAACATTAAATGTAAATGGATTAAATGCACCAATCTAAAGACATAGGGTACCTGAATGGATAAGAAAACATGACCCATATATTTTCTGTCTACAAGAGACCCACCTCAGAGCAAAGGATTCACACAGACTGAGAGTGAAGGGATGGAAAAACATTTTTCAGGAAAATGGAAATGAGAAAAAAGCTGGGGTTGCGATACATATATCTGATAAAATAGACCTCAAAGTAAAGGCCATAATAAGAGATAAGGAAGGCCACTACATAATACTAAGGGGAGCAATTCAACAAGAAGATATAACTCTGGTAAACATATATGCACCCAATGCAGGAGCACCCAAATACATAAAAAAACTCCTGGGATATATCAAGGGAGAGATTGACAACAATACAATCACAGTAGGAGACCTTAATACACCACTGACATCACTGGATAAATCCACTAGACAAAAAAATCAGCAAAGAAACAGCAATTCTAAATGACGCACTAGATCAAATGGACCTAATTGACATCTTCAGAGCATTTCACCCCAAAGCCACGGAATATACGTTTTTATCAAGTGCACATGGGACATTTTCAAAAATAGGCCACAAGCAAAGTCCCCCAAATTCAAAAAGATTGAAATCATATCAAGCATTTTCTCAGACCACAATGGCATAATATTAGAAATAAACTATAATAAAAACATTCCAAAAAACTCAAACACTTGGAAGCTGAATAGCATGCTATTAAACATTGATTGGGTGATCAACGAGATCAAAGAAGAAATTAAAAACATCCTGGAGACTAATGACAATAATAACACAACAATGCAAATGCTTTGGGACACAATGAAAGCAGTACTGAGAGGGAAGTGTATAGCTCTACAGGCCTACCTCAAAAAACAAGAAAAATGGTAATAAAACATCTAACTCAACAACTCAAAGAATTATAAAGAGAGCAACAAGAAAAGCCCACAGTGAGCAGAAGGAAGGACATAATAAAGATCAGAGCAGAAATAGATGACATAGAGACCAAAAAAACAAAAAACAAAAAAAAAACCCAAGAGCTGGTTCTTCGAAAGGATAAACAAGATTGATGAACCTCTAGCCAGGCTCACCAAGGAGCAAAGAGAGAGGACCCAATATAAACAAAATCAGAAATGAAAGAGGTGAAATAACAACAGACCCCACAAAAATACAAAGGATTGTTAAAAAATACTATGAACAGCTCTATTCTAACAAACTACAGAACTTGGAGGAAATAGACACATTCCTAGAAAAATACAACCTTCCAAAACTCATTAAGGAAGATTCTGAAAATCTCAATAGGCTGACAACTATGAAAAAAATTGAAGCAGTCATCAAAAAGCTTCCAGCAAACAAAATCCCAGGGCCAGACGGTTTCACAGGGGAGTTTTACCAAACATTCAAGGAAGAACTAAAACCTATCCTCCTCAGACTATTCCAAAAAATTCAAGAGGAAGGAACACTTCCAAGCTCCCTCTATGAAGCCAGCATTACCCTAATACCAAAACCAGATAAAGATAACACAATGAAAGAGAATTACAGGCCAATGTTCCTTATGAATATAGATGCCAAAATCCTCAACAAAATTCTAGCAAATCGAATCCAGCAGTACATCAGAAAGATCATACACCATGACCAAGTAGGATTTATCCCGGGGATGCAAGGATGGTACAATATTTGCAAGTCAATACGTGATACAACACATAAACAAATTGAGAGATAAAAACCACATAGTTATGTCAATTGATGCAGAAAAAGCATTTGACAAAATCCAACACCCTTTCTTGATAAAAACTCTCAGCAAGGTGGGAATAGAAGGATCATACCTCAACATAATAAAAGCCATATATGACAAACCCACAGCCAACATCATACTCAATGGGAAAAAACTAAAACCATTTCCCCTAAGAACAGGAACAAGACAGGGATGCCCACTCTCACCACTCCTGTTCAATATAGTGCTGGAAGTACAAGCCATTGCAATCAGACAAGAAGAAGAAATAAAAGGCATCCAAATTGGAAAAGAAGTAAAACTGTCCTTATTCGCAGATGACATGATAGTGTACATAGAAAACCCTAAAGACTCCATCAAAAAATTATTAGACTTAATAAATGAATTTGGCAATGTAGCAGGATACAAAGTTAACACCAAGAAATCTGTGGCATTTCTATACACCAATAATGAACTTACAGAAAGAGAGACTAAAATAGCAATCCTATTTACCATCGCACCAAAAAAATTAAGATACCTAGGAATAAACTTAACTAAGGAAGTAAAAGACCTATATGGGGGAAAACTACACAATACTGAAAAAAGAGATAGAGGAAGACATCAACAGATGGAAGAACATACCATGTTCATGGATTAGTAGAATCAACATCATCAAAATGTCCATACTACCCAAAGCAATATATAAATTCAATGCACTTCCCATTAAAATACCAATGACATATTTCACAGACCTAGAACAAACTTTCCAAAAATTTATCTGGAATAAAAAAGGACCCCAAATAGATGCAGCAATCCTGACAAAGAAGATCAAAGTAGGTGGGATCTCAATACCAGATATCAAGCTGTATTACAAAGCCACTGTTCTTAAAACAGCCTGGTATTGGCACAAGAACAGAAATATAGACAAATGGAATAGAATAGAGAACCCAGAAATTGACCCAAATCACTATGCTCAATTAATATTTGACAAAGGAGGCACAAACATACAATGGAGTCAAGACAGTCTCTTCAATAAATGGTGTTGGGAAAAATGGACAGATACATGCAAAAAAAAATGAAGCTAGATCACCAACTTACAGCATACACAAAAATAAACTCAACATGGATAAAGGACTTAAACATAAGACGGGAAACCATGAAAATACTAGAGGAATCCACAGGCAGCAAAATCTCTGACATATGCCAAAAGAACTTCTTCGCTGATACTGCTCCTAGGGCAATGGAAGCTAAAGAGAAAATAAACAAATGGGACTACATCAAAATAAAAAGCTTTTGCACAGCAAAGGACACCATCAATAAAACAACAAGAAAGCCCACTGCATGGGAGAACATATTCGCCAATGATGTCAATGATAAGGGTCTAATCTCCAACATTTACAGGGAACTCATGCAGCTTAACAGAAAGACTATAAACAACCCAATTTAAAAATGGGAAACTGGTCTAAATAGACACTTTCAAAATAAGACAGAAGGAAGGCCAAGAGACATGAACACCTGCTCAGTCACTAATCATCAGAGAGATGTAAATTAAAACAACAATGCGGTACCATCTCACACCTGTCAGAATGGCTATCATCAACAAATTAACAAATGACAAGTGCTGGCAAGGATGTGCAGAAAAAGGACCCTCGTGCACAGCTGGTGGGAATGCAGACTGGTGCAGCCACTGTGGAGAACAGTATGGAGTTTCCTCAAAAAACTAAAAATGGAACTCCCATTTGAGCCAGTGATCCCACTTCTAGGAATATATCCCAAGAAGCTAGAAACACCAATCAGAAAGGATATATGCACCCCTATGTTCATAGCAGCACAATTCACCATAGCTAAGTTTTGGAAACAGCCTAAGTGCCCATCAGCAGATGAGTGGATTAAAAAACTATGGCACATCTACACAATGGAATACTATGCTGCAGTAAAGAAGGAGTTCTTACCATTTGCAACAACATGGATGGAATTGGAGAGCATTATGCTAAGCGAAATTAGCCAGGCAAAGAAAGATAAATATCACATGATCTCACTCATTTGTGGAATATAATGAACAATATAAACTGATGAACAAAAATAGATCCAGAGACAGGGATACATCAATCAGAACATCAAACCTCAGGGAAGGTGGGGGTCGCTGGGAGTAAGGGGGAGAGACCAATAGAGGGACTGTGTGCATGCATATGAGCCTAATCAATGGACACAGACAACAGGGGGGTGGGGCATGACTGGGGGGGTGGGGGGAATGGGGGAATAGGGACACACATGTAAAAAATAAAAATTAATAAATTAATAAATAAAAAATTTATAAGAAAAAAATATATATTAAATCTAATCTATACAAGTGGTAACCATAACCTTAAGAGAAATTGTTTCATCTGACAAAGATTTTTAAATGAAACTCTCTGTAGCCTGAAAATTATCATGGGAGGAAATAAAGAGAGGTTTCCTTCAAAAGTCGTAAGGATGGTAATTGAAAGTCAATATATTTGGCCTCTTGAACTAAAGTAAATGATTTGTGTGTTTGCCTCCCTGACAAAGTTTATATAAAGTTACAAGAAGAAATTGACAACCAGTTTGAAATTGAATTGCGAGGGCCTAGAGCCAAGAATATCCTTACATGATATTATCCTACAATATCATTATAATTTTTGATATTTTTCAACAGCATATTATTACCCCCCCAAAAAACTTACAAACTAATTCTCTGAATGTTTGGCAGCAATTTAAAAAAGGACATGAAAGGATTTAATCCCTTTCAGAAGGAATTAAGACACTGGGAAGGCACTTGAACATTCTATATTGGCCCCTCTTGCCCTTTTGGCCAAGAGGGACCCTCTTTTTACAATCCAATTGCCCACAGCTGTTGCCTGAGCTTTCTGTTCATGCTGAGGTTTAAACTTCGTGGTGGCTGGTACCATGGATCTGTTTCTCACCCAATGGTGAGAGCTGGGCCCTCCCTGGAAAGAAACCTTTGTCCTCCGAGATATGTGATCAGTGCTGGGGCCTGCCAGCAGGCAAGGGGATCCCAAGACAGGAGCTGGGCGAGGAGGCCATGGGGACATAGGCTACCAAGAAGACAGAACTGAACCTCACATCACCCTGCTTGGCCCCGGAGGATGGCTGGTTAGCCAGAGACGGGTAAGATTCCTCAGGAAAGGAACAACCTAAGACAGGCACAGTCGCAGAGGGGCCATTAGGAGAGAATGTGGAGATCAACAGAGGTGGGGCACAGATCCTCACCCCCCGAACCTTGCAGGGACCTGAACCCTCACCCCTTCTGAGGGAGGTCTCCTGCCCCCATGGCTGCTTCGCTTCCCATGTCCAGCTCAGATCGGGACCCAGGTAACAGACAGAGACTTGGCCGACAGCATCTGCCCTATATCTAAATCCAGCCTAGCACCAGGAATGCTCAGGGCCTACTCAAGAATGCAAATAATCCTTCCCACTAATATTTACAGGGTAAATTAAGATTGTTGTTAGAGTATTAAATTTGACAGTAAAATAGTAATCAAGTTTTCAGGTTAATTTAAATTGGCTAATAGAAATAAGTGAACCTCCAAGAAAATTTAAGTGTACTGGATAAAAAGCTGTTCCTAAAGTATTAACTAAAATTTCTATTGGTAGTGCATCTCACGGTAAAATTGCTTAACATGAAATGAACCTAAAGCAGTCTTATTTTTGTGCAAAAAATTAAAATTTAAAGTTATAAAGACTGCATTACAAAATTTACAAAAGCATCCATTAATAATAAAAAAAAAGGAGGGATAGTAGGGTAATATCATGTAAGGAAAAATATCCTGTAAGTAAATTACATCTAGAAAATTTTTACTGTAGAAAATTAATTTTCATTTGTAATGCTAACAGCAAGACATCCATGAAAATCACACATGGTGTCAAAATAAGCCAAAGGAAAATCGTTTGGGCAAAAATAAAAAGGATCCCAAGTCAATTTTATAGAAAAGATTATTTTATTAATTTTTGGTCGAGAATATGTTGGTATATTTTCAGAAAACTACTCCAAGACCATGGGGATTCCTGCAACAGAGAGGAGTTGTCAGGTCTTGTCCAACCACGAATACAAGAGGAGAAACAGTCCAGAGATGGAAGACTCTGACGACGCCTTGCCATGCTAGCAGTCAGCAGCTGTGCGTGGATGCAGGTTGCCCAGGATCAAACCAGAGAGGGTCGGACCTGCATCGCCACCATCTGTCCATCATCCAGATATCATTGCTGACATGTACACATAAGGAACTATTTGACATTGAAACTGGGTCTCAGAACGGTTGGACATTGAAATTGGGACTCAAACATTTTTTGTTATTATAGGTTTATTTCTAGTCTGCAGTTGCAAGATTTTTTAAAGAAAAGAAATGGGGGAAAATAGATATAGATGTAAAGAACCATTGAACAGACTGTCAAACTACAGCGGGAAGGCAGGGGAGGTTGGGGGGAGGGGCTGTCAGAGATCAACCGAAGGACTTTTTTGCATGCATATAAACATAACCAATGGATACAAGACACTGCGGGGGTGGGGGCAGGTGAAGGCATATGTTGGGGGGTAGGGGAGGCTGGGGGGAGGACAAGGGGGGAAAAAGAAGACATATGTACTACTATTTGTAATACTTCAAACAATAAAAAAATAATAAAATAAAATAATCAAGTTCCTGATTAATATAACATAATTATTTTAAATATATATATATCCTACCTAATAATAGACAAATATGCAAATTGACCACACCTTCGCTACGCCAAGCCACGCCCACCAGCCAAGCCACGCCCACCAACCAATCAGGACGGGTATGCAAATTACCCCAACAAAGATGGCGGCTAATTTGCATATCAAGACAGCGTAGAAAGAAGCCAAGAGCTGCAGAAGGGAGCAAAGCTGCGGAGAAGCAAGCAAGCCGGGGGGGAGGATAAAGGAGGAGTGGAGGCGGGGCCGGGGGAGAAGGGAGGAGAGCAGGCAGGCTGGCGGAGAAGGCGGGGTGGGGGAGAAGGGAGGAGCGGAGGCGGGGCCGGGGGAGAAGGGAAAAGCAGGCGGGCTGGCGGAGAAGGGAGAAAAGCAGGGGGGCTGGCGGAGAAGGCGGGGCGGGGGACAAGGGAGGAGAGCATGCAGGGCGGGGTAGAGTGCAGCAGGAAACCCTATTGCAGGATTTTTCCTGCAACGGGAACGCTAGTATATATATATACATATATATATATATATATATATATATATATATATATATATATATACTAGCTGCCCATTGCAGGAATACACCTGCAAGAATAGGGTTTCCTGCAGCCTGAGCGAAGCTCCCTCCCTTCTCCACTGCCTCGCTCCCACCCATCTCCGCTGCCTCGCTCCCTCCCGTCTCCTCTTCCTCACTCCCTCCCTTCTCCGCTGCCTCGCTCCCTCCCGTCTCCTCTGCCTCGCTCCCTCCCTTCCCCGCTGTCTCGCTCCCTCCCTTCTCCGCTGCCTCGCTCCCTCCCTTCTCCTCCGCCCTGCCTGCTTCCCTCTTTTCTCCACCGCCCTGCTTGCTTACTTCTCTGCAGGTTTGCTCCCTTCTACAGTGCTTGGCTTCCTTCTCCACTGTCTTCAGTCTTCACTCTTCACCTGGATATGCAAGTTAACTGCCATCTTGGCTGGGTTAATTTGCATATCACTCTTGATTGGCTGGTGGGTGTGGCTGGTGGGCGTGGCTGGTGGGTGTAGCGGAGTTATGGTTAATTTGCATATTACTGCTTTATTAGATAGGATATGTATATATATATATATATATATATATATATATATATATATCCTATATAATAAAAGGCTAACATGAAATCCACCGAACAGCAGAACGACCAGTTGCTATGATGCACATTGACCACCAGGGGGCAGCCGCTCAGCCAGAAACTGGCAAGCCCAGCAGCAGTGGCAGACATCCCCTGAGGGCTGCTAGACTGTGAGAGGGTGCAATCGGGCTGAGGGACCCCCCTGAGTGCACGAATTTTGTGCACCAGGTCTCTAGTATATATATATGTGTATATGTATATATATATATATATATATATATACACACATATATATATATATACATATACTTTGCTTTTTTAGGCAAATATAGGAAAAATCTCTTTTTTTCCTTTACTTTTAGAAACAGGCTTATTTTTCAAATGGAGAATACTTATATTCTTAAGAAGTATGACAGAGATACATGACCTTGACAACTCTTAGGAGGCTAGAGAAAAGGTGGGTGTGTATGTGGGGAGATAGCAGGTCCTAAGGTTTGTTCCCAGGACTGCAGTAACTCCTGGGCCTCCAATAGCTTTAGTATGAAAGTACCACTTTTTTTCTTCTTTACAAGGAGAGTGCCCTTCCCCCACCCCATTGCTGCTGCTTCTGTAGCCTGCACAAGGGTAATTCTGTAGCTCCAGCCCTCTAGGATAAATACTTGGGGAGTTTAAATAATCATGTCCCATATTTATCTCTTTTTGAGTAGACTAAGAATATGAAATCTTATATGTAAGAAGAGATTTTAAAACCAGAAACAAAAAAACCCTACAGGGGTTTTTGAATAAATGAATGAGTACTCACAAAAGGGTTGACTGGGACATTAGCCTTAGAACCTTATTTTACACTAGCCCAGTACAGTAAATGAGTTTTACGTGTCATAAAGACTAAACAGTAGAGACAAAGGATTCTTATGTTCATAACATGGCAAAGTTCAAACTAAGTTTCTTAAAAGATAAGATAGGAAGCAAAGACCATCAATCAGTAACTAAGTTACATTACAGACAACAGGAACTTCTACTAGCTAAGAGTTTCCAGTGGCTCATGTCTTGAGTGGGAGAACAGGAAGGGGGGCTGATGGGACTGGGGGATTCTGGAGGCAGGCGCACGGAGCTGCAGGACCCATATGGAGGTGAGCCTAGCTGTGCCGCACACCTGCTGCCCTGGAGGGGCTGAGGGGATTGGGCAACGCCATCTTGTGGCTGTGGACACCGCCATCTTTGAGGGCATGGCAGTCAATTAGCATATTCACTCCTTATTGGCTGTGGGTGTTGCCATCTTGTGAGGCAGTGATAGTCAATTAGCACATCCTCTCTTTATTAGATAGGAATATAATTTACATTCAATATTATTTTGTATTAGTTTCAGGAGTACAGCTTAGCAGTTAGACAATTATATACTTCACAAAATGCTACCCCCAATATTCTAGTACCCACCTAGCACCATACATAGTTATTGCAATACTAGTGACCCGGTGCACAGATTCCTGCACATTGAAAGGAAATTAATTAGAAGGTGGCCGGTGGGATGGAACTGGGCAAGACAGGCCAGACACACCCTGGAGCCAACCTCCCGTGGTTCCTCCCTGGTGTCTGCTGAGTGAGTGGGGTCCCTCTGGTACGTGGGGTCCCTTGGCCTGGCCTGGGGGATCAGGCTGAAACCACCTCTCCAATATCCCCCGAGGGGTCCCAGAGTGTGAGAGGGCACTCTGCAAAGTTGCTGTCGTATAAGGTGTGGAACACAAACGCAAGTGTGCAGTAACAGATTTGGGGCCGACAGTGACCCAGCACAACATAACCCAAGGCCGAAGGTGGAATCACCCAGCCCCATGAGGAACTGGGCTCCCTCCTCTCTAGTTTTGGGGTGCATCACCTGAGAACCGCCACTGCCAAATCACTGCAGTTCGGCAGCTTCTGCATTGAGCGCCTGCCTCCTGGTGGTCAGTGTGTGTCATAGTGACCGGTCGGATGGTTGGACAATTAGCATATTAGCCTTATATATATACAGATTGTTGACTATATTTCTTATGCAGTACTTATATTCCTGTGACTATTTTTTTTATTATCAATTTGTACCTTTTTTACTGTTATAGATGTCCTCTGCTTAGTCTTCAGTGGCTCTCTATTGCCCACAGGATAAAGTACAAACTTCTGAGCAGGGCTGAGGATTTTGATGATCTGGCCTTTTCCTTCTTCCCCATATCTCCCACTAGTTCACACCTCATTACTTCTATTCCCATCTTGAATTACCTGCAGTTTTCTAAATCAGCCACCTAGAGCTCTACATACACAGCTCCTTCTCTCCATAGGAAACTCCAATCCCCACCACTATCACGCCACAGATGAGGTTTCTGGGTCTCATGGTTATTTAAACTCATACTTCATGGTCACATGAGATTCCTGGAAAAAGATGGTCCATATTTGCTAGCCTGGCTTTGATTTCCAAGGCCATATATTTATCTGTGTATACTTCTAGGAATGCCTTCATTATATTACACTAGAGGCCCAGTGCATGAGTTTATGCACAGATGGGGTCCGGCCAGCCTGCCCAGATGGGGGCCCATTGGGCTGGGCCAGTGGGGAGGAGGGGCTACAGGCAGTTGGCCAGTGGGCCCCGACCCCGATTGGGGTGTTGGGGGCCGATCAGGGGCCAGGCCAGCCGGGGGCCGATTAGGGCTTGGATCAGGCTGGTTGGCTGCTGCAGTGACATCATAGTCACTGGTTGTTCTGGTCATTCTGGATGTTCCACCATTTTGGTCACTGGGCTTTTATATATATAGACTATAAATGCGTTTGTTTGTTTTCTTTATATTTATATAGCATGAGTTCTAGATTTCTGTATTCTTAATTCCTGGAGTTCAATGGGAATTCAATAAATGATTTTATTAAATAAGTTAATAAATGCTTCAATTAATGGTAAAACATTATGTTTATTAACTCTTCCCAAGGTACCTATTTCCTCTATATAGCCAGACAATTCTTCCTAGTTGGCTATGAATCACCTAGACATTTTATTTTCCTTAACATTTTCTCTGCTTCCTGAGAACTGACTCTGTTAGGGACAGGAGTAAATGATTTGCCAATCATTGTATTTTAACTGAGCACATTCTTTGATTCTATGGCTGGTTATAAGGTTCTGGCTGCCCTTATTTCCTAACAATTTCAGAGATGCTATGGTGTTAAATAGTGGAAAGGGTTAACTTGAATGTCTCTATTTTAAAATATCTTAGATGTCAATGTGTTAAAGGCAACTACTAGAAGAGTAGAGTTTTCAAATCCTTTGTACAGCTAAGAGCTAGGTTTATTACTGAATATTCAATGACTGATTGGAGGCATCCTATAGGACTTGCTAGTGTGCAGTTCTGAGACGAGGAAGGTTGTATAATAGTCGGATATATGGGTTGAGTATTCTAAGAATACATATGCTGAATTTTCCTAAACAAATAAAATTCATACAGTGTTTATGTAAACAGTACCAGTCACTGTTTCTGTAGGAAATAAAAGTATGCAAGAGAGCACCTTTATTTTCAGGTGCACATGATCAACTATGCTAACATGTTAATTCCTTTATTAGAAACTAAGTGGGGAGCTGTTTGTGACTTTCCTAGGTGAAGAGATAGATAAAACGATGGTAAGACACATTCTAAATTATTTTCTTAGAAACTGTGAAAGCCGAGAAATTTCATTCTTTGTGTTTTGAGATTAGATTACCTGTGGACATTAAAAAATATACCCATATAATGCAAGAGATATAGTTCTTGTTCTTAAGGATAAAAGGAAAGAAAATGCTGTGTATGAGAATGATTCTAAGCTTGTCAAAGCTAAGTGCAGCAGTAATACCTTATCATCATTCATCTGTCAGCAGCTCAGCTTCGGTGAGAAAATGCCCTTTGACACGGAAATGCTTGTCCTCCTGGCAGTCAATGGCTGAGTAGAGTCCTAGCAACCATAAAAGGGTAAGGAAGAGTGAGTATGGATGAGGAAGAAAAATCAGAGAACAGTCTAATATTTTTTTATGCCACACCTCTATATTCCTTTCTTACAAACAACAACAAAAACAAACAAAAACAGAACAAAACAGAAATCCCACCCCAATATATGTGACTTGAAAATTCTAGGTTATTCATTCCATAAAAGAATCGTTTGTGAATCATTTTAGATTTTTAAAAACTGATAACAGCAGTAGATAGTAAAAATCATAATAGTTTTAAATGTATACATCCATACCAAATGTATTTCTGCACTCCAAGCATAAGGGAAAATGCCAATGGATTTGCATGTTGCCATTGCCTCTTTTTTCATGAAAATTAAATTACTTCTCCAACATCAGCAAGATCATATGTAGAAATCTGCTTGTAACAACTAGGAAAACTCAGGTAATCAGGACATTTTATTGAGAATATTAGATTGTGGTGGACACATTAAGGCTTTGTGCTGCCTCTTCAAAGGCTCACAATCAGTGATGAACTAGCATAGAAGAATATACGTCTGGCCATCTTGAACTCAAACAAGCAGTCAAGCTCCTCAACTTCCCGTGAGATCAGCCAAGTCTTTCATGCCTGTACCACTGCTACCTTCTCTGCCCACTCTCCTTCCTTCCCTTCCCTTTCCCAGGGGTGCCTTTCCAGACAAACCGACTTGAACATGGAAGCACAACAAATGTTTGTTGGGTTGTGATCATGTGACAAAATAATGACTGAACATATGTTCTCAGTTAAATATAAATATACATTCTATTAGCTGGAGAAGTGTTAAGACTTTTTTACCAATTAATCCTTTGACAGCAGTGTGAGTTTGAATCCTATGTCTAAATATTTCACAAAATTTTATGCTATAAAAACAAATAAAAGCCATTCAGTTGGGACAGAGGATAATATGATTAAATATACAGAGTCAGACAGCCTAGATACAGTTCTTATAACATCATCTATTTGACCTTGGGTGAGTTATTAAATTTCTTAAGAACAACTATGCTCAGTAATGAAATGTTGATGTTAATAATAATATCTTATGTGTAGGGTTCTTGTGAGGACTCAGAAACATATAAACACAGACTAAGTGCTTATCACGATGCACAGCCAAACATGAGCATTCAATGTGTGGCCTCTCTGAAACCCACCCAGTTACGCAGGGTAAACCTAAAGTCCTAATGCCCACAGGTTCCAAATAAGGTAGCTTCCTACTGCTTCTCCAGCCTCATTCCTCTTACCACCCTTGCCTCACTTGTTCTTTCTATCACACTTGGATCTTCAATGAATTTAAACACACTAGTGTAACCTTCCCTCATGATTTTGCATTGATTGCTCCTTCATCTGAAGGGGCTTTCCTCTACACCTTTCCAGATCTTTTCTCAAATACTGTCTTCTCTCCAAGACCCACCTTTACCTTCCTATTCCAAATTGCAACATAGTTCCAATGTCCTGCTCCAACAATCCTGATATTCTTTACCCGTCTTTAAAATTTATTTTTCTCAGTGCACATATTACCTTCTAACAAATCATATATATATACACATGATTACGCAGGGTATACACACAGTTACTCAGGGTAACACACAGTTACGCAGGGTAACCCATACTCACATATTACCTTCTAACAAATCATATATATATGTACCACTGCTACCTTATATATATATGATTTGTTAGAAGGTAATATGTGAGTATGGGTTACCCTGCGTAACTGTGTGTATATATGTGATTATTATTTGTCTTTGTTTACTGTGAAGGCAGAAGTTTTTGCCTGTTTTATATACTGTCTCATTCTATCTAAAAGAACCAGGTACATAATAGGTGGCTAGTAAAATTTTCTCAATTAAAAGTGCAGTAACTAGGACCAAAAAAACAAACAATTGTATTATATGTCTCACCCATTATTAACAAACTAGGGTGTTTCAATGAGGTGAGTTTACCAAAACATATTTCATATCCTAATATATAAAACCACAGGGTCCGTAACGACCGACCGAAGGCTCAACCAAACACTGGAAGTCAATCCTGCAGGCAGTGCTGGGTTGCCGTGGCGACCCAGCACTGACAGCTGCTGGTGTGGGTGCAGTGACCCAGCACTGACTGCCGAGGGGACTGTGGATCAGGCCCAGAGAGAGGCTGGAAGAGAGACAGGGTCTTATCCACAGCCTCCGTGGCAACTGTTGATCAGCTGTTGCCTCTCTCTTTCTCTCTGGGCTTCACCAGTAGCTGCGCCTCTGTTTCTCTCCTGGCCTCCTCGGAGGCTACTGATCAGCTCTGCCTCTCTGATCAGGCCCAGAGATGCTGACTGGCATAGAAACCAACCAATTGGAACCAAATCTGGGTGAACTGTGAGGAGCCAAAGGTTGCCTAGGAGGCAGAGCTTTTGATGATGACTGGCATAAAAACCAACCAATCAGAACCAAATTGGCCGTCAGGGGAGAGCAGCTGGGGGCAAGATAAGGCCTGCAGGGGAGGGCAGTTGGAGGCTAGATAACAGCCAGCAGGGGAGGACCATTGGGGGCGAAATCAGGCCGGCAGGGGAGGGCAGTTGGGGGCAACCAGGCTGACAGAGGAGGGTAGTTGGGGGAGAGATCAGGCTGGCAGGGGATGGCAGTTGGGAGTGAGATCAGGTGGGCAGGGGAGGGCAGTTAGGGGCAATCAGGCAGGCAGGCAGAGAGGATGGGGCAATCAGGCAGGCAGGCAGAGGCAGTTAGGGGTGATCAGGCAGGCAGGCAGGTGAGCTGTTAAGAGCCAGCGGTCCCAGATTGCGAGAGGGATGTCCAACTGCCGATTTAGGCCCAGTTGGAGAGGGTGCAGGCTGGGCTGAGGAACCCCCACTCCGTGCATGAATTTTGTGCACTGGGCCACGAGTCTCTCTATAATAGGCACTATGCTAACTGAAGGAAATACATATACCAAGGAGATGTGGTTTGCCAGGCCAGTGTTCTCAGTGGTTGAGCATGACTCAAGTGGTCACTGGTTCAATTCTGGTCAGGGCACATGCCCGGGTTGCAGGCTCAATCCCCAGTATTGGCATGCAGGAGGCAGCAGATTGATGATCTTTCTCTCTTATCCATGTTTCTATCTCTCCCTCTTCCTTGCTTTATCTCTAAAAATCAATAAAAACATAGTTTAAAAAAAGAAGACATGGTTTTACATGGTTTTGCACTCTGGAAGCTCACTGTGAAGCATGCCACAGAAAATTTCTGTTGTCCTCAGCTGCTAGTCCAGTCTAGGAATTTCATTTAGTTGAAGAATATCATCTTGCTCAAGGTCATATGCTCCAGGAAGGGCCTGGAGCAGCCTGCATGCAATCACTGATAAAAAAAAAAAAAAAAGTACCATAAAGCCCAGGGCTCCTTGATCCAACTTAGGTCAACTCTGAAAGACCATATCAGTTGCAGAGCTCCCAACAAAATAGATCGAGGTCTTCATTGCAATTGCAGCATACCCTAGCTTCCCCTCTATTCAGTTCTGCTTAATTCACTCCTCCGATGGTGTTAATGCTAAGAGTTTCCCCCAATAAACTTCCTCTATAGCCTCATTATATAATGTAAGCCCAACATCATGAAAGATATGTTAATACCTCATATTACCCTTGATGAAACTAAATAGAAAATTTATTAAACAACTTTCTCAAGATTAAATAGCAAATATGGAGAAATCTAAGACCAGAAACCAGGTCTGTCTGATTCCCAAGTCCAAATTCTCTTCTATCAATGAAGTCAACTTGATTTGCTTTTCTCTCCTAATCTTCTGATGATGTACAGCCTGGTTCCATAATAACAATCCTATCCATTCTGCTTGCTCACAGGCAGCCCAAAGAACTCCTAATGGGGTTATATGTAATGTCAGCCCAACAAATAAAAAATTGAGCTCCTGCCAAAATCTCATAAAGCATGATTGCAAACACACCCCAAAGTCTTCATATTTACTCCTGAAATTCCTTCTCTAGTTCTTCTGGCTTTGCCATCCTTTGTTCTTTATTCAAAAGAGGGCATTAGGCTAAGTGAAAAAGGCCAGATAGGGAAAGTCAAATATATGATTTCACTTATTTGTGGAATCTAAAGAAAAAAAATAAACGAACAAACAAAACAGAAATGGACACATAGATGCAGAAATCAGATGTATCGTTGCCAGAGTAGGAGGGCTAGGTGAAAAAGGTGAAGAAATTAAAAGGAGCCACAAAATTGTCACAGGGTTGTAAAATACATTATAGGGAATATAATTGTAATAACTATATATGGTGCCAGGTGGGTACTTGAAATATCAAAAGACCACTTTGTAAAGTATATGATTGTCTAGCTACTGTGAAAAATAAAAAAGAGGGGAGGTTCTGATACATAAATGAATAGATCTACTACTTGCCATAATCAATTCTGTCCTAGCCATCACAATTAATAATACGGATTTTGGACCAGACTTCTGGGCTAAGTACCCTAGGCACAGCCTTAAGAGTGATTTTGTATTAGACAGCAGTGTAGAGTTTTTAAATACTGAGTGTAAAATGCACCTCATTGTTATTTCTTGAATTTTATTTATGATGCTTAATTATTTTTGTGTTTTAATATCTAAAATATTTTCGATGCATTTAAAACTCTGAGATCTCTTTTCAGGAACTTCAAAAGACTGAACTATATGTTATAGTGGGAAAAATAAGGGGGCTTTAAATAACATAGGCCTAGATTTGTACCTTGGATAACCTGTCACTTGCTGTGAACTTGAGTTTCCTTATGTATAAAAAACAATATAAGCATTCTCATTTTTTTATTTTGTTTTATTGTACTTCACAGATATTTTGTTTTCATCAACATCACGCAAAACTCTCCAGAGGCAAAAATATATTGTAACTTGATGAAGGTTCAGATAACACTTAGCTTTTTTAGCAATAAAGTATTTTAATTACAGTATGTACATTGATTTTTGACATAGCATTATTCCACACTTAATTACTTACAGCACAATCAGGTGTGTTTTTTTTATTTCTGGAAAATCTAAAACTTTGTGTGACTAGCTTCGTTGTGGCATTTGTTTTATTGTGGTATTCTGAAACCAAATCTCAATTTCTTCAAGATACACTACATCACAGGCATGTTTCCATAGTACATGCACTTAATATATTTTACAATTCTAAATGGTGGTTTTCCCTTCTTTGCTCCCAAATCCCATTACAGAATTCCCATAAGATCTCTAGAGCTTCAGCAAATGGACCAACAAGAGCCTGGTGCTTGTCATTACTCATTCCATATTTAAGAATTACCAGCTTATGCCTTGGCTGGTATGGCTCGCTGGTTAGAACATCGACTCTCATTTCGAAGGGTCTTAGATATGACTCCTGGCCAAGGGCATGTACCTGGATTGCAATCCCTGGGTTGCAGTTCCTGGGTTGCTGTTTGTTCTCCAGCTCAGGTCAGGGTACATGCAGGAGGCAGCCAATCAATGTGTCTCCCATCAATCTTTCTCTCTCTCCCTCCCTCCATTCCAGTCTCTCTAAAAAGTAATGGAAAAAATATCCTAGATAATAATTAACAAAAAAATTACCCAAAGAATGTAAAAGACCTATATACTGAAAATCACAAAGCATTATTAAAAGAGATGAAAAAGACACAACAAAATGGAAAAATATCCCATGTTCATGGATCGGAAAAATCAACATAGTTAAGATGGCCATTTTACCCAAAGCAATATATAGATTTAATGAATCCCCATCAAAATGCCAATGTCATTTTTAAAATATATTTTTATTGATTTCAGAGAGGAAGGGAAAGGGAGAGAGAGAGATAGAAATATCAATGATGAGAAAGAATCACTGATAGGCTGCCTCCTGCACACACCACACTGGGCAGATAGAGCCCATAACCTAGGCATGTGCCCTGACCAGGAACCAAACCAGGATCTCCTGGTTCATAGGCCAACACTCAACCACTGAGCCATGCCCAATGTCATTTTTTAAAGAAATAGAACAAGAAATCATCAGATGTGTATGGAACCACAAAGGACGCCAAATAGCCAAGGAAATCCTGAGGGAAAAAAAAGGATGAAGGTGGAGGTATCACATTTCTTGGCTTCAAATTATACTACAGAGCTACCATAATCACAACAACATGGTATTGGCATGGAAACAGACACACAGATCAATTGCACAGAATAGAGAGCCCACGTGCAAACAAATGAAACTTGATTACAGTTGGTTCCCATGTACAAAAATTAATTCAAAATGGATCAAAGATCTAAATATAAGACCTGAAACAATAAGTTACATAGAAGAAAATATAGGTACCAAACTTATGAGCCTGGGTTGCAGAGAACATTTTATGAACCAAAGGCAAGGGAGGTAAAGGCAAAAATAAATTAATGGGACCATATAAAACTAAAAAAAAATCTGTACAGCAAAAGAAATTGACAATAAAAGAAAGAGGCAGCCAACCGGGAGGGAGATGATATTTGCAAACAGTAGCTCCAACAAAGGTTTAATTTCCAAAATATATAAAGAACTCATAAAACTCAAAACCAACCAACCAAACAACCCAATCACTAAGTGGACAGAGGACCTGAAAATAAACCTTTCCCAAAAAATATACGAACAGCCAATAGATATATGAAAAAATGTTCAACCCCACTGAAATTAGGGAAATGCAAATCAAAACCACCTTATACCCGTTAGAGTGGCCATTATCAACAAGACAAGCAATAACGTGTTGGAGACGTTGTGGGAAAAGGGGAATTCTCATTCACTGCTCGTGGGAATGCAGATTGGTACAACCACTTTGGAAAGCATTCTAGTGGTTCATCAAAAAAATTAAGAATGGATCTACTATACAGCCCAGCAATCCCTCTCTGGGTATATACCCGAAAAACTTGAAATCATGTATTCACAAAGACATATGCATCCCTATGTTCACTGCAGCATTATTCACGGTGGCCAAGACATGGAAACAACCAAAGTGCCCTGTTATAGAGGACTGGATAAAGAAGATGTGGTATGCCCTAACTGGTTTGGCTCAGTGGATAGGGCGTCAGCCTGCAGAATGAAGGGTCCCAGGTTCAATTCTGGTCAAGGGCATGTACCTTGGTTGCGGGCACATCCCCGGTTGGGGGTGTGCAGGAGGCAACTGATCGATGTTTCTCTCTCATTGATGTTTCTGATTCTCTATCCCTCTCCCTTCCTCTCTGTAAAAATCAATAAAATGCATTAAACCTTTGCACTCGCTTGCTTTTTTCTCTATTCCTTTATTCTAATGTTAACCGTGTCGAGTCACACTCGACATCCAAGTGCAAAAGGTTAAAAAATAAAAGAAGATGTGGTATAATACACAATGAAATACTACTCAGCCATAAGAAAGAATGAAATAGGGTCCATTTGCAACAACATGGATGGACCTTGAGAACATTACGCTAAGTGAAATAAGTCAGTCAGGAAAAGCTAAGAACCATATGATTTCACTCATATGTGGGATATAAAACTGAAGCTCGTGAACACGAACAGCAGTGTGGTGGTTGCCAGAGGGAAGAGGATGAGGGAAGAGGGGCTCCTAATATATGGTGACAGGAGAAGATTTGACTTTGGGTGGTGGGTACATGGAGCAATATACAGATCTTATAATATAGAAATTCACACCTGAAACCTTTATGATCATGTGGACCAATGTCACCCCAATCAATTTAATAAAACAAATTATCAAGTTGTTATTTTTCTAATTCTAACCTATGGATTAGGTAAATCAAGAGTATCTTTCACATTGCTTGTTCACTGAAGAGTACTTATTTTGGAGCATGTTATAAAAACCAAGGCCTTCCTAACATATTGAATGCACAGGACTGTTGTAAACTATGCATATGTCACAAATTCTTAAAATTTAGCATGCATAATAAGAAGTGGAAGAAGTCATTAGAGATATATATTCAGGAGAAAACTAAACTTCTCTTGGAAAAGAACTCAGCCAGTGGGAAGTGAGAGTTGCTTGTTCAGAATTGACTATAGGTCTGAGTCAGTGAGGAAACTCAATGTATACCATGTTGTCTGTAACCAGATTGGTATTTGCCCCAGATTCTACAGATCTCCACCAGAAAACTATAGTGAGAAGAACATAAAAAAAAAACTATGTAGAAAATGAAAATGCCTTTTGTAGTAACATTTTATAAAGCTCTGAGGACACATGATTGTGTTACATGTAAAACAATATAGTACCTCAAATGGAAATGATAACTTTTTATTACAAATTAGTGGCCCGGTGCATGAAACTAGTGCATGTCGGGGTGTCTCTCAGCCCAGCCTGCACCCTCTTTAATCTGAGACCCCTTGGAGGATGTCCGACTGCCTGTTTAGTCCCAATCCCAACTGGCAGTTGGACATTCCTCTTGCAATCCAGGACCCCTGGCTCCTAACCGCTCACCTGCCTGCTGGCCTGCTCACCCCCAACTGCCCTCCTACTGGCCTGCTCACCTCCAACTGTCCCCCCTGCTGACCTGGTCACCCCCAACTGCCCTCCCCTGCTGGCTTGGTCGCCCCCAACTGCCCTCCTCTGCAGGCCTGATCGCCCCTAACCGCCTCTGCCTTGGCCCCGCCTCCATGGCTTTGATCAGAAGGACGTCCAGAAGGTCTTCTGGAAGATCTCCCAGTCTAATTAGCATATTACCCTTTTATTAATATAGATGGGCGTTTTTGCAGCATGTGGACATTCAAATAGGTATAGAAGCCTGAGTCATGAAATGATGACAATGCCCGGCATTTGAGTGTCAATGCCAGGGTTGGAGGAAAGATGATGTGGAACAAAACAGGAATGCATGGGGAGAGAACAAGCCTACATGAGACACCCATTGGGAATTCTTGAAACCAAAGGACTTGAGCTGCTGCAGCATGAATGAAGGTAGAGACAAACTTCTGCCTTGGCACCATTTTTTAAACCCTGTTTATCCCCAAGTGAAGCTAGATAGGGAAATAGCATTTCAGTAAGTTCACTGCTCTCCACGCTCTCTAATTTCTTTGTGTGTGGACTTGCGTTTGAAACTAAATATTTTTTAAAAGGAGGAAATTTTATCTGCAACTGGGTTTTAAGTAGCTTGGAGCATTTGAGATCTTTGGTTTTCTGAAGAGGTCCTCCATTTAATATATTTCTTTATGAAAGGTATTTCAAAACACTGTTAATATGATTCTATATTAAGAGCTATGAAATTTGACCTCAACACAAACTTTGTGCTAGATTTTTCATGTTCGAAAAAGCTGGCAACTATGACTGCCCACACTCTCTCAACCCAACCATACCTTCTAGGGGAAAAGTTTCACATAGACAACATCTCCTTCCTTGGAGAAGGATGTAGGAAAAAAAAATGTTTTCATTTCTAAGCTAGAGAGACATTAGGGAAACTGGACCAATCCGTTTTTGCAAAACACAGATAAATGTCCTTCCATTCATTTTGATTTAATTCTTCCATTCTCTCTCTCTCTCTCTCTCTCTCTCTCTCTCTCTCTCTCTCTCTCATAACCCTATGGAGCCTAGATAGAATCTCATCATAACACTTTCTCAGAACCATCTCAGGCCAAATTTGTGCAACTCTTATAGGAATCCCTATAGCCCTTCATTTGTTCCAGCTGTGACCCACATTGTAGCCATCACCTCTTAATTTGTGTCCAATCCTGTTCTCCTTATTTGACTGTAAGCTCCTCACTACTAATGGCTGTAGCTTACTTATCCTCCCAAGTCCTTTGCTCAAGAATAAATGGTGATTCATCATTAATAAAATTGATGAATGGCCTGCAGCCTCAGTAAAATATAAAAACGAGTAATCTCCTAATTACAGGCTCTGGAGGACTCAGGTCTGAGCCAACTGCTCCTCCGCAGTTTTAACTACCACTCAAAACAACTGGCCTCAGTGAAGATATTGCTTTGGCACGTGTCTGAGATTTCTCTGCCTGTGAATTTCACTAAGATTTTTATGGTTTTCTGTCTTACATTTAAGTCCTTTATCCATTTTGAGTTTGTTTTTGTGTATGGTGTAAGTTGGTGGTCTAGTTTAGTTTTTTTTGTGTGTGTTTTTTTTTTTTCATGTATCTGTCCAATTTTCCCAACACCATTTATTGAAGAGACGGTCTTGCCTCCATTGTATGCTCTTGCCTCCTTTGTCAAATATTAATTAAGCATAGTGATTTGGGTCAATTTCTGGGTTCTCTACTCTATTCCATTGGTCTATATGTCTGTTCTTGTGCCAGTACCAGGCAGTTTTGAGAACAGTGGCTTTGTAATACAGCTTGAGATCCCTCCTACTTTGTTCTTCTTTCTCAGGATTGCTGCAGCTATTCGGGTCTTTTTTGTTGTTGTTGTTCCAGGTGAATTTTTGGAGAGTTCGTTCTAGGTCTTTGAAATGTGCCATTGATATTTTAATAGGGAGTGCATTGAATCTATAGATTGCTTTGGGTAGTATGGACATTTTAATGATGTTGATTCTACCAATTCATGAACACAGTATGTTCTTCCATCTGTTTATGTCTTCCTCTATCTATTTTTTCAGTGTCCTGTAGTTTTCTGAGTACAGGTCTTTTACCTCCTTAGTTAAGTTTATTCCTCGGTATCTTAATTTTTTTTGGTGCAATGGTAAATGGGATTGTTTTTTTTTTAAATCTCTCTTTCTGTAAGTTCACTATTGGTGTATAAAAATGCCAGAGATTTCTGGGTGTTAATTTTGTATCCTGCTACATTGCCGAATTCATTTATTAAGTCTAATAATTTTTTATGGAGTCTTTAGGGTTTTCTATGTACAGTATCATGTCATCTGCGAATAATGAGAGTTTTACATCTTCTTTTCCAATTTGGATACCTTTTATTTCTCCTTCTTGTCTAATTGCTATGGCTAGCACTTCCAGTACTATGTCCAACAGGAGTGGTGAGAGTGGGCATCCCTGTCTTGTCACCGATACAGCTCCTAGGGAAATGGAAACTAAAAAGAAAATAAACAAATGGGACTACATCAAAATAAAAAGCTTCCGCATAGCAAAAGAAACCATCAACAAAACAACAAGAAATCCCACTGTATGGGAGAAAATATTTGCCAATGTTATCACTGATAAATGTTTAATCTCCAACATCTACAGGGAACTTATACAACTTAATAAAAGGAAGATAAATGATCCAATAAAAAAATGGGCAACAGACCTAAATAGAATCTTTTCTAAAGACAACAGAAGGAAGGCCAAGAGACACATGAAAACATGCTCAAAGTCACTAATTATCCGAGAGATGCAAATCAAAATGACAATGTGGTACCATCTCACACCTGTCAGAATGGCTATCATCAACAAATCAACAAATGACAAGTGCTGGCGAGGCTGCGGAGAAAAAGGAAGCCTTGTGCACTGCTGGTGGGAATACAGACTGGTGCAGTGCAGCCACTGTGGAGAACAGTATGGAGTTCCCTAAAAACCAAAAATGGAACTCCCATTTGACCCAGTAATCCCACTTCTAGGAATAATATCCCAAGAAACCAGAAATACCGATCAGAAAGGATATATGCACCCCTATGTTCATAGCAGCACAATTCACCATAGCTAAGATCTGGAAACAGCCTAAGTGCCCATCAGCCTAAGTGCCATTTATGCTGCTGTAAAAAGGAAAGAACTCCTACCATTTGCAATAGCATGTACCTGGAGAGCATTATGCTAAGCAAAATAAGTCAGTTGGAGAAAGATAAATATCACATGATCTCACTCATTTGTGGAATATAATGAACAACATAAACTGATGAACAAAAACAGATCCAGAGACAGAGAAGCATCGATCAGACCGTCAAACCTCAGAGGGAAGGTAGGGGAGGGTGGCGGTAAGGGGGAGAGATCAACCAAAGGACTTGTATGCATGCATATGGGCCTAACCAATGGACAAAGTCACTAGGGGGATGAGGGCATGAGCGGGGGTGTGGAGGGGAAAGGGGGGAATAAGGACACATATGTAACACCTTAAGCAATAAAGAAAAAACAGTTGTAAAAAAAATGGCCTTTTCAAATTCTAAGTTGTATCAATCTTTGTGTTCAGAAATTTTAGTTATAGCTCTGAATCCTTTTGTTTCTCACTGAGCATTCACAATGGGACCTGGAAGATGGAAAGCCCCTGCCAGTTTCTCTCATTTCCTTCAGCTGCAGTGTTCACTACAGCAGAGGACCCAGAGCTATGCCTACTAACGTGTCAATGTCATCAAACAAAGAGGTTCCTGAGTAGACACCTAGGGATTTTAGTGAAAGAAAGATTGTCTTTGTATTGGTAAGTGGATGAGCTATCACAGTCAAAAGGAGGGAATTATAGGTAGCGATGTGCCTGACTAAATATAAAGTCCATTAAGGCACTTTGCAATTAAAGATCACTCCTTAAAAAGCCCCGTTGAAAATGAACCTCTGAAGGATTGAGCCAAGCAGCCTACTCTGTCCCTGGAAGGATACCAAGGGCCTCTGCTAGATAGAAATGAAAAGGAAAGAGCAGTCACCTGGCCCTGGCTTCTCCTCTCTCCTTTTCTTTAGGGCTCCTCACCCCCCCCCCCACTCTGCATACTTCAGTCTAGACAATTAATTTCATTACTCAGCTTAACTCTCTCATGTGGGGTTCACTTTCATTCACTTCACCTGAAATAGAGTTTAAACTCCAAACCATCCTACTTATGTGTCGTTGGATTGTATTCCTATAGAGTTAATGGGCCCAAACCTGTGTATTCTAAGGAATATTAGTGGGGAGAGGAAGAGTAGGGTTTATTGAACACCTATTGTGTGAATGATATTAAATTAAGTCTTTTACGTGAAGTCATATTTAATTCAAACAAGAAATTATCTCCCTCTTCCAGAGGAAGTAAATCTATTGATTTTAGACAGTATATATTTCTATCAACCCCCATACATCACTAGTAGTTTTGTCCATTAACTAGTAGTTTTGTTTGTTTGTTTTCCACCACTTTAGGTGTGCCTATTTGATGCATAGCATCATCATTCTCTACTTACTTTGCAATCCCATCAATTACATTTTCAATCAACAAAAACATATTGAATGACTGCTAGGTCTTATTACATTGGATGCTGAGAATATTAAGAATAATTAGATTTAGCCCTTGCCACCCAGGAAGCAACAGAGACATGTTATCAAATAAAAAATGATATAGTAGAGTAAGTGCAGTGAAAAAAGCAAAGGCAGATGTAGGGTTTGTGGAGCCAGAAGCTTAGCAATTTGGAGTGTACTCTCCAAGAAAAATAACACAAAACCTCAAATAAAAATTAGCTTTGAATATTAATTATGAAATATCCAAATCCAATACAAATTATTTTAAAAGAATGAATAGCTTATAAATCATAAATTTTAGAAAAATAACCTATGGTATTATTAATTAGCAGACACCTGTTTAATATCTTTTCTCTACATTTTTATTGCAAATTATTTTATTTCCTCTTTGTATGACATCAGTTTCATAGAATATAATCTAGATAGATAGATAAGCTAATGTTTCTTCTAGCAACTTGATCCAAGTTATTTATTCTTATTTTTTAATAGAAAAGTTCTTACTAGTAATACCATGTAAATTTTAGGTTTCCCTTAAGTTTAGAAGAAATATTTCAAAAATATTTGGTGTGTGAACAATGAGATTCAGAAGTTCCCTAGACTAGCTTCCAGTCCCTCACTTATCAAAACTTGCTTCCATTTAGCTACATACATACTCCTTTCTGCCACTCAGTGATTTGTCCGTTTTGTGACACATGTTGGCCCCTGTGCCTTTTAGTCATGATACCAATTCATCTGGCAAGGAAAGTAGTTAAAAGGCTCCGAGAAGTCGTTCCTATGCTTTACACTAAAGTGACAGTTAAATAATTATAAATAAGTCAAACTGAATGTGTTTCTGACCCAACTTCCCTTTTGGTGGATCCTTAAAATGTCCATGCCACCCCAACAGTGCTCGACAAGTGGGGAGAAATGACAGAAGTTAGAATACAAAGAGGCAGCAGACTAAGGTTAAAATACCTGATTTATGTTCATTTTTAAAAGTAGACATTGTCTTCCCTCGCCAGTTTGGCTCAGTGGATAGAGCGTTGGCCTGTGGACTGAAGGGTCCTGGGTTAGATTCCAGTCAAAGGCATGTACCTCCATTGCAGGCTCCACCTTAGCCCAGGCTGCTCCCCAGCCCAGGCCCTGGTCAGGGCTCTGCAGGAGGCAACCATTGGATGTGTTTCTCTCATATTGATGTTTCTCTCTGTCTTCCCCTCTCTCTTCCACTCTCTCTAAATCAATGGAAAAATATCCTAGTGTGAGGATAAAAAAAAAATGTATACAATGTCTGGAGTGCGGCTCTTGGGCTGGCTCCTGACCTGGTGGGGCTACTCTATGTCTCCTCTAAGCAGTGTCTGCCGAGGGCAGCAGGAAACATGTATGAGGGTTTATGAGCCACCCTCCACAGACACACACAGGCAACGGCACTGGTTACCATGCTACTGCAGGAGAAAGTGGGTGCTCCTCGAGTCAGGCTGTGGTGGGGATAAAGCTGAGAAACTGCTCCAGGTGCCTCTGCTGTTTACCACGGCCCGCGCCTCTTCTTCCCAAACAATTGTTCTGCACGCTGTAATTTCTGGTTTAATCTCTTGGAAGTTATCAAAGCACACATTCCAGTTTGAGTCTCGAACCAAAAGGAAAACATGTGATCCAGTTTCCTTCTGCTGTGCTGCCATGTTTCTTTCTCATTATAACAGCATTAACTAATACTGTTCTTTGATTTGTGGCTGTGGTACAGCTTTCTTCTGAGGAAAGATAAGTTATGGGATGTTGTTGTTTTTTTCAGTTGGACTTTTAATTCCTGTATTGGGAGAAATTTCTCTAAAGATCAATTTCTGGAGCTGGTTTGATGATTGGACTTTTTTTCCCCCCAGATTCTGTTCTGTCTCAATACTAACAGGCAGTCAAATAATTTTTGTGTCCCAGTTTTACTTTCCACCTGTTTCCAGCACCCAGCTCCATCGTATAAAAATAAATATTTCTCATTAGAAATTTAATTAAAATTTAGTTCAATAAATAAAATAGAACTCTAGGAAAATGGAACACAATAAAAGAGGATTATTATGAAATCAATAAAAGCAATAATAAAAAGTTATAAACTTAAAAATTAGCTCACAGACCACCTATTCTTTGTGGCTTTGCTGCCCTTAATCAACAAACTTTCTTCTCTCTCCCTGCCCAAGGCTCTCTTATGAGTATTGTTCTCTGATTAAGCAGGTGATGTGATGAGACATGTTAGAATAATGTCAATTTTTCAGTATATGCAGTCACTATAATAAAGGAAGTTTTTCTCATTCTTTGTTATACCATAAATTGAGGGATGAAGTCACTACATCTGCTCAGATCAAGAAGATAGGACTATGTCTAACTAAAAGAATAATAAAAATGCTCTGGGTTATCTTTGTGAGTGATACACTTCTAGTCTAGAAGTGATCAAGCAGTTCCTGGATGTTATAATTGAACCCAGGGTTGGTTGCCTGCCAGAACAAAATCCAAACTTGTACAATAGGTGGTGGGAGAAGGAAAGAGGTTTATTCAAGTGCCATCAACCCACAAAGATGGGGGACTCTGGTCCCAAAGCCCAATTGAATATATCAGTGCAGCACACATTTTTTTAGGGAGGGAGGAAGAATGCAGGACAAAGAGATCAGGGGGGTGGAGGTTGAGAATTCTCTGTTGAGGGGACTATGTGCAAGCCAACACAGTCCATGCAGATAACTGGTTGAAGGTCAGCAACTCTCCAGGAGTGGGAATATCCAAAATTCATAGTCTGTATCCCCTGAAGTCAGCTCCTAAAACAGGCTGCTTTTCTGAAGTTATATATGAGCCAGTGTCAGCATCCACAGAAATAATGTTAAAAGAATGATGGGGTGGGATACAATTCCCCAATGTGACAGTTCCCCACTGTCATGTTTTCCCTTCATATCTATGCAGTTTTTGAATTTTGAGGGGGAATGAAAAACTTGTGCCTGTTGTAAAGCAAGTTCTTAGAGGCAGATTCAGTTTTTCCACCACAGGAAAACCAACTCATAAGAAGCTTCAGAAACAATAAAGACAAGCAGTATAAATAAAAGAATGGGTAAACCTAAATTAGATCAGAGGAATAGTGGCATGAGAGATCCCCTTGGTTTCTCCCCCAGCAATTTCAGCAAGTTTAACAACTATAACTCAATAAAGGATTCAATGCTCATCATAGAGGCCCTCTGCAATTGATGGAATGTGGGGGAAGCCCTGTGAGTGTTAGCCATTACCAAAAGGACAAAATGAACCCTAACCCCAAGCATTATGGCTATACTGATGGCAGCTGCGAAGGTTAGCTTTGGAATTTCACAGTGTTAAAAGACTCGTGATTCAATGCCACCTACTGGAAAATACTAGAAAATTATCTTTGTGGTAATCAGTTAGAGAAGTACAATCAATATATAGATGTCTGGACAGAGAAGGAACCGTCAAATACCATGAATAACCAAGGTAGCAAGGCAGCTCAGAAAGAAAATGAAAAATCTCCAGAAAGCAAATAGGTACACATGGAAATATATGACATAAATGACAGAGAATTCAAGATTGCAATTCTGAAAATATTCAATGAAATACAAGAAAATCCAGACAAGCAATTTAATGCACTCAGAAAACAATTTAATGAGTTGTACCATAGAGATTGAGATATAAAAAATAATAATAAGTATGAATAATTCAATAAAAAAGACCAGGAATGAACTAGTGAGCATAGGAAATAGAGCCTACCAGATGGAGGAAAGAATTAATGATATTGAAGATAGGACTCTCTTAATGACACAGAGGGAAGGAGAGAGAGACCTAAGCACTAAAACAATGAAAGAGCTCTATCAGAACTATCTGACTCCATCAGAAAAAGCAATCCTACCTAATAATAGAGTAATATGCAAATTGACCGCACCCTCGCTACGCCTAAGCCACGCCCACCAGCCAAGCCACACCCACCAGCCAATCAGGAGCAAATATGCAAATAAACCCAACTAAGATGGCTACAGCCACTGAGAGCAGGAGGGAGACTTGGGTTTCCGCGGTAACAAAAGAAGCCATCCTGTTGCCGGCCTAAGCCTCCACTCAAGGCTACAAAGTTTCAATTATAGAAGGTGAATTAACTCCAACAGAAACCACTGCTGGCTGCGGAGCGAGCAGCAGGCTTGGCTCCACTCCAGGCTACAAAGTTTCAATTGTAGAAGGTAAATAAATTCCAGATACCAGGGCCTCCTCTTGGGTCACCAGGGGGCGTGGCCGGCCTGCAAACCACCACAGGCCCCTCGCTCAGGCCGCCCCAGGCCCCAAGGAAACCCCCACCCTTCAGGGCAAACCAGTCAGCCCCCACCCATGCACCAGGCCTCTATCCTATCTAATAAAAGAGTGGTATGCAGATTGACCATCACTGCAACACACAATAGAGCTGCCCCCATGTGGTCAAAGATCCTGCCCCTATGTGGACACAAGATGGCCACCACAAGATGGCCAGCAGGGGAGGGCAGTTGGGAGGCACCAGGCCAGCAGAGGAGGGAAGTTGGGGGCAAACAAGCTGTCAGGGGAGCAGTTAGACATCAATCAGGCTGGCAGCAGAGTAGTTAGGGGGTGATCAGGCTGGCAGGCAGAAGCGGTTAGGGGCAATCAGGAAGGCAGGCAGGTGATCAGTTGGAAGGATTGTGAGAGGGATGCCCAACTGCCCGTTTAGGCCTGATCCGGGATCGGGCCTAAACAGGCAGTTGGATATTCCTCGAGGGGTCCCAGATTGGAGAGGGTGCAGGCTGGGCTGAGGGACACGCCCCCCCTCCGTGCACGAATTTCATGCACCGGGCTTCTAGTATAAGAATAATAAATAGGCATATCATAAGAAGAGAATGAAAAGGGAACAGAGAGCCTATTCAAACAAATAGTGGAAGAGAACTTCCCAAACATATGGAAAGAACTAGATCCTTGAATGCAAGAAGCAAACAGAACACCTAGTTACCTCAATCCAAAGATGTCCTCTCCAAGGCATATCTTATTACAACTGGCAAAAATTAATGACAAGGAAAGAATTCTCTGAGCAGTCAGAGAAAATAAGAAAATGACTTATAAAAGAAAGCCCATCAGGTTATCATGAGATTTCTCAGCAGAAATGCTATAACCAGAAGAGAGTGGAACCAAATATTCAAACTCCTGAAAGCGAGAAATTACCAGCCAAGAATAATATGCCCAGCAAAGTTATCACTTAAATATGAGGAGAAATAAAGACTTTTTCAGACATAGAGAAGCTGGGGGAATTTATCAACAGAAGACATCCACTACAGGAACTATTCAAGGAGGTTATTCTACCTGAAACAGAGAACAAAGTGTCATGATACTATGACTAAGTTCACATAAAAATATTACAGCATAAACAGGTGTAATTTGTAACAAAATAAAAACATAAAAGGGAGGAGGTAAAAGTCTGAATTTGCAAAGAATGAAGACCAGATGAATTCAGAAGAAAAAAAAAAAACTACTGTATAGATGGAACATTTCCCCCCATAAACCTAATGGTAAAACACACACACACACACACACACACACACACACACACACACACACACACACCAAAATTGGTACACATAGCTGAAATAAGAAGGAACAGAGGACAGACGTATGAAATACCACCAAACAAAAACAACAGATGCAAACACAAAGGAAAAGAACCCATGGTGGCACAGAGCTACCAGAAAACAAAAGATAAAATGGCTGTAGGAAGTCATCATACATCAATAATATCCCTAAATGTAAATAGTCTGAATTCACCAATATAGAGGCACGAGGTAGCAGACTGGATCACAAATAAAACCCTATAAAACCCATTCATATGCTGCCTTCAGGAGACATGTCGAAACTACAAAGTCAAAGGTAAATTCAAAGAGAAAGGGTAGAAAATGATTCTCCAAGGAAACAATATCCACAGAAAAGCAGGTGTAGACATTCTTATATCTGATATAATAGACTTCAAAGTTATAAAGATACCAAGAGACAAAGATAGACATTTATAATGATAAAGGTGATACTACATCAATAAAACATAACACTTCTTAATATATACGCACCCAACCCAGGAGCACCAAAATATGTAAAACAACTACTCACAGAACTAAAGGGAGAAAAAGACCAAATCACAATCATAGTTGGGGACCTTATCACACCATTGACAACACTACACAGATCAAACAAACAGAAAATCAATAAAGAAACAGTGGCCTTAAATGACTCAGTAAACCAAATGAGCATAGTTAACATTTATAGAGCCTTCATCCCCAAACATGAAATTATACATTTTTCTCCAGTGTACATTCTCAAGGATAGACCATATGTTGGGTGACAAAATTAGTCTCAATGAATTAAAGGAGATTAAAATTATGCCAAGGATATTCTCTGACCACAATGCCCTGAAATTAGAAATCAAGTGCAAAAAGGAATAAAAAAAAATATATGTGGATGGTAAATAATATATTAAATGTGGAGATTAAACAATATAGCTAAAATGGCCATATTACCCAAAGGAATATACAGATTTAATAAAATTCACATCAAAATCACATGTCATTTTTTAAAGAAATAGAACAAAAAACCATCAGATATGTATGAAACCACAAAAGACCACAAATAGCCAAAACAATCCAGAAAAAAAAAAAGAATGAAGCTGAAGGTAAACAACATAAAAAATGAATGAGTCAAAGAAGAAATAAAAGGTGAGCTCAAAATATATAGAGAGACAAATGATAATGACCTGGACGTTCTTTGTCTTTCACATCGAAATCATCACTTTTAAAACATTTAAACCAGCGTTCACAAGTATCTTGAAATGTAGCATGTTCACCATTAGCTTCCCAAAGTATACGATAACTTTCAGCAGCACTTTTCTTCAAAATAATGAATTAAAACTTCCTGCAAATGCTCTTTATTTGGCATGAAATTCAACATTTTTAAGTATAAAAACATCTATGTTATTAACACCTTCAGAAAATTTGACATATGAAGTTTTTAAGCTTGTTGTCAATTCAACAAAATAGCATACATATCAAACCCCATATATATCAACACATGTGTAACTCCATCTATTGAAAAAATCCGCATTATTAACCGGTACACCTGGTATATCGCTTCAGTCATACTTGGTTCCACTGTTGTCCCATTTACAGATGAACTCCCTGAGGCTCAGATACCTTCAGGGGTTTGGCTGAATACGGCCATAGATTGCAATGCCAGATGTCAAGTTTAATTTCCACATTCTCCCAGGGAAAGTGAGTACAGGAGAGTCATCCAGCCTCAGCAGTGAGAGTCCCTTACCATGCTGATTTACCTCCACTTAATTAGTCCCCCACACTGGAACTCAAATTACTTGTGTACATATCACAAACCATCCTAAACTTGCATTTGAAAAGATCCTGTCTCCATCATGGGTGGTCACCCCAGCTACCAAGTGAGTTTGAGATGAACTATGTGTGACAAGTCTTTTTACTTGAGAGCTAATCTTGTCTTGACAGCACCTACGGAATAGGCTGTAAGAAAGGGTGAGGTTCCGTTTGCCTTTGCCATCTCTTAATGAATTGACTGAGATGCACATCACAGTCTGGTTTGATTCAATAACAAAATTATTCAATAACAAAATTCAATAACAAAATTATTTCCTTTCTTTTATTCCTTAGTGGAGAGGTTTTCCATGTTGGGAAATTTGTTTTTAATTATATTTCCCCAACATCCACCGGAAACAAACATTTTAAAACAGCACTTATGGAGGGTATCAGCATGCGGTTCAAGGTGACCTGGCCAAGGTCACCTAGTCGGTGGCAGAGTCAGGAACAGAATGTAGGCTCTAAGTCTCAAAGTGGGAGGAGTTGGCAGTACTGATCAGAGAGGAAAGTCAGAAAGGAAATCTGTTTTCTCAGAGGAGGGTTGCAAGGTTAAAGGAGGGAGCAGAACCAGTACCAGTGGCGAATTTAGGTTCAATCTCTCTAGAGAGACAGACAAAACAAAGAGAGAAAGCTGATGGCATAGCTGAGCACTTCATTAGAATATAAGCACAAGAGAGTGAGCATTTTCTCTGTTTCATTTATTGCTGTATCCCAGGGCCTTAGAGAGTGCTGGGCACAGAGAAGGTCCTCAATAACAAGTTGTTGAATGACAGAAATTAAAAAGATACATAGAAATAAAAAGTAAGAAGTTTCTGTCTCAGCTCACTGAATTTCCTAAGAGAGTAACCGCAGGGTCTCCTTCTTCTGGAAAGCATCAGGACTTGCCACTGTGCTTGGATGCAGCTAACACCAGAAGCCTTTCTTTTTGTTCTTTTACATTCTTCTCTCAAATATTCTATTCAAAATAATTGTATGAGAAGACACTTGGAACAGCAACAGAGGTCATCTTGAAATCTGTCTTGTAATTATATTTTGGTAAATGTTTATAATGATAATAAGGCCATTGATATTAACCAAGTAAACACTTAATGAGTGCTTACTAAATGGAAATTAATTATGAGTAAACATTTACACTAGACTATGATGTAATTTTACTAAATATACTGTTTTTATAGGTTTGTTTAATAAATGGAAAATTTTATGAAGTTCAGAACTTTAATGAGTTTACTTTTTAGCTCTCCTTTCCTACCCCTTATTGTTGACCACAAATTCTCGTACCGCAGCCATCTGCAGGTGTGTGAGTGATCACGTAATCCAAGGTGGAAAGCAGGAAACTGAGCTATCTCATGACTGCACTCCGCACTTGACTCTGAACTATTTAAGTGATCTGTGTTGTAGGTATTCTTTTGCACAATGGATATATTTTCTCTCCTAACTCAACCAGGGTTATTATGAGGATCAAATAAAATGAAAGTGATTTTACAGTTAAAGGAATTATACTGATATGAGTGTTGTTCTTAAGCAAAATAAATATATTTCTAACCTTTGCTCTCCAGCTATATGCACTGGTTATTAATAATTCAGCCAGCCCGATATTGTAATATTCTTTATTTCAATATAACATTATGTAGAAAAAGAACAAGGTTATCATTTATTTGTTCTTATAAATAACTGGATTATTTCAGGTGAATGCTTCATTAATTGTCTTCATACCAGCAAATCCATTCAGTCAATCAAACAATGTGGCAGATTTTTAGCTTTAAACAATCTCATTTGGGTAATTAACAACTACCTGGAAGGTTAAATTGCTTAATTGATTTCACAAATCCTAAGGCTTGAAACACCAAAGTTTGACCATTTTTTTCCTACCAGTTAACTATGAGTTCTTTAAAAGCATTGTCATCATGTTTAGATGGGAACCTACGTCACTACTGTGCCTTTGAGCAGGTGCTCAGGGAAACGTTGATGAGATGATTTCATGAGAATTACAATCAAGTGGACAACATAGACATTAAGCAAGTACTCTTACATACTGAGGTTCCAGGCTGCATTGACCCCATCTCAACTACATTTGCTTAAAGATTCACAAATCCTGAGCAGAAGAGGAAGAATGGAGAACTTTACACTGACTTTTAAGTACTTCCTCAAGGAACTGACCATTTAACTTCTGCTCACATTTTATTTAAAAAAGTCTTGTGTCATGACTAACTTCAAGGGGAGAGAAACAGCATCACGCTGGAATGAACAAGCAAGTGGCGGTCTGTTTCCTTTCTCTAACACAGTCATTCCTAACTGGACTGGTTTTGCCCCCAAGGGGACAGTTTGCAAGGGCTGGAAATAGTTTGAGTCGTTACAACTGGATGGTTGTTACTGGCATTAGTGGGTGAACACCAGAAATTCTGTTAAGCATCCTATAATGCACAGTACAGTTCCCCAGAACAAAGCATCTCTGGCCCTGATGTCAGTAGTGCTGGGGCTGGGAAGTCCTGCTCAGGCCTCAGGGATGACTGCACATTTGATACATGATTGTACCTTTCTTGTAATTCGAACTCAGGGAATGTATAGAGGTGTGTGGTACTCTGCGGAGCTTGCTAAGCACTAAGCCCAGTGTCTGTATCTGAGATGGATCAAAGAATAACCTGGACGTGATGAGATGCAGCTGCACTGGGTGTTTGGCGCGAGGCACTTACTCCAGACACAGCTGTGTGCTTTGCAATGTACAACATGTTAGAGGCCACAGCTGATGCTTCCCTCAGACAACGGTGTTCACACCCTCTTGGCATCTTCCCTCAGGAAACACTCATGCCAAGTGCAGAGCCATGTTAAGAAACTGGAAACTGCATGGAGGTTATAATCCCTGTGCTGTTGCTCTATATGCTGTGTTTTTTCTATCTTCTATTTTTTCTTAATGCTATGTAAATTTTGTGCAGGGAGAAGCCGATTACATCTTGTGAGAGTGTTTGTCAATCCAGGCAAAAGACCACGGCTCCCGTTGGAGAGGCCACACGACAAGAGGCCAAATCTCTGGTAAACAGCAGTGACATCTCCCTCAAGTGCTTGGAATGGAGATGAAAGGAATCAGCAGTTTTGAGAGACTTTCAGTACATGATGCAAATACTTTTGCTCCCTTTTAACATCTATTCTGCACCATCTTCTCTTCTTTGCCAGCAAAGACTGGATCTTGTTCAGGTATCTTTCCTCCTATGTGCTTTAGGGTAAGCTGGTTCCAGTTCCCATGCAGGACATGTAATATGATTCAGGCAGATAATGTGTATGGGAGAAGCCGCGGGAGGCTTCTGTGGACATGTTTCCGTATTCTTAAAAAGCGATCCTTTCCCCCACTGAACATGGTTGGATTTACATGGAAGCCTGAAATGCGTCTCAGCACTTTTGCAGTCATCATAGGAACAGTTGGAGGATGAGGCAGATGGACTGATGACAGCAGAGAGAAAAGGGAAGAGGAGCATTGGTTCTTACGAGTCACCTCTGACTCAACCCGCCCTGGGGCTCTCCTATCGAGGTCTTCCTATTATTTGACATTAAAAATTCTTGAATTTTAAATAAACTTAAAAGGACATATTTTTGTTATGTATAGCTAAAGCATATTAACACATAATTTAATATGTACAGGAATATGATGGGCTGGGTACGAGGAATGGAGAATAGAATTCTTAGAGTTCTGGGTGGTAACTAGGGATATGATGGCCTTACAGACATGTAAACACTAGAATAGAAAGTTTAATTAGGAACATCACACATTTGCTTCTGGATATTTTGAGTTTTAGGTGCTTTGAATAATGTGAGATTTCAAGTGGGCAGTCAATACCTGTGTTTACAGTTAATAGAAGAGCTCTGGTGTGGAGAT